>NC_136319.1:7764185-7794185 GCF_964198595.1 Lampetra fluviatilis
TGGTGATGGAGGCAGTGATGATTGTGGTGATGGTGATGGTGGTTGTGGTGGTGGTCGTGGTAGTGACGGTGATGGTGGGAGGAGGTTGATGCGGCTCTGCATCAACGATCAACGTGTGGAATCAGCCAAACATGGAGTCGTGTGGTTGTGGTGGTGGTGGTGGTGGTTGTGGTGGTTGTGGTGCTGGTGGTTGTATTGGTGCTTGTGGTGCTGGTGGTGATGGTAGTGGTTGTGATGATGGTGCTGGTTGTGGTGGTGGTTGTGGTGGTGGTAGTGGTGGTTGTGGTGGTTGTGGTGGTAGTGGTGGTTGTGGTTGTGGTGGTGGTTGTGGTGGTTGTGTTGGTGGTGGTTGTGGTGGTGGTGGTTGTGGTGGTGGTTGTGGTGGTTGTGTTAGTGGTGGTTGTGATGATGGTGGTGGTGGTTGTGGTGGTTGTGGTGGTTGTGGTGGTTGTGGTGGTTGTGCTGGTGGTGTCCGCGTGGAATCAGCCGAACATGGAGTCGTGTGGTTGTGGTGGTGGTGGTTGTGGTGGTTGTGGTGGTGGTGGTTGTGGTGCTGGTTGTGGTGGTTGTGTTGCTGGTGGTAGTGGCAGTGGTGGTTGTGGTGCTGGTTGTGGTGGTTGTGGTGCTGGTTGTGGTGGTGGTGGTTGTGGTTGTGGTGGTAGTGGTGGTTGTGGTGGTAGTGGTGGTTGTGGTGGTTGTGTTGGTGGTGGTAGTGGCGGTGGTGGTTGTGGTGCTGGTTGTGGTGGTTGTGGTGGTTGTGCTGGTGGTGGTTGTGGTTGTTGTGGTGGTTGTGATGGTTGTGCTGGTGGTGTCCGCGTGGAATCAGCCGAACATGGAGTCGTGCAGGACTTGGACGCGGTGCAAGCGCTCCTTCTCTGCCTCCTGCGGTGGGGGGTCACGGGGACTCGGGTCAATAGGTCAATAGGTCAAGAGGTCAAGAGGTCAAGTTAGGCCACAGGATGGACCCAGCGTATCTCCGCCTCTCTCCCCGTGTCTCTCACCCCGTGTCTCTATCCCCGTGTCTCTCTCCCCGTGTCTCCCTCCCCGTGTCTCTCTCACCGTGTCTCTCTCTCCGTGTCTCTCTCCCCGTGTCTCTCTCCCCGTGTCTCCCCCCCCCGTGTCTCTCCCCGTGTCTCTCTCTCACCGTGTCTCTCTCCCCCTGTCTCTCTCCCCGTGTCTCTCTCCCCGTGTCTCTCTCCCCGTGTCTCTCTCCCCGTGTCTCTCTCCCCGTGTCTCTCTCCCCGTGTCTCTCTCCCCGTGTCGCCCTCCCCGTGTCTCTCTCACCGTGTCTCTCTCTCTCCCCGTGTCTCTCCCCCCGTGTCTCTCCCCCCGTGTCTCTCTCCCCGTGTCTCTCTCCCCGTGTCTCTCCCCCCGTGTCTCTCTCCCCGTCTCTCTCTCCCCGTGTCTCTCCCCCCGTGTCTCTCCCCCCGTGTCTCTCTCCCCGTGTCTCTCCCCCCGTGTCTCTCCCCCCGTGTCTCTCTCCCCGTGTCTCTCCCCCCGTGTCTCTCTCCCCGTGTCTCTCTCCCCGTGTCTCTCTCCCCATGTCTCTCCCCGTGTCTCCCCCCCCGTGTCTCTCTCCCCGTGTCTCACCTTCTCTCGTCTCTGTGCATCGTACTCCCCGTGTCTCTCCCCCCCCCCGTGTCTCTCTCCCCGTGTCTCTCTCCCCGTGTCTCTCCCCCCGTGTCTCTCTCCCCGTGTCTCTCTCCCTCCCCCCGTGTCTCTCTCCCCGTGTCTCACCTTCTCTCGTCTCTGTGCCTCGTATTCCGGGTCGTCTGTGGGGAGTTCGTAGCGGCACACGGGGCACGAGTTTGTCTGCAATCGGCAGCACACAGACAAAGCTCCACCGTATAACCCGCACAGGCTGTTGGGGCAAGTGCTATTGGCACATGAGGCTGGCAATCTGTGGGTCTCTGTGGGTCTCTGTGGGTCTCTGTGGGTCTGTATGGGTCTCTGTGGGTCTCTGTGGGTATCTGTGGGTCTCTGTGGGTCTCTGTGGGTCTCTGTGGGTCTCTGGGGGTCTCTGTGTGTCTCTGTGGGTCTCTGTGTGTGTCTGTGGGTCTCTGTGGGGTATCTGTGGGTCTCTGTGTGTCTCTGTGTGTCTCTGTGGGTCTATGGGTCTCTGTGGGTATCTGTGGGTATCTGTGGGTCTCTGTGTGTCTCTGTGGGTCTCTGTGGGTCTATGGGTCTCTGTGGGTATCTGTGGGTATCTGTGGGTCTCTGTGTGTCTCTATGGGTGTCTCTGTGTGTCTCTGTGGGTCTCTGTGGGTCTCTGTGTGTCTCTATGGGTCTCTGTGGGTCTCTGTGTGTCTCTGTAGGTGTCTCTGTGTGTCTCTGTGGGTCTCTGTGGGTCTCTGTGTGTCTCTGTGGGTCTCTGTGGGTCTCTGTGGGTCTCTGTGGGTCTATGGGTCTCTGTGGGTCTCTGTGGGTCTCTGTGCGTCTATGGGTCTCTGTGGGTCTCTGTGGGTCTCTATGGGTGTCTCTATGGGTCTCTGTAGGTCTCTATGGGTCTCTGTGGGTCTCTGTAGGTCTCTGTGGGTCTGTGTGGGTCTCTGTGGGTCTCTGTGGGTCTGTGTGGGTCTCTGTGGGTCTCTGTGGGTCTCTGTGGGTCTCTGTGTGTCTCTATGGGTCTCTGTGGGTCTCTGTGGGTCTCTGTGGGTCTCTGTGTGTCTCTGTGGGTCTCTGTGGGTCTCTGTGGGTCTGTGTGGGTCTCTGTGGGTCTCTGTGGGTCTCTGTGGGTGTCTCTGTGGGTCTCTGTGAGTCTCTGTGGGGGTCTCTGTGGGTCTCTGTGGGTCTCTGTGGGTCTCTGTGGGTCTCTGTGGGTGTCTCTGTGGGTCTCTGTGGGTCTCTGTGGGTGTCTCTGTGGGTCTCTGTGGGTCTCTGTGGGTCTCTGTGTGTGTCTCTGTGGGTCTCTGTGGGTCTCTGTGGGTGTCTCTGTGTGTCTCTGTGGGTCTCTGTGGGTCTCTGTGTGTCTCTGTGTGTCTCTGTGGGTCTCTGTGGGTCTCTGTGGGTCTCTGTGGGTCTCTGTGGGTGTCTCTGTGGGTCTCTGTGGGTCTCTGTGGGTGTCTCTGTGGGTCTCTGTGGGTCTCTGTGGGTCTCTGTGTGTGTCTCTGTGGGTCTCTGTGGGTCTCTGTGGGTGTCTCTGTGGGTCTCTGTGGGTCTCTGTGGGTCTCTGTGGGTGTCTCTGTGGGTCTCTGTGGGTCTCTGTGGGTCTGTGTGGGTCTGTGTGGGTCTGTGTGGGTCTCTATGGGTCTCTGTGGGTCTCTGTGGGTCTCTGTGGGTCTCTGTGGGTATCTGTGCGTCTATGGGTCTCTGTGGGTCTCTGTAGGTCTCTATGGGTCTCTGTGGGTCTATGTGGGTCTGGGTCTCTGTGGGTCTCTGTGGGTCTCTATGGGTGTCTCTATGGGTGTCTCTATGGGTATGGGTCTCTGTGGGGGGATCTGTGTGTCTCTGTGGGTCTGTGTGGGTCTCTGTGGGTCTCTGTGGGTCTCTGTGGGTCTTGATGACGTGGTGATGACGTGGTGATGACGTGGCGATGACGTGGTGATGACGTGGTGATGATGTGGTGATGATGTGGTGATGATGTGGTGATGACGTGGTGATGATGTGGTGATGACGTGGTGATGACGTGGTGATGATGTTGATGACGTGGTGATGACGTGGTGATGACGTGGTGATGATGTTGATGACGTGGTGATGACGTGGTGATGACGTGGTGATGATGTGGTGATGACGTGGTGATGATGTTGATGATGTGGTGATGACGTGGTGATGACGTGGTGATGATGTGGTGATGACGTGGTGATGACGTGGTGATGACGTGGTGATGATGTTGATGACGTGGTGATGACGTGGTGATGACGTGGTGATGATGTGGTGATGACGTGGTGATGATGTTGATGATGTGGTGATGACGTGGTGATGACGTGGTGATGACGTGGTGATGATGTTGATGACGTGGTGATGACGTGGTGATGATGTGGTGATGACGTGGTGATGACGTGGTGATGACGTGGTGATGACGTGGTGATGATGTGGTGATGACGTGGTGATGATGTGGTGATGACGTGGTGATGACGTGGTGATGACGTGGTGATGACGTGGTGATGACGTGGTGATGACGTGGTGATGACGTGGTGATGACGTGGTGATGACGTGATGATGATGTGGTGATGACGTGGTGATGACGTGGCGATGACGTGGTGATGACGTGGCGATGACGTGGTGATGATGTGGTGATGACGTGGTGATGACGTGGTGATGACGTGGTGATGACGTGGTGATGATGTGGTGATGACGTGGTGATGGCGTGGTGATGACGTGGTGATGATGTGGTGATGACGTGGTGATGACGTGGTGATGACGTGGTGATGACGTGGTGATGACGTGGTGATGATGTGGTGATGACGTGGTGATGACGTGGTGATGACGTGGTGATGACGTGGTGATGATGTGGTGATGACGTGGTGATGACGTGGCGATGACGTGGTGATGACGTGGTGATGACGTGGTGATGACGTGGTGATGACGTGGTGATGACGTGGCGATGACGTGGTGATGACGTGGTGATGACGTGGTGATGATGTGGTGATGACGTGGTCATGACGTGGCGATGATGTGGTGATGACGTGGTGATGACGTGGTGATGACGTGGTGATGACGTGGTGATGATGTGGTGATGACGTGGTGATGATGTGGTGATGACGTGGTGATGATGTGGTGATGATGTGGTGATGACGTGGTGATGATGTGGTGATGACGTGGTGATGACGTGGTGATGACGTGGTGATGACGTGGTGATGACGTGGTGATGATGTGATGATGATGTGGTGATGATGTGATGACGTGGTGATGAGGTGGTGATGACGTGGTGATGACGTGGTGATGATGGTGATGACGTGGTGATGACGTGGTGATGACGTGGTGATGACGTGGTGATGACGTGGTGATGATGTGGTGATGATGTGGTGATGACGTGGTGATGACGTGGTGATGATGTGGTGATGATGTGGTGATGACGTGGTGATGACGTGGCGATGACGTGGCGATGACGTGGCGATGACGTGGTGATGACGTGGCGATGACGTGGTGATGACGTGGTGATGACGTGGTGATGACGTGGCGATGACGTGGTGATGATGTGGTGATGACGTGGTGATGACGTGGTGATGACGTGGTGATGACGTGGTGATGACGTGGTGATGATGTGGTGATGATGTGGTGATGACGTGGTGATGACGTGGTGATGACGTGGCGATGACGTGGCGATGACGTGGCGATGACGTGGCGATGACGTGGCGATGACGTGGTGATGACGTGGTGATGATGTGGTGATGACGTGGTGATGACGTGGTGATGATGTGGTGATGACGTGGTGATGACGTGGTGATGATGTGGTGATGACGTGGTGATGATGTGGTGATGATGTGGTGATGATGTGGTGATGATGTGGTGATGACGTGGTGATGACGTGGTGATGATGTGGTGATGATGTGATGACGTGGTGATGATGTGGTGATGATGTGGTGATGACGTGGTGATGATGTGGTGATGACGTGGTGATGACGTGGTGATGATGTGGTGATGATGTGATGACGTGGTGATGACGTGGTGATGACGTGGTGATGACGTGGTGATGATGTGGTGATGATGTGGTGATGATGTGGTGATGACGTGGTGATGACGTGGTGATGATGTGGTGATGATGTGGTGATGACGTGGTGATGATGTGATGATGACGTGGTGATGACGTGGTGATGACGTGGTGATGACGTGGTGATGATGTGGTGATGACGTGGTGATGATGTGATGACGTGGTGATGATGTGGTGATGACGTGGTGATGACGTGGTGATGACGTGGTGATGATGTGGTGATGATGTGGTGATGACGTGGTGATGACGTGGTGATGACGTGGTGATGATGTGGTGATGACGTGGTGATGACGTGGTGATGACGTGGTGATGACGTGGTGATGACGTGGTGATGATGTGGTGATGATGTTGTGATGATGTGGTGATGACGTGGTGATGACGTGGTGATGATGTGGTGATGATGTTGTGATGATGTGGTGATGACGTGGTGATGATGACGTGATGACGTGGTGATGATGTGGTGATGATGTTGTGATGATGTGGTGATGACGTGGTGATGACGTGGTGATGATGTGATGACGTGGTGATGACGTGGTGATGACGTGGTGATGACGTGGTGATGACGTGGTGATGACGTGGTGATGACGTGGTGATGACGTGGTGATGACGTGGTGATGATGTGATGACGTGGTGATGACGTGGTGATGACGTGGTGATGATGTGGTGATGATGTGGTGATGACGTGGTGATGATGTGGTGATGACGTGGTGATGACGTGGTGATGACGTGGTGATGATGTGGTGATGACGTGGCGATGACGTGGCGATGATGTGGTGATGATGTGATGACGTGGTGATGACGTGGTGATGACGTGGTGATGACGTGGTGATGACGTGGTGATGACGTGGTGATGACGTGGTGATGACGTGGTGATGACGTGGTGGTGACGTGGTGGTGACGTGGTGGTGACGTGGTGGTGACGTGGTGATGACGTGGTGATGACGTGGTGATGACGTGGTGATGACGTGGTGATGACGTGGTCGTGACGTGGTCGTGACGTGGTCATGACGTGGTGATCACGTGGTGATGATGTGGTGATGACGTTGACCACGTGGTGATGACGTGGAGATCAGGTGGGATGGCCACCTGCTGTAGCCAGGGCTTGATGCATGAGTGGTGGAAGAGGTGTGCGCAGGGCAGCGTGGTGCCCAGACCCCCGCACAGAGAGGCGAGACACACGGGGCACGGGGGAGACACGCCTGCGGGGGTGGGGAGGGAGAGAGACACGGGGAGAGAGACACGGGGAGTGAGACACGGGGAGGGAGACACGGGGAGGGAGACACGGGGAGAGAGACACGGGGAGAGAGAGAGAGACACGGGGAGAGAGAGACACGGGGAGAGAGAGAGACACGGGGAGTGAGAGAGACACGGGGAGAGAGACACGGGGAGTGAGAGAGAGACACGGGGAGAGAGACACGGGGAGGGAGACACGGGGAGGGAGACACGGGGAGGGAGACACGGGGAGGGAGACACGGGGAGGGAGACACGGGGAGGGAGAGACACACGGGGCACGGGGGAGACACGCCTGGGGGGGTGGGGAGGGAGAGAGACACGGGGAGAGAGACACGGGGAGTGAGACACGGGGAGAGAGAGAGAGACACGGGGAGAGAGAGAGACACACGGGGCACGGGGGAGACACGCCTGGGGGGGTGGGGAGGGAGAGAGACACGGGGAGAGAGACACGGGGAGTGAGACACGGGGAGGGAGACACGGGGAGGGAGACACGGGGAGAGAGACACGGGGAGAGAGAGAGAGACACGGGGAGAGAGAGACACGGGGAGAGAGAGAGACACGGGGAGTGAGAGAGACACGGGGAGAGAGACACGGGGAGTGAGAGAGAGACACGGGGAGAGAGACACGGGGAGGGAGACACGGGGAGGGAGACACGGGGAGGGAGACACGGGGAGGGAGACACGGGGAGGGAGAGACACACGGGGCACGGGGGAGACACGCCTGGGGGGGTGGGGAGGGAGAGAGACACGGGGAGAGAGACACGGGGAGTGAGACACGGGGAGAGAGAGAGAGACACGGGGAGAGAGAGAGACACACGGGGCACGGGGGAGACACGCCTGGGGGGGGTGGGGAGGGAGAGAGACACGGGGAGAGAGACACGGGGAGTGAGACACGGGGAGGGAGACACGGGGAGGGAGACACGGGGAGAGAGACACGGGGAGAGAGAGAGAGACACGGGGAGAGAGAGACACGGGGAGAGAGAGAGACACGGGGAGTGAGAGAGACACGGGGAGAGAGACACGGGGAGTGAGAGAGAGACACGGGGAGAGAGACACGGGGAGGGAGACACGGGGAGGGAGACACGGGGAGGGAGACACGGGGAGGGAGACACGGGGAGGGAGACACGGGGAGGGAGACACGGGGAGGGAGAGACACACGGGGCACGGGGGAGACACGCCTGGGGGGGGTGGGGAGGGAGAGAGACACGGGGAGAGAGACACGGGGAGTGAGACACGGGGAGAGAGAGAGAGACACGGGGAGAGAGAGAGACACACGGGGCACGGGGGAGACACGCCTGGGGGGGTGGGGAGGGAGAGAGACACGGGGCACGGGGGAGACACGCCTGGGGGGGTGGGGAGGGAGAGAGACACGGGGAGTGAGTGAGACACGGGGAGTGAAAGAGACACGGGGAGAGAGAGAGACACGGGGAGAGAGACACGGGGAGGAAGACACGGGGAGGAAGACACGGAGAGAGAGAGACACACGGGGCACGGGGGAGACACGCCCGGGGGGGGTGGGGAGGGAGGGAGACACGGGGAGTGAAACACGGGGAGGGAGACACGGGGGATGGAGACACGGGGAGGGAGACACGGGGAGAGAGACACGGGGAGAGAGACACACGGGGCACGGGGGAGACACGCCTGGGGGGTGGGGAGTGAGAGAGACACGGGGAGTGAGAGAGACACGGGGAGAGAGACACGGGGAGTGAGAGAGACACGGGGAGAGAGACACGGGGAGAGAGACACGGGGAGTGAGAGAGACACGGGGAGAGACACGGGGAGAGAGACACGGGGAGGGAGACACGGAGAGAGAGAGACACACGGGGCACGGGGGAGACACGCCTGGGGGGGTGGGGAGGGAGAGAGACACGGGGAGTGAGACACGGGGAGAGAGACACGGGGAGTGAGAGAGACACGGGGAGAGAGACACGGGGAGTGAGACACGGGGAGGGAGACACGGGGATGGAGACACGGGGAGAGAGACACGGGGAGAGAGAGAGAGACACGGGGCACGGGGGAGACACGCCTGGGGGCGTGGGGAGGGAGAGAGACACGGGAGGGAGAGAGACACGGGGAGAGAGAGACACGGGGAGTGAGAGAGACACGGGGAGAGAGACACGGGGAGGGAGACACGGGGAGGGAGACACGGGGAGGGAGACACGGGGAGAAAGACACGGGGAGAGAGACAGGGGGAGAGAGAGAGAGACACGGGGCACGGGGGAGACACGCCTGGGGGGGTGGGGAGGGAGAGAGACACGGGGAGAGAGACACGGGGAGTGAGACACGGGGAGTGAGAGAGACACGGGGAGGGAGACACGGGGAGGGAGACACGGGGAGAAAGACACGGGGAGAGAGACACGGGGAGAGAGAGAGAGACACGGGGCACGGGGGAGACACGCCTGGGGGGGTGGGGAGTGAGAGAGACACGGGGAGAGAGAGACACGGGGAGTGAGAGAGACACGGGGAGAGAGACACGGGGAGGGAGACACGGGGAGGGAGACACGGGGAGGGAGACACGGGGAGAGAGGACACGGGGAGAGAGAGAGACACGGGGCACGGGGGAGACACGCCTGGGGGGGTGGGGAGGGAGAGAGACACGGGGAGAGAGAGACACGGGGAGTGAGAGAGACACGGGGAGTGAGAGAGACACGGGGAGAGAGACACGGGGAGAGAGACACGGAGAGAGAGGGGAGGGAGACACAGGGAGAGAGACACGGGGAGAAAGACACGGGGAGGGAGACACGGGGAGGGAGACACGGGGAGAGAGAGACACGGGGAGAGAGAGAGAGACACGGGGAGAGAGAGAGAGACACGGGGAGAGAGACACGGGGAGAGAGACACGGAGAGAGAGACACGGGGAGTGAGAGAGACACGGGGAGAGAGAGAGACACTGGGAGAGAGACACGGGGAGAGAGAGACACACGGGGCACGGGGGAGACACGCCTGGGGGGGTGGGGAGGGAGAGAGACACGGGGAGGGAGAGAGACACAGGGAGAGAGACACGGGGAGAGAGAGAGACACACGGGGCACGGGGGAGACACGCCTGGGGGGGTGGGGAGGGAGAGAGACACGGGGGAGAGAGACACGGGGAGACACGGGGAGAGAGAGAGACACGGGAGTGAGAGAGACACGGGGAGAGAGACACGGGGAGGGAGACACGGGGAGGGAGACACGGGGAGAAAGACACGGGGAGAGAGACACGGGGAGAGAGACACGGGGAGAGAGACACGGGGAGAGAGACACGGGGAGAGAGAGAGACACGGGGAGGGAGAGAGACACGGGGAGTGAGAGAGACACGGGGAGAGAGACACGGGGAGAGAGAGACACGGGGAGTGAGAGAGACACGGGGAGAGAGACACGGGGAGGGAGACACGGGGAGGGAGACACGGGGAAAGAGACACGGGGAGAGAGACACGGGGAGAGAGAGAGACACGGGGCACGGGGGAGACACGCCTGGGGGGGTGGGGGAGGGAGAGAGACACGGGGAGAGAGAGACACGGGGAGTGAGAGAGACACGGGGAGAGAGACACGGGGAGGGAGACACGGGGAGGGAGACACGGGGAGAGAGACACGGGGAGAGAGACACGGGGAGAGAGAGAGACACGGGGCACGGGGGAGACACGCCTGGGGGGGTGGGGAGGGAGAGAGACACGGGGAGAGAGAGAGACACGGGGAGAGAGAAAAGGGGAGAGAGAGAGACACGGGGAGTGAGAGAGACACGGGGAGAGAGACACGGGGAGGGAGACACGGAGAGTGAGACACGGGGAGAAAGACACGGGGAGGGAGAGAGAGAGACATGGGGAGAGAGACACGGGGAGAGAGACACGGGGAGTGAGACACGGGGAGAGAGACACGGGGAGGGAGAGAGAGAGACATGGGGAGAGAGACGCGGGGAGAGAGACGCGGGGAGAGAGACGCGGGGAGAGAGACGCGGGGAGAGAGAGAGACACGGGGAGAGAGAGAGACATGGGGAGAGAGACGCGGGGAGAGAGACACGGGGAGAGAGACACGGGGAGAGAGACACGGGGAGAGAGAGAGACATGGGGAGAGAGACGCGGGGAGAGAGACGCGGGGAGAGAGACGCGGGGAGAGAGACGCGGGGAGAGAGACACGGGGAGAGAGAGACACGGGGAGAGAGAGAGACACGGGGAGAGAGAGAGACATGGGGAGAGAGACGCGGGGAGAGAGACACGGGGAGAGAGACACGGGGAGAGAGACACGGGGAGAGAGACACGGGGAGAGAGAGAGACACGGGGAGAGAGACACGGGGAGAGAGACGCGGGGAGAGAGACACGGGGAGAGAGAGAGACACGGGGAGAGAGACGCGGGGAGAGAGACACGGGGAGAGAGACGCGGGGAGAGAGACACGGGGAGAGAGACACGGGGAGAGAGACACGGGGAGAGAGAGAGACACGGAGAGAGAGACACGGGGGAGAGAGGACGCGGGGAGAGAGACGCGGGGAGAGAGGACGCGGGAGAGAGACGCGGGGGAGAGAGACGCGGGGAGAGAGACAGACACGGGGAGAGAGAGAGACACGGGGAGAGAGAGAGACACGGGGAGAGAGACACGGGGAGAGAGACACGGGGAGAGAGACACGGGGAGAGAGACACGGGGAGAGAGACACGGGGAGAGAGACACGGGGAGGGAGAGAGACACGGGGAGAGAGACACGGGGAGAGAGACACGGGGAGAGAGACACGGGGAGAGAGAGAGACACGGGGAGAGAGACACGGGGAGAGAGAGAGACACGGGGAGAGAGACACGGGGAGAGATACACGGGGAGAGAGACGCGGGGAGAGAGACACGGGGAGAGAGAGAGACACGGGGAGAGAGACACGGGGAGAGAGACACGGGGAGAGAGACACGGGGAGAGAGACACGGGGAGGGAGACACGGGGAGAGAGAGAGACACGGGGAGAGAGACGCGGGGAGAGAGACACGGGGAGAGAGAGAGACACGGGGAGAGAGACACGGGGAGAGAGACACGGGGAGAGAGAGAGACACGGGGAGAGAGACACGGGGAGAGAGACACGGGGAGAGAGACACGGGGAGAGAGACACGGGGAGAGAGACACGGGGAGAGAGAGAGACACGGGGAGAGAGACACGGGGAGAGAGACACGGGGAGAGAGACGCGGGGAGAGAGACACGGGGAGAGAGAGAGACACGGGGAGAGAGACACGGGGAGAGAGACACGGGGAGAGAGACGTGGGGAGAGAGACACGGGGAGAGAGAGAGACACGGGGAGAGAGAGAGACACGGGGAGAGAGACACGGGGAGAGAGACACGGGGAGAGAGACACGGGGAGAGAGACACGGGGAGAGAGAGAGACACGGGGAGAGAGACACGGGGAGAGAGACACGGGGAGAGAGACACGGGGAGAGAGACACGGGGAGAGAGACACGGGGAGAGAGACACGGGGAGAGAGACACGGGGAGAGAGACACGGGGAGGGAGACACGGGGAGAGAGAGAGACACGGGGAGAGAGACACGGGGAGAGAGACACGGGGAGGAGACACGGGGAGAGAGAGAGACACGGGGAGAGAGACACGGGAGAGAGACACGGGGAGAGAGACACGGAGAGAGAGAGAGACACGGGGAGAGAGACACGGGGAGAGAGAGAGACACGGGGAGAGAGACACGGGGAGAGAGACACGGGGAGAGAGACGCGGGGAGAGAGACACGGGGAGAGAGAGAGACACGGGGAGAGAGAGAGACACGGGGAGAGAGACACGGGAGAGAGACACGGGGAGAGAGACACGGGGAGAGAGACACGGGGAGAGAGAGAGACACGGGGGAGAGAGACACGGGGAGAGAGACACGGGGAGAGAGACACGGGGAGGGAGACACGGGGAGAGAGAGAGACACGGGGAGAGAGACACGGGGAGAGAGACACGGGGAGAGAGACACGGGGAGAGAGACACGGGAGAGAGACACGGGGAGAGAGAGAGACACGGGGAGAGAGACACGGGGAGAGAGACGCGGGGAGAGAGACACGGGGAGAGAGAGAGACACGGGGAGAGAGACACGGGGAGAGAGACACGGGGAGAGAGACACGGGGAGAGAGACACGGGGAGGGAAACACGGGGAGAGAGAGAGACACGGGGAGAGAGACGCGGGGAGAGAGACACGGGGAGAGAGAGAGACACGGGGAGAGAGACACGGGGAGAGAGACACGGGGAGAGAGAGAGACACGGGGAGAGAGACACGGGGAGAGAGACACGGGGAGAGAGACACGGGGAGAGAGACACGGGGAGAGAGACACGGGGAGAGAGACACGAGGAGAGAGACACGGGGAGAGAGAGAGACGCGGGGAGAGAGACGCGGGGAGAGAGACACGGGGAGAGAGAGAGACGCGGGGAGAGAGACGCGGGGAGAGAGACGCGGGAGAGAGACGCGGGGAGAGAGACGCGGGGAGAGAGACGCGGGGAGAGAGAGACGCGGGGAGAGAGACACGGGGAGAGAGACACGGGGAGGGAGACACGGGGAGGGGGGGGAGGGAGAGGGAGGGGAGGGGCGAGGGGGGGGAGGGGGGAGGGAGGGAGGGGGGAGGGAGGAGGGAGGGGAGGGGCGAGGGGGGGGAGGGAGGAGGGAGGGAGGGGGGAGGGAGGAGGGAGGGGAGGGGCGAGGGGGGGGAGGGGGGAGGGAGGGAGGGGGGAGGGAGGAGGGAGGGGAGGGGCGAGGGGGGGGAGGGAGGAGGGAGGGAGGGGGGAGGGAGGAGGGAGGGGAGGGGCGAGGGGGGGGAGGGGGAGGGAGGGGGGGGGAGGGGGGAGGGGGGGAGGGGGGAGGGGAGGGGCGAGGGGGGGGGGAGGGGGGAGGGAGGGGGGGGGGGGAGGGGGGGGAGGGAGGGAGGGAAGAGGGAGGAGGGAGGGGAGGGGCGAGGGGGGGGAGGGGGGAGGGAGGGGGGGGGGAGGGAGGGGGGAGGGAGGAGGGAGGGGAGGGGCGAGGGGGGGGAGGAGGGAGGGGAGGGGCGAGGGGGGGGGGGAGGGAGGGGGGAGGGGAGGGGCGAGGGGGGGAGGGGGGAGGGGAGGGAGGGGGGAGGGAGGGGGGAGGGAGGGGGAGGGAGGGGGGAGGGAGGGGGAGGGAGGGGGGAGGGAGGGGGAGGGAGGGGGGAGGGGAGGGGCGAGGGGGGGAGGGGGAGGGGAGGGAGGGGGGGTGAGGGGGTGAGGGGAGGAGGGGGGAGGGAGGGGGAGGGGAGGGGCGAGGGGGGGGGAGGGGGTGAGGGGAGGGAGGGGGAGGGAGGGGGGGGAGGGAGGGGGGGAGGGGAGGGGCGAGGGGGGGGGGGAGGGGGGAGGGGAGGGGGAGGGAGGGGGGAGGGAGGGGGGAGGGAGGGGGGAGGGAGGGGGGAGGGAGGGGGGAGGGAGGGGGGAGGGAGGGGGGGAGGGAGGGGGGAGGGAGGGGGGAGGGAGGGGGGAGGGAGGGGGGAGGGAGGGGGGAGGGGAGGGGCGAGGGGGGGAGGGGGGGAGGGGAGGGAGGGGGGGGAGGGGGTGAGGGGAGGGAGGGGGGAGGGAGGGGGGAGGGGAGGGGCGAGGGGGGGGAGGGGGTGAGGGGAGGGAGGGGGGGAGGGAGGGGGGAGGGGAGGGGGGAGGGGAGGGGCGAGGGGGGGGAGGGGGGAGGGGAGGGGAGGGGGGAGGGAGGGGGGAGGGAGGGGGGAGGGAGGGGGGGGGAGGGAGGGGGGAGGGAGGGGGGAGGGAGGGGGGAGGGAGGGAGGGGGGAGGGAGGGGGGAGGGGACGGGCGAGGGGGGGAGGGGGGAGGGGGGAGGGGAGGGAGGGGGGGGAGGGGGGTGAGGGGAGGGAGGGGGGAGGGAGGGGGAGGGGAGGGGCGAGGGGGGGGAGGGGGTGAGGGGAGGGAGGGGGGAGGGAGGGGGGAGGGAGGGGGGAGGGGAGGGGCGAGGGGGGGGGAGGGGGGAGGGGAGGGGAGGGGCGAGGGGGGGGAGGGGAGGGAGGGGGGAGGGGAGGGGGGAGGGGAGGGGCGAGGGGGGGGGAGGGGGGGAGGGGAGGAGGGGGGAGGGAGGAGGGAGGGGAGGGGCGAGGGGGGGGAGGGGAGGGAGGGGGGAGGGGAGGGGCGAGGGGGCTGGAGGGTGGGTGGGGGCTAGGGAGGGGGATGGAGGGGTGGGGGCTAGGGAGGGGCGAGGGGGATGGAGGGTGGGGGCTAGGGAGGGGGATGGAGGGTGGGGGCTAGGGAGGGGCAAGGGGAGGGAGGGGGTAAGGGGGGGAGAGAGGGGGAGGGGCGAGGGGGCTGGAGGGTGGGGGCTAGGGAGGGGGGCTGGAGGGTGGGGGCTAGGGTGGGGGCTGGAGGGTGGGGGCTAGGGTGGGGGCTGGAGGGTGGGGGCTAGGGTGGGGGCTGGAGGGTGGGGGCTAGGGAGGGGGCTGGAGGGTGGGGGCTAGGGTGGGGGCTGGAGGGTGGGGGCTAGGGTGGGGGCTGGAGGGTGGGGGCTAGGGTGGGGGCTGGAGGGTGGGGGCTAGGGTGGGGGCTGGAGGGTGGGGGCTAGGGTGGGGGCTGGAGGGTGGGGGCTAGGGAGGGGGCTGGAGGGTGGGGGCTAGGGTGGGGGCTGGAGGGTGGGGGCTAGGGAGGGGGCTGGAGGGTGGGGGCTAGGGTGGGGGCTGGAGGGTGGGGGCTAGGGAGGGGGCTGGAGGGTGGGGGCTAGGGTGGGGGCTGGAGGGTGGGGGCTAGGGTGGGGGCTGGAGGGTGGGGGCTAGGGTGGGGGCTGGAGGGTGGGGGCTAGGGAGGGGGCTGGAGGGTGGGGGCTAGGGAGGGGGCTGGAGGGTGGGGGCTAGGGTGGGGGATGGAGGGTGGGGGCTAGGGTGGGGGCTGGAGGGTGGGGGCTAGGGTGGGGGCTGGAGGGTGGGGGCTAGGGTGGGGGCTGGAGGGTGGGGGCTAGGGAGGGGGCTGGAGGGTGGGGGCTAGGGTGGGGGCTGGAGGGTGGGGGCTAGGGAGGGGGCTGGAGGGTGGGGGCTAGGGTGGGGGCTGGAGGGTGGGGGCTAGGGTGGGGCTGGAGGGTGGGGGCTAGGGTGGGGGCTGGAGGGTGGGGGCTAGGGAGGGGGCTGGAGGGTGGGGGCTAGGGTGGGGGCTGGAGGGTGGGGGCTAGGGTGGGGGCTGGAGGGTGGGGGCTAGGGTGGGGGCTGGAGGGTGGGGGCTAGGGGAGGGGGCTGGAGGGTGGGGCTAGGGTGGGGGCTGGAGGGTGGGGGGCTAGGGAGGGGGCTGGAGGGTGGGGGCTAGGGTGGGGGCTGGAGGGTGGGGGCTAGGGTGGGGGGCTGGAGGGTGGGGGCTAGGGTGGGGGCTGGAGGGTGGGGGCTAGGGAGGGGGCTGGAGGGTGGGGGCTAGGGAGGGGGATGGAGGGTGGGGGCTAGGGAGGGGGCTGGAGGGTGGGGGCTAGGGTGGGGGCTGGAGGGTGGGGGCTAGGGAGGGGGATGGAGGGTGGGGGCTAGGGAGGGGGCTGGAGGGTGGGGGCTAGGGAGGGGGATGGAGGGTGGGGGCTAGGGAGGGGGCTGGAGGGTGGGGGCTAGGAGGGGGATGGAGGGTGGGGGCTAGGGAGGGGGCTGGAGGGTGGGGGCTAGGGTGGGGGCTGGAGGGTGGGGGCTAGGGAGGGGGATGGAGGGTGGGGGCTAGGGAGGGGGCTGGAGGGTGGGGGCTAGGGAGGGGGATGGAGGGTGGGGGCTAGGGAGGGAGATGGAGGGTGGGGGCTAGGGAGGGGGCTGGAGGGTGGCTGGGGGCTACCTGAGTCCGCCACGCGAGTTGTGACCAGGGCCTCCACCGCTGTGACCGCGGCTGGGGGAGGGGGGGCCCGTGCCCCCCCCCCAGCCCCCCAATGCACCCCCAGGTCCCCCCCTTCCAGCAGCAGGCTGCACACACACACACACAGACAAAGCTCCCTCTGGTAGCCTCCGCAGACCGTAGGGGCAAGTGCCGTGAGCAGCGACACCACCGCCACCGCCACCGCACCCGGTGACTCATTTGAGGCTGAGTCGACCTAGGGGAGGCCACCACCAGCGTAGCGCTAACCGCGACACTACCATCAGCAGCAGCATCAGCAGCAGCATCATCAACATCACCACCATCATCAGTAGCAGCATCATCACCACCATCATCAACATCACCACCATCACCACCATCACCATCATCACCACCATCACCACCACCACCATCATCACCATCATCATCATCACCACCACCACCACCATCATCATCAACATCACCACCATCACCACCATCACCATCATCACCACCATCATCACCACCATCACCACCACCACCATCATCAAAATCACCACCATCACCATCATCACCACCATCACCACCATCACCATCATCACCACCATGACCACCACCACCATCATCATCACCACCATCACCACCATCACCACCATCACCATCATCACCACCATCACCATCATCACCACCATCATCATCACCACCATCACCACCACCATCATCATCACCATCATCATCACCACCATCACCACCACCATCACCACCACCACCATCATCACCACCATCACCACCACCACCACCATCACCACCATCATCACCATCATCACCACCACCACCACCATCACCACCATCATCACCACCATCACCACCACCATCATCATCACCATCATCACCACCACCATCACCACCACCATCACCACCATCACCATCATCACCACCATCACCACCACCACCACCATCACCACCATCATCACCATCACCACCATCACCACCATCATCACCATCATCACCACCATCACCACCATCATCATCACCACCATCACCATGATCATCATCACCACCATCACCATCACCACCATCACCATCATCACCACCATCACCACCACCACCATCACCACCATCATCACCATCACCACCATCACCATCATCACCATTATCAGCTACAACGTGAACACCCCTGATATCCGCTACGCGTACACCCCTGATATCCGCTACGTGAACACCCCTGATATCCGCTACGTGTACACCCCTGATATCCGCTACGCGTACACCCCTGATATCCGCTACGTGTACACCCCTGATATCCGCTACGTGTACACCCCTGATATCCGCTATGTGTACACCCCTGATATCCGCTACGTGTACACCCCTGATATCCGCTATGTGTACACCCCTGATATCCGCTATGTGTACACCCCTGATATCCGCTATGTGTACACCCCTGATATCCGCTACGTGTACACCCCTGATATCCGCTACGTGTACACCCCTGATATCCGCTATGTGTACACCCCTGATATCCGCTACGTGTACACCCCTGATATCCGCTACGCGTACACCCCTGATATCCGCTATGTGTACACCCCTGATATCCGCTACGCGTACACCCCTGATATCCGCTATGTGTACACCCCTGATATCCGCTACGTGAACACCCCTGATATCCGCTACGTGTACACCCCTGATATCCGCTATGTGTACACCCCTGATATCCGCTACGTGTACACCCCTGATATCCGCTACGTGAACACCCCTGATATCCGCTATGTGTACACCCCTGATATCCGCTATGTGTACACCCCTGATATCCGCTATGTGTACACCCCTGATATCCGCTACGTGTACACCCCTGATATCCGCTACGTGTACACCCCTGATATCCGCTATGTGTACACCCCTGATATCCGCTATGTGTACACCCCTGATATCCGCTACGTGTACACCCCTGATATCCGCTACGTGTACACCCCTGATATCCGCTACGCGTACACCCCTGATATCCGCTACGTGAACACCCCTGATATCCGCTATGTGTACACCCCTGATATCCGCTATGTGTACACCCCTGATATCCGCTGTGTACACCCCTGATATCCGCTACGCGTACACCCCTGATATCCGCTATGTGTACACCCCTGATATCCGCTGTGTACACCCCTGATATCCGCTATGCGTACACCCCTGATATCCGCTATGTGTACACCCCTGATATCCGCTATGTGTACACCCCTGATATCCGCTGTGTACACCCCTGATATCCGCTACGCGTACACCCCTGATATCCGCTATGTGTACACCCCTGATATCCGCTGTGTACACCCCTGATATCCGCTATGTGTACACCCCTGATATCCGCTATGTGTACACCCCTGATATCCGCTGTGTACACCCCTGATATCCGCTACGCGTACACCCCTAATATCCGCTATGCGTACACCCCTGATATCCGCTATGTGTACACCCCTGATATCCGCTGTGTACACCCCTGATATCCGCTACGTGTACACCCCTGATATCCGCTACGCGTACACCCCTGATATCCGCTATGTGTACACCCCTGATATCCGCTATGTGTACACCCCTGATATCCGCTACGCGTACACCCCTGATATCCGCTATGTGTACACCCCTGATATCCGCTACGCGTACACCCCTGATATCCGCTATGTGTACACCCCTGATATCCGCTACGTGAACACCCCTGATATCCGCTATACCGTGCGAGGTGCATCAGCGTGTTTGCTGCGTCTGCAGCTGTCGTCTGGGTTTGGTCTGGATCATTGCAGTCGTGTTCCTCAAAGTACGAGGTCATGTCTGGTGGGGAGAGAGACACGGGGAGAGAGACACGGGGAGAGAGACACGGGGAGAGAGACACGGTGAGAGAGAGACGGTGAGAGAGAGACGCGGGGAGAGAGACACGGGGAGAGAGAGACGGGGAGAGAGACGCGGGGAGAGAGACGCGGGGAGAGAGAGACGGGGGGGGGGGGGAGACACGGGGAGAGAGACGCGGGGAGAGAGACACGGTGAGAGAGACACGGTGAGAGAGAGACGCGGGGAGAGAGAGACACGGGGAGAGACACGGGGAGAGAGACACGGGGGGGGAGACGGGGAGAGAGACATGGTGAGAGAGAGACGCGGGGAGAGAGACGCGGGGAGGGAGACGCGGGGAGAGAGACACGGGGAGAGAGACACGGTGAGAGAGACACGGTGAGAGAGAGACGCGGGGAGAGAGACGCGGGGAGGGAGACGCGGGGAGAGAGACACGGGGGGAGAGAGACACACAATACACACACAGTACACACACACAGTACACACACACAGTACACACACACAGTGTACACACACACACAGTACACACACAGTACACACACAGTACACACACACACAGCACACACACAGCACACACACAGCACACACAGTACACACACAGTACACACACACACAGTACACACACAGTACACACACACAGTACACACACAGTACACACACAGTACACACACAGCACACACACACACAGTACACACACAGTACACACACAGTACACACACACACAGTACACACACAGCACACACACACAGTACACACACAGAGTACACTCACAGTACACACACAGTACACACACACACAGTACACACACACAGTACACACACAGTACACACACACAGTACACACACACAGTACACACACACAGTACACACACACAGTACACTCACAGAGTACACTCACAGCACACACACACAGTACACACACACAGCACACACACACAGTACACACTCACACAGTACACACACACAGTACACACACACAGTACACACATACAGTACACACACACACAGTACACACACACAGTACACACACACAGCACACACACACACAGCACACACACACACAGTACACACACAGTACACACACACAGTACACACACACAGTACACTCACAGAGTACACACACACACAGTACACACACACACACACAGTACACACACACAGTACACACACACACAGTACACACACACACACACAGTACGCACACACAGCACACACACACAGTACACACTCACACAGTACACACACACAGTACACACACACACAGCGCACACACACACAGTACACACTCACAGTACACACACACAGTACACTCACACAGCACACACACAGCACACACACAGTACACACACAGTACACACACACACAGTACACACACAGTACACACACACAGTACACACACACAGTACACTCACAGAGTACACTCACAGTACACACACACACAGTACACACACACACAGTACACACACACACAGTACACACACAGTACACACACACAGTACACACACACAGTACACACACACACAGTACACACACACACACAGTACATACACACACAGTACACACACACAGTACACACACACACAGTACATACACACACAGTACACACACACAGTACACACACACAGTGCACACACACAGTACACACACAGTACACACACACACAGTGCACACACACAGTACACACACACAGTACACACACAGCACACACACAGTACACACACACAGTACACACACACAGTGCACACACACACAGTGCACACACACAGTACACACACACACACACAGTGCACACACACAGTACACACACAGTACACACACACAGTGCACACACACAGTACACACACAGTACACACACACAGTACACACACACAGTACACACACAGTACACACACAGTACACACACACACAGTGCACACACACAGTACACACACACACACACAGTACACACACACAGTGCACACACACAGTACACACACAGTACACACACACAGTACACACACACAGTACACACACAGTACACACACACACAGTACACACACAGTACACACACAGTACACACACACAGTACACACACAGTACACACACAGTACACACACACACAGTACACACACACAGTACACACACACACAGTACACACACAGCACACACACACAGTACACACACACAGTACAGTACACACACACACAGTACACACACACACACAGCACACACACACACAGTGTACACACACACAGTACACACACACAGTACACACACACAGTACACACACACACAGTACACACAGTACACACACACAGTACACACACACACAGTACACACACACAGTACACACACAGTACACACACACACACAGTACACACACAGTACACACACACAGTACACACACACAGTACACACACACACAGTACACACACAGTACACACACACAGTACACACACAGCACACACACACAGTACACACACAACACACACACACAGTACACACACACAGTACACACACACACAGTACACACACAGTACACACACACAGTACACACACAGCACACACACACAGTACACACACAACACACACACACAGTACACACACAGTACACACACAGTACACACACACTACACACACAGTACACACACACACAGTACACACACAGTACACACACACACAGTACACACACACAGTACACACACACAGCACACACACACACAGTACACACACACACAGTACACACACACACAGTACACACACACACAGTACACACACACACAGCACACACACAGTACACACACACACAGCACACACACACAGTACACACACAGTACACACACACACACAGTACACACACAGCACACACACACACACAGCACACACACAGTACACACACACACAGCACACACACACAGTACACACACACAGTACACACACACACACAGTACACACACAGCACACACACACAGTACACACACACACAGTACACACACACAGTACACACACAGTACACACAC
Source organism: Lampetra fluviatilis (assembly GCF_964198595.1). Lineage (NCBI taxonomy): Eukaryota > Metazoa > Chordata > Hyperoartia > Petromyzontiformes > Petromyzontidae > Lampetra > Lampetra fluviatilis. The sequence continues at coordinate 7,786,604 of NC_136319.1, forward strand.
ACAGTACACACACACAGTACACACACACAGTACACACACAGTACACACACACAGTACACACACACAGTACACACACACACAGTACACACACACAGCACACACACAGTACACACACACACAGTACACACACACACAGTACACACACACACAGTGTACACACACACAGTACACACACAGCACACACACACACAGTACACACACACAGTACACACACACACAGTACACACACACACAGTACACACACACACAGTACACACACACACAGTACACACACACACAGTACACACACACACAATACACACACACACAGTACACACACACACAGTACACACACACAGCACACACACAGTACACACACACACAGTACACACACACAGTACACACACACAGTACACACACACACAGTACACACACACACAGTACACACACACACAGTACACACACACACAGTACACACACACACAGTACACACACACACAGTACACACACACACAATACACACACACACAGTGTACACACACACAGTACACACACAGCACACACACACACAGTACACACACACAGTACACACACACAGTACACAAACACACAGTGTACACACACACAGTACACACACAGCACACACACACACAGTACACACACACACAGTACACACACACAGTACACACACACAGTGTACACACACACAGTACACACACAGCACACACACACACAGTACACACACACAGTACACACACACAGTACACAAACACAGTACACACACACACACAGTACACACACAGCACACACACACACAGTACACACACACACAGTACACACACACAGTACACACACACACACACAGTACACACACACACAGTACACACACACACAGTACACACACACACAGTACACACACACAGTACACAAACACAGTACACACACACACACAGTACACACACAGCACACACACACACAGTACACACACACACAGTACACACACACACAGTACACACACACACAGTACACACACAGTACACACACACAGTACACACACACAGTACACACACAGTACACACACACAGTACACACACACACAGTACACACACACAGTACACACACAGCACACACACAGTACACACACACACAGTACACACACACACAGTACACACACAATACACACAACAGCACACACACACACAGTACACACACACACAGTACACACACACACAGTACACACACACAGTACACACACACACAGTACACACACACAGTACACACACACAGTACACACACACACAGTACACACACACAGTACACACACACAGTACACACACACAGTACACACACACACAGTACACACACACACAGTACACACACACACAGTACACACACACAGTACACACACACACAGTACACACACACACAGTACACACACACAGTACACACACACACAGTACACACACACAGTACACACACACACAGTACACACACACAGTACACACACACAGTGTACACACACACACAGTACACACACACAGTACACACACACACAGTACACACACACACAGTGCACACACACACAGTACACACACACACAGTGTACACACACACACAGTACACACACACAGTACACACACACACAGTACACACACACAGTACACACACACACAGTACACACACACAGTACACACACACAGTACACACACACACAGTACACACACACAGTACACACACACACAGTACACACACACAGTACACACACACACAGTACACACACACACAGTACACACACACACAGTACACACACACACAGTGCACACACACACAGTACACACACACACAGTGCACACACACAGTACACACACACACAGTACACACACACAGTACACACACACAGTACACACACACAGTACACACACACAGTACACACACACACAGCACACACACACAGCACACACACACACAGTACACACACACACAGTACACACACACAGTACACACACACAGTGCACACACACACACAGTACACACACACACAGTACACACATACAGTACACACACACAGTGCACACACACAGTGCACACACACAGTACACACACACAGTACACACACACACAGTACACACACACACAGTACACACATACAGTACACACACACAGTACACACATACAGTACACACACACAGTACACACACACAGTACACACACACACAGTACACACACACACAGTACACACATACAGTACACACACACACAGTACACACACACAGTACACACACACACAGTACACACACACACAGTACACACATACAGTACACACACACAGTGCACACACACAGTGCACACACACACAGTACACACACACACACAGTACACACACACACAGTACACACACACAGTACACACACACAGTACACACACACACAGTACACACACACACAGTACTCACACACAGTACACACACACAGTACACACACACACAGTACACACACACACACAGTACACACACACAGTACACACACACAGTGCACACACAGTGCACACACACACACAGTACACACACACACAGTACACACACACAGTACACACACACAGTACACACACACACAGTGTACACACACACAGTACACACACACAGTACACACACACAGTGCACACACAGTACACACACACACACACACAGTACACACACAGTACACACACACAGTACACACACAGAGTACACACACACACACAGTACACACACACAGTACACACACACACAGTACACACACACAGTACACACACACAGTACACACACACACACAGTACACACACACAGTACACACACACAGTACACACACACAGTACACACACACACAGTGTACACACACACAGTGCACACACACAGTACACACACACAGTACACACACACACACAGTACACACACACACAGTACACACACACAGTACACACACACAGTACACACACACAGTACACACACACACACAGTACACACACACAGTACACACACAGTACACACACAGTACACACAGCACACACACAGTACACACACACACACAGTACACACACACAGTACACACACACACAGTACAAACACACAGTACACACACACACACAGCACACACACACAGTGTACACACACACAGTGCACACACACACAGTACACACACACACAGTACACACACACACAGTACACACACACACACAGTACTCACACACAGTACACACACACACAGTACACACACACACAGTACACACACACACAGTACACACACAGTACACACACACACACAGTACACACACACAGTACACACACAGTACAGTACACACACACAGTACACACACACAGTACACACACACACACAGTACACACACACACAGCAGACACACACACAGTACACACACACACACAGTACACACACACACACAGTACACACACACAGTACACACACACACACACAGTACACACACACACACAGTACACACACACAGTGTACACACACACAGTACACACACACAGTACACACACACAGTACACACACACACAGTACACACACAGTACACACACACACACAGCACACACACAGTACACACACACAGTACACACACACACAGTACACACACACACACAGCACACACACAGTACACACACACAGTACACACACACACACAGTACACACACACACAGCAGACACACACACAGTACACACACACACACAGTACACACACACAGTACACACACACAGTACACACACACAGAGTACACACACACACAGTACACACACACACAGTGCACACACACACACAGTACACACACACACAGTGCACACACACAGTACACACACACACAGTACACACACACAGCACACACACACAGTACACACACACACAGTACACACACACACAGTACACACACACAGTACACACACACAGCACACACACACAGTACACACACACAGTACACACACACAGCACACACACACAGTACACACACACAGTACACACACACACAGTACACACACACACAGTACACACACACAGTACACACACACAGCACACACACACAGTACACACACACACAGTACACACACACAGCACACACACACAGTACACACACACACAGTACACACACACACAGTACACACACACACAGTACACACACACACAGTACACACACAGTACACACACAGTACACATAGTACACACAGTACACACACAGTACACACACACCGAGTACACACACAGTACACACACACACAGTACACACACACAGTACACACACACAGTGCACACACACAGTACACACACACAGTACACACACACAGTACACACACACACAGTACACACACACAGTACACACACACAGCACACACACACAGTACACACACACACAGTACACACACACACAGTACACACACACACAGTACACACACACAGTACACACACACACAGTACACACACAGTACACACACAGTACACATAGTACACACACACAGTACACACACACACAGTACACACACACACAGTACACACACACACAGTACACACACACCGAGTACACACACAGTACACACACACAGTGCACACACACAGTACACACACACAGTACACACACAGTACACACACACAGTACACACACACACAGTACACACACACAGTACACACACACACAGTGCACACACACAGTACACACACACAGCACTCACACACAGTACACACACACAGTACACACACACACAGTACACACACACAGTACACACACACAGTACACACACACACAGTACACACACACACAGTACACACACACACAGTGTACACACACACACAGTACACACACACAGTACACACACACACAGTACACACACACAGTACACACACACACACAGTACACACACACAGTACACACACACACAGTACACACACACACAGTACACACACACACAGTACACACACACACAGTACACACACACACAGTACACACACACACACAGTACACACACACAGTACACACACACACAGTACACACACACACAGTACACACACAGCACACACACACACAGTACACACACACACAGCACACACACACACAGTACACACACACACAGTACACACACACACAGTACACACACAGTACACACACACACAGCACACACACACACAGTACACACACACAGTACACACACACACACAGTACACACACACAGTACACACACACACAGTACACACACAGTACACACACACACAGTACACACACACACAGTACACACACACACACAGCACACACACACACAGTACACACACACACAGTACACACACACACAGTACACACACACAGTACACACACACACAGTACACACACACACAGTACACACACACACACAGCACACACACACAGTGTACACACACAGCACACACACACAGCACACACACACAGCACACACACACACAGCACACACACACGGCACACACACAGTACACACACACAGTACACACACACAGTACACACACACAGTACACACACACAGCACACACACACAGTACACACACAGTACACACACACAGTACACACACACAGTACACACACACACAGCACACACACAGTACACACACACACAGTACACACACACACAGTACACACACACACAGTACACACAGCACACACACACGGCACACACACAGTACACACACACAGTACACACACACAGTACACACACACACAGCACACACACACACAGCACACACACACAGTACACACACACACAGCACACACACACACAGCACACACACACGGCACACACACAGTACACACACACAGTACACACACACAGTACACACACACACACAGTACACACACACACAGCAGACACACACACAGTACACACACACACACAGTACACACACACAGTACACACACAGTACACACACACACAGTACACACACACACAGTACACACACACACAGTACACACACACAGTACACACACACAGTACACACACAGTACACACACACACACAGTACACACACACACAGTACACACACAGTACACACACACACAGTACACACACACACACAGTACACACACACACACAGTACACACACACACAGTACACACACACACACAGTACACACACACACACAGCACACACACACAGTGTACACACACACAGTGCACACACACAGTACACACACACACACAGTACACACACACAGTACACACACACACAGTACACACACACACAGTACACACACACAGTACACACACACAAACAGTACACACACACACAGCAGACACACACACAGTACACACACACACACAGTACACACACACACAGCAGACACACACACAGTACACACACACAGTACACACACACAGTACACACACACACAGTACACACACACAGTACACACACACACAGTACACACACACACAGTACACACACACACAGCACACACACACGGCACACACACAGTACACACACACAGTACACACACACAGTACACACACACAGTACACACACACAGCACACACACACAGTACACACACAGTACACACACACAGTACACACACACAGTACACACACACACAGCACACACACAGTACACACACACACAGTACACACACACACAGTACACACACACACAGTACACACAGCACACACACACGGCACACACACAGTACACACACACAGTACACACACACAGTACACACACACACAGCACACACACACACAGCACACACACACAGTACACACACACACAGCACACACACACACAGCACACACACACGGCACACACACAGTACACACACACAGTACACACACACAGTACACACACACACACAGTACACACACACACAGCAGACACACACACAGTACACACACACACACAGTACACACACACACAGCAGACACACACACAGTACACACACACACACAGTACACACACACAGTACACACACAGTACACACACACACAGTACACACACACACAGTACACACACACAGTACACACACACAGTACACACACAGTACACACACACACACAGTACACACACACACAGTACACACACAGTACACACACACACAGTACACACACACACAGCAGACACACACACAGTGTACACACACACAGTACACACACACACACAGCAGACACACACACAGTACACACACACACAGTACACACACACACAGTACACACAGTACACACACACAGTACACACACACAGTACACACACACAGTACACACACACAGTACACACACACAGTGCACACACACAGTACACACACACAGTGCACACACACAGTACACACACACACACAGTACACACACACACAGCAGACACACACACAGTACACACACACACACAGCAGACACACACACAGCACACACACACACAGCACACACACACAGTACACACACACACAGTACACACAGTACACACAGTACACACACACAGTACACACACACACAGTACACACACACACAGTACACACACACACAGTGTACACACACACGCCGTGTGTAACCGCCGTTCACCACTCAGTCGCGGTGACGTCACCACGGCCCCCGTGCCAGGCTAGGTGCACACAACAACC
>NC_136319.1:7799185-7810472 GCF_964198595.1 Lampetra fluviatilis
GTGTGTGTGTCTCTGTGTGTGTCTGTGTGTGTGTCTGTGTGTGTCTCTGTGTCTCTGTGTGAGTCTCTGTGTGTGTCTCTGTGTGTCTGTGTGTGTCTCTGTGTGTGTGTCTGTGTGTGTCTCTGTGTGTCTCTGTGTGTGTCTGTGTGTGTGTGTCTCTGTGTGTGTCTCTGTGTGTGTCTCTGTGTGTGTCTCTGTGTGTGTCTCTGTGTGTGTCTCTGTGTGTGTCTCTGTGTGTGTCTCTGTGTGTGTGTCTCTGTGTGTGTCTCTGTGTGTGTCTCTGTGTGTGTGTCTCTGTGTGTGTGTCTGTGTGTGTGTCTGTGTGTGTCTCTGTGTCTCTGTGTGTGTCTCTGCGTGTGTCTCTGCGTGTGTGTCTCTGTGGGTGTCTCTGTGTGTGTGTCTCTGTGGGTGTCTCTGTGTGTGTCTCTGTGTGTGTGTCTCTGTGTGTGTCTCTGTCTGTGTCTCTGTGTGTGTCTCTGTGTGTGTCTCTGTGTGTGTCTCTGTGTGTGTGTCTGTGTGTGTCTCTGTGTGTGTCTCTGTGTGTGTCTCTGTGTGTGTGTCTCTGTGTGTGTCTCTGTGTGTGTGTCTCTGTGTGTGTCTCTGTGTGTGTGTCTCTGTGTGTGTGTCTCTGTGTGTGTGTCTCTGTGTGTGTGTCTCTGTGTGTGTCTCTGTGGGTGTCTCTGTGGGTGTCTCTGTGGGTGTCTCTGTGTGTGTCTCTGTCTGTGTCTTTGTGTGTGTCTCTGTGTGTGTCTCTGTGTGTGTGTATATGTATCTGTGTGTGTGAGTCTCTGTGTGTGTCTCTATGGGTGTCTCTGTGTGTGTCTCTGTGGGTGTCTGTGTGTCTCTGTGTGTGTCTCTGTGTGTGTCTCTGTGTGTGTCTCTGTGTGTGTCTCTGTGGGTGTCTCTGTGGGTGTCTCTGTGTGTGTCTCTGTCTGTGTCTTTGTGTGTGTCTCTGTGTGTGTCTCTGTGTGTGTGTATATGTATCTGTGTGTGTGAGTCTCTGTGTGTGTCTGTGTGTGTCTCTGTGTGTGTCTCTGTGTGTGTCTCTGTGGGTGTCTGTGTGTCTCTGTGTGTGTCTTTGTATGTGTCTCTGTGTGTGTCTCTGTGTGTGTCTCTGTGTGTGTCTCTGTGTGTGTCTCTGTGTGTGTCTCTGTGTGTGTCTCTGTGGGTGTCTCTGTGTGTGTCTCTGTGGGTGTCTGTGTGTCTCTGTGGGTGTCTCTGTGGGTGTCTCTGTGTGAGTCTCTGTGTGTGTGTCTCTGTGTGTGTCTCTGTGTGTGTGTCTGTGTGTGTCTCTGTGTGTGTCTCTGTGTGTGTGTCTGTGTGTCTCTGTGTGTGTCTCTGTGTGTGTCTCTGTGTGTGTCTCTGTGTGTGTCTCTGTGTGTGTCTCTGTGTGTGTCTCTGTGTGTGTCTCTGTGTGTGTCTCTGTGTGTGTCTCTGTGTGTGTCTCTGTGTGTGTCTCTGTGTGTGTCTCTGTGTGTGTCTCTGTGTGTGTCTCTGTTTGTGTCTCTGTGTGAGTCTCTGTGTGTGTGTCTCTGTGTGTGTCTCTGTGTGTGTCTCTGTGTGTGTCTCTGTGTGTGTCTCTGTGTGTGTCTCTGTGTGTGTTTCTGTGTGTGTCTCTGTGTGTGTCTCTGTGTGTGTCTCTGTGTGTGTCTCTGTGTGTGTCTCTGTGTGTGTCTCTGTGTGTGTCTCTGTGTGTGTCTCTGTGTGTGTCTCTGTGTGTGTCTCTGTGTGTGTCTCTGTGTGTGTCTCTGTGTGTGTCTCTGTGTGTGTCTCTGTGTGTGTCTCTGTGTGTGTCTCTGTATGTGTCTCTGTGTGTGTCTCTGTGTGTGTGTCTCTGTGTGTGTCTCTGTGTCTCTGTGTCTCTGTGTGTGTCTCTGTGTGTGTGTGTCTGTGTGTGTCTCTGTGTGTCTCTGTGTGTGTCTCTGTGTGTGTCTCTGTGTGTGTCTCTGTGGGCGTCTCTGTGGGTGACTCTGTGTGAGTCTCTGTGTGCGTCTCTGTGTGCGTCTCTGTGTGTGTCTCTGTGTGCGTCTCTGTGTGTGTCTCTGTGGGTGTCTCTGTGTGTGTCTCTGTGGGTGTCTCTGTGTGTGTGTGTCTGTGTGTGTCTCTGTGTGTGTCTCTGTGTGTGTCTCTGTGTGTGTCTCTGTGTGTGAGTCTCTGTGTGTGTCTCTGTGTGTGTCTCTGTGTGTCTCTGTGTGTGTGTCTCTGTGTCTCTGTGTGTGTCTCTGTCTGTGTCTCTGTGTGAGTCTCTGTGTGAGTCTCTGTGTGAGTCTCTGTGTGTGTCTCTGTGTGTGAGTCTCTGTGTGTGTCTCTGTGTGTGTCTCTGTGTGTCTCTGTGTGTGTCTCTGTGTGAGTTTGTGTGTGTGTCTCTGTGTGTGTCTCTGTGTGTGTCTCTGTCTGTGTCTCTGTGTGTCTCTGTGTCTCTGTGTGTGTCTCTGTCTGTGTCTCTGTGTGAGTCTCTGTGTGTGTCTCTGTGTGAGTCTCTGTGTGTGTCTCTGTGTGAGTCTCTGTGTGTGTCTCTGTGTGAGTCTCTGTGTGTGTCTCTGTGTGTGTCTCTGTGTGTGTGTCTCTGTGTGTGTCTCTGTGTGTGTCTCTGTGTGTGTCTCTGTGTGTGTCTCTGTGTGTGTCTCTGTGTGTGTCTCTGTGTGAGTCTCTGTGTGTGTCTCTGTGTGTGTCTCTGTCTGTGTCTTTGTGTGTGTCTCTGTGTGTGTCTCTGTGTGTGTGTGTATATGTATCTGTGTGTGTGAGTCTCTGTGTGTGTCTCTATGGGTGTCTCTGTGTGTGTCTCTGTGGGTGTCTGTGTGTCTCTGTGTGTATCTCTATGTGTGTGTCTCTGTGTGTGTCTCTGTGTGTGTCTCTGTGTGTGTGTCTCTGTGTGTGTGTCTCTGTGTGTGTCTCTGTGTGTGTCTCTGTGTGTGTCTCTGTGTGTGTCTCTGTGTGTGTCTCTGTGTCTCTGTGTGTGTGTCTCTGTGTCTCTGTATGTGTCTCTGTGTGTGTCTCTGTGTCTCTGTGTGTGTCTCTGTGTGTGTCTCTGTGTGTGTCTCTGTGTGTGTCTCTGTGTGTGTCTCTGTGGGTGTCTCTGTGTGTGTCTCTGTGGGTGTCTCTGTGTGTGTGTGTCTGTGTGTGTCTCTGTGTGTGTCTCTGTGTGTGTCTCTGTGTGTGTCTCTGTGTGTCTCTGTGTGTGTGTCTCTGTGGGTGTCTCTGTGTGTGTGTCTCTGTGTGTGTCTCTGTGTGTGTCTCTGTGTGTGTCTCTGTGTCTCTGTCTGTGTCTCTGTGTGAGTCTCTGTGTGAGTCTCTGTGTGAGTCTCTGTGTGTGTCTCTGTGTGTGTCTCTGTGTGTGAGTCTCTGTGTGTGTCTCTGTGTGTGTCTCTGTGTGTCTCTGTGTGTGTCTCTGTGTGAGTCTGTGTGTGAGTCTCTGTGTGTGTCTCTGTGTGTGTCTCTGTCTGTGTCTCTGTGTGTCTCTGTGTCTCTGTGTGTGTCTCTGTGTGTGTCTGTGTGTCTCTGTGTGTGTCTCTGTGTGTGTCTCTGTGTGTGTCTCTGTGTGTGTCTCTGTGTGTGTCTCTGTGTGTGTCTCTGTGTGTGTGTCCCAGCTGCGAATGTGGAAGCTGCTGAGGAGGTGAGGGAGGCTCCTCCTGACGACGTCACTGCCTTGTGCCGGGACATGTTCACAAAGATGTCCTCGTACCTCCATGGGGAGCTTGCGGGTTCGGTACTCACACACTCACCCACTCACTCACCCACTCACCCACTCACCCACTCACTCACTCACTCACTCACTCACTCACACAGTCACTCACCCACTCACCCACTCACTCACTCACTCACACAGTCACTCACCCACTCACCCACTCACTCACTCATTCACCCACCCACTCACTCACTCACCCACCCACTCACTCACTCACCACTCACCCACTCACTCACTCACTCACCACTCACCCACTCACCTCACTACTCACTCACCTACTCACACAGTCACTCACCCACTCACTCACTCACCCACTCACTCACCACTCACCCACTCACCTCACTCACCTACTCACACAGTCACTCACTCACTCACACAGTCACTCACACAGTCACACAGTCACTCACCCACACACTCACTCACCCACCCACTCACTCACCCTCTCACCCACTCACTCACTCACCACTCACCCACTCACCTCACTACTCACTCACCTACTCACACAGTCACTCACTCACTCACACAGTCACTCACACAGTCACACAGTCACTCACCCACACACTCACTCACCCACTCACCCACCCACTCACTCACCCTCTCACCCACTCACTCACTCACCACTCACCCACTCACCTCACTACTCACTCACCTACTCACACAGTCACTCACTCACACAGTCACTCACACAGTCACACAGTCACTCACACAGTCACACAGTCACTCACCCACACACCTACTCACCCACTCACCCACTCACCCACTCACTCACCACTCACCCACTCACTCACCACTCACCCACTCACCTCACTACTCACTCACCTACTCACACAGTCACTCACTCACTCACACAGTCACTCACACAGTCACACACTCAATCACCCACTCACCCACTCACCCACTCACTCACCCACTCACCCACTCACTCACTCACCACTCACCCACTCACCTCACTACTCACTCACCTACTCACACAGTCACCCACTCACTCACACAGTCACTCACACAGTCACACAGTCACTCACCCACACACTCACTCACCCACTCACCCACTCACTCACTCACCACTCACCCACTCACCTCACTACTCACTCACCTACTCACACAGTCACTCACACACTCACACAGTCACTCACACAGTCACACACTCACTCACCCACTCACCCACTCACTCACTCACCCACTCACCCACTCACTCACCACTCACCCACTCACCTCACTACTCACTCACCTACTCACACAGTCACTCACTCACTCACACAGTCACTCACACAGTCACACACTCACTCACCCACTCACCCACTCACTCACTCACCCACTCACCCACTCACTCACCACTCACCCACTCACCTCACTACTCACTCACCTACTCACACAGTCACTCACTCACTCACACAGTCACTCACACAGTCACACACTCACTCACCCACTCACCTACTCACTCACTCACCCACTCACCCACTCACTCACTCACTCAGCACTCACCCACTCACCTCACTCACTCACTCACCCACTCACCCACTCACTCACCACTCAACCACTCACCTCACTACTCACTCACCTACTCACACAGTCACTCACTCACTCACACAGTCACTCACACAGTCACACACTCACTCACCCACTCAACTACTCACCCACTCACCCACTCACCCACTCACTCACTCACCACTCACCCACTCACCTCACTACTCACTCACCTACTCACACAGTCACTCACTCACACAGTCACCCACTCACCCACTCACTCACTCACTCACCACTCACCCACTCACCTCACTACTCACTCACTCACCCACTCACCCACTCACTCACCACTCACCCACTCACCTCACTACTCACTCACCTACTCACACAGTCACTCACTCACTCACACAGTCACTCACACAGTCACACACTCACTCACCCACTCAACTACTCACCCACTCACCCACTCACCCACTCACTCACTCACCACTCACCCACTCACCTCACTACTCACTCACCTACTCACACAGTCACTCACTCACACAGTCACTCACACAGTCACACAGTCACTCACTCACTCACACAGTCACTCACACAGTCACACAGTCACTCACCCACACACTCACTCACTCACCCACTCACCCACTCACTCACTCACCCACTCACCTCACTACTCACCCACCCACTCATTCACCTACTCACTCACCCACTCACCCACCCACTCACTCACACAGTCACCCACTCACGCACTCACCAACCCACTCACCTACTCACTCACACAGTCACTCACTCATACACTCACACTCACTCACTCACTCACTCACTCACTCACCCAGTCACACAGTCACTCACTCACCCACTCACCCACCCACTCACTCACCCACTCACCCACTCACTCACTCACCCACTCACCCACTCACTCACTCACCCACTCACTCACCCACTCACCCACCCACTCACCCACCCACTCACTCACCCACTCACCCACCCACTCACTCACCCACTCACCCACTCACCCACTCACCCACTCACTCGCCCACCCACTCACCCACTCACTCACCCACTCACTCGCCCACCCACTCACCCACTCACTCACCCACTCACTCACTCACCCACCCACTCACTCACTCACTCACCCACCTACACAGTCACTCACTCACCTCACCTTCTCACTCACAGTCACTCACCCACTCACCTACTCACTCACTCATACACTCACTCACCAACTCACTCACTCACCCACTCACTCACCTACTCACTCAGCCAGTCACCCACTCACTCACCCACTCACTCACTCACCTCACTACTCACCCACCCACTCACTCACCCACTAACTCACTCACCCACTCACTCACCCACTCACAAAGTCACCCACTTACCAACCCACCCACTCACTCACCCACTCACTCACCCACTCACTCACTCACACAGTCACTCACTCATATACTCACTCACCCACTCACTCACTCACACACTCACCCACTCACCCACTCAATCACCCACTCACTTACACACCCACCCACTCACTCACCCACCCACTCTCTCACTCACCCACTCACTCACCCACTCACTCACTCACCCACTCACTTACACATTCACTCACCCACCCACTCACCCACTCACTCACTCACCCACCCACTCACCCACTCACTCACCCACTCACTTACACACTCACCCACTCACTCACTCACCCACTCACTCACCCACTCACTCACCCACTCACTCACTCACCCACTCACTTACACACTCACTCACCCACCCACTCACTCACACACTCACTCACCCACTCACTTACACACTCACTCACCCACCCACTCACTCACCCACTCACTCACCCACCCACTCACTCACCCACTCACTCACCCACCCACTCACTCACCCACTCACTCACCCACTCACTCACTCACCCACTCACTTACACACTCACTCACCCACCCACTCATTCACCCACTCACTCACCCACCCACTCACTCACCCACTCACTCACCCACTCACTCACTCACCCACTCATCCACCCACCCACTCACTCACCCACTCATCCATCCACCCACTCACTCACTCACTCACCCACCCACTCACCCACCCACCCACTCACTTACACACTCACTCACCCACCCACTCACTCACCCACTCACTCACTCACCCACTCATCCACCCACCCACTCACTCACCCACTCATCCACCCACCCACTCACCCACTCACTCACCCACTCACTCACTCACCCACTCACTTACACACTCACCCACCCACTCACCCACTCACTCACCCACCCACTCACTTACACACTCACTCACCCACCCACTCACTCACCCACTCACTCACCCACCCACCCACTCACTCACCCACTCACTCACCCACTCACTCACCCACTCACTTACACACTCACTCACCCACCCACTCACTCACCCACTCACTCACCCACCCACTCACTCACCCACTCACTCACCCACTCACTCACTCACCCACTCATCCACCCACCCATCCACCCACCCACTCACTCACCCACTCATCCACCCACCCACTCACTCACCCACCCACTCACTCACCCACTCACCCACTCACCCACTCACTCACCCACTCACTCACCCACTCACTCACCCACTCACTCACCCACTCACCCACTCACTCACCCACCCACTCACCCACTCACTCACTCACTCACCCACCCACTCACCCACTCACTCACTCACCCACTCACTCACTCACTCACCCACTCACCCACTCACTCACTCACCCACCCACCCACTCACTCACCCACTCACTCACCCACTCACCTCACTACTCACCCACTCACCCACTCACCTCACTCACCCACTCACCCACCCACTCACCCACTCACTCACCCACTCACCCACTCACCCACTCACTCACCCACTCACCCACTCACCCACTCACTCACTCACCCACCCACCCACCCACCCACTCACCCACTCACCCACTCACTCACCCACTCACCTCACTACTCACCCACTCACCTCACTCACCCACTCACCCACCCACTCACCCACTCACTCACCCACTCACCTCACTACTCACCCACTCACCCACTCACCTCACTCACCCACTCACCCACCCACTCACCCACTCACTCACCCACTCACCCACTCACTCACTCACTCACCCACTCACCCACTCACCCACTCACCCACCCACCCACCCACTCACCCACTCACTCACCCACTCACCTCACTACACACCCACTCACCCACTCACCTCACTCACCCACTCACCCACCCACTCACCCACTCACTCACCCACTCACCCACTCACTCACTCACCCACTCACTCACCCACTCACTCACTCACCCACTCACTCACCCACTCACTCACCCACCCACCCACCCACCCACCCACCCACCCACTCACTCACCCACCCACCCACTCACTCACTCACCCACTCACTCACCCACTCACCTCACTACTCACCCACTCACTCACCCACTCACTCACTCACTCACTCACCCACTCACTCACTCACCCACTCACTCACTCACCCACTCACTCACTCACTCACCCACTCACTTACACACTCACTCACCCACTCACTCACCCACTCACTCACTCACCCACCCACTCACTCACCCACTCACTCACCCACTCACTCACTCACCCACTCATCCACCCACCCACTCACTCACCCACTCACTCACCCACCCACTCACTTACACACTCACTCACCCACCCACTCACTCACCCACCCACTCACCCACCCACCCACTCACTTACACACTCACTCACCCACCCACTCACTCACTCACCCACTCATCCACCCACCCACTCACTCACCCACTCATCCACCCACCCACTCACTCACCCACTCATCCACCCACCCACTCACTCACCCACCCACTCACCCACCCACTCACTCACCCACTCACTCACCCACCCACCCACTCACCCACTCATCCACCCACCCACTCACTCACCCACCCACTCACCCACCCACTCACTCACCCACTCACTCACCCACTCATCCACCCACCCACTCACTCACCCACCCACTCACTCACTCACCCACTCACTTACACACTCACTCACCCACCCACTCACTCACACTCACTCCCACCATCACCCACCACTCACCCACTCACCCACTCACTCACTCACTCACTCACCCACTCACTTACACACTCACTCACCCACCCACTCACTCACCCACTCACTCCACCCACCCACTCACTTACACACTCCACTCACCACCCACTCACTCACCCACTCACTCACTCACCCACCCACTCACTCACCCACTCACTCCCACTCACTCACTCACCCACTCACTTACACACTCACTCACCCACCCACTCACTCACCCACTCACTCACTCACCCACCCACCCACTCACTCACCCACTCACTCACCCCACTCACTCACTCATCACCCACCCACTCACTCACCCACTCATCCACCCACCACTCACTCACTCACTCACCCACCCACTCACTCACCCACTCACCCACTCACCCACTCACCCACTCACTCACACACTCACTCACTCACCCACTCACCTCACCACTCACCACTCACTCACCCACTCACTCACTCACCCCTCACCCACTCACTCACTCACCCACCCACTCACCCACTCACTCACTCACCCACTCACTCACCCACTCACTCACTCACTCACCCACTCACTCACTCACCCACTCACCCACTCACTCACTCACCCACCCACTCACTCACTCACCCACCCACTCACCTCACTACTCACCCACTCACCCACTCACCTCACCCACTCACCCACCACCCACTCACCCACTCACTCACCCACTCACTCACTCACCCACTCACTCACTCACTCACTCACCCACTCACTCACCCACTCACCCACTCACCCCCACCCACCCACACACCACTCACTCACCCACTCACTCACCCACTCACCTCACCCTCACCTCACTACTCACCACTCACCCACTCACCTCACTCACCCACTCACCACCCACCCACTCACCCACTCACTCACTCACTCCACTCACTCACCCACCCCCACTCACTCACTCACTCACTCACTCACCCACTCACTCACCCACTCACTCACTCACCCACTCACTCACCCACTCACTCACCCACTCACTCACCCACCCACCCACCACCCACCCACTCACTCACCTCACCACTCACTCACCCACTCACCTCACTACTCACTCACTCACTCACCCACTCACCCACCCACCCACTCACTCACTCACTCACCCACTCACTCACTCACTCACCCACTCACCCACCCACCCACCCACTCACTCACACTCACCCACTCACTCCACTCACTCACTCACCCACCCACTCACCCACTCACCTCACTCACTCACCACACCCACTCACTCACTCACCCACTCACCCACTCACTCACTCACACCCACCCACCCACTCACTCACCCACATCACACTCACCTCACTACTCACCCCACTCACCCACTCACCTCACTCACCCACTCACCCACTCACCCACTCACTCACTCACCACTCACACCACTCACATCACTCACTCACTCACTCACCACTCACTCACTCACCCACTCACTCACCCACTCACTCACCACTCACTCACCACCCACCCACCCACTCACTCACCCACCCACTCACTCACCCCACTCACTCACCCACTCACCTCACTACTCACCCACTCACCCACTCACCTCACTCACCCACTCACACCCACTCACCCACTCACTCACTCACCCACCACTCACTCCACCCACTCACTCACTCACCCACTCACTCACCCCACTCACTCACTCACCCACTCACTCACCCACTCACTCACCCACCACTCACCCACCCACCCACTCACTCACACACACCACTCACTCACCCCACTCACCTCACTACTCACTCACTCACCCACCCACACCACTCACTCTCACTCACCCACTCACTCACTCACTCACCCACCCACCCACTCACTCACTCACTCCACTCACCCCCCACTCACTCACTCACCCACCCACTCACCCACTCACTCACACTCACCCACTCACCCACCCACTCACTCACCCACTCACTCACTCACTCACTCACCCACTCACCCACTCACTCACTCACCCACCCACCCACTCACTCACCCACCCACTCACCTCACTACTCACCCACTCACCCACTCACCTCACTCACCCACTCACCCACTCACCCACTCA
>NC_136319.1:7810672-7815672 GCF_964198595.1 Lampetra fluviatilis
CACACACACACAATCACACACAATCACACACACAATCACACACACACAATCACACACACACACAATCACACACACACACAATCACACACACAATCACACAACACAACGCACACTCACACACACACAATCACACACACAATCACACACACAATCACAACACACAATCACACACACACAATCACACACACAATCACACACACACACGCACACAATCACACACACAATCACACACACAATCACACACACACACGCACACAATCACACACACAATCACACACACAATCAGCACACAATCACACACACGCACACTCACACACACACAATCGCACACAATCACACACAATCACACACACACACAATCACACACACACAATCACACACAATCACACACACAATCACACACACAATCACACACACAATCACACAATCACGCACACACAATCACACACACACAATCGCACACAATCACACACGCACAATCACACACAATCACACACACACACAATCACACACACACAATCACGCACAATCACACACACACAATCACACACAATCACGCACACACATTCACACACACACATTCACACACACACATCACGCACACACAATCACGCACAATCACACACACACATTCACACACAATCACACACACACACATTCACACACACACAATCACACACACACAATCACACACACACAATCACGCACACACATTCACACACACACAATCACACACACACAATCACCACACACACACATCACACACACACAATCACACACACACAATCACACACACACAATCACACACACACACATCACACACACACATCACGCACACACAATCACACACACACAATCACACACAATCACACACACACATTCACACACAATCACACACACACAATCACACACACACAATCACACACACACAATCACACACACACAATCACGCACACACAATCACCACACACACACAAATCACACACACACAATCACACACACACAATCACACACACACAATCACACACACACAATCACACACACACACAATCACACACACACAATCACACACACACAATCACACACACACATTCACACACACACAATCACACACACACAATCACACACACACAATCACACACACACAATCACACACAATCACACACACAATCACACACACACAATCACACACACACAATCACACACACACAATCACACACAATCACACACACAATCACACACACACAATCACACACACACAATCACACACACACAATCACACACACACAATCACGCACACACAATCACACACACACAATCACACACACACAATCACACACACACAATCACACACACACAATCACACACACACAATCACACACACACAATCACACACACACTCACACACACGACAATCACACACACACAATCACACACACACAATCACACACACACAACACACACACAATCACACACACACATCACACACACAATCACACACACACACACACAATCACACACACAATCACACACACACAATCACACACACACAATCACACACACACAATCACACACACACAATCACACACACACAATCACACACACAATCACACACACACAATCACACACATCACACACACACACACACAATCACACACACACAATCACACACACACAATCACACACACACAATCACACACACACAATCACACACACACACACCACAATCACACACAATCACACACACACAATCACACACACACAATCACACACACACAATCACACACACACAATCACACACACACAATCACACACAATCACACACACACACACATCACACACAATCACACACACAATCACACACACAATCACACACACACACAATCACACACACACAATCACACACACACAATCACACACACACAATCACACACACACAATCACACACACAATCACACACACAATCACACACAATCACACATCACACACAATCACACACACACAATCACACACACACAATCACACACACAATCACACACACACACAATCACACACACACACAATCACACACACACAATCACACACACACAATCACACACACACACACAATCACACACACACAATCACACACACACAATCACACACACACAATCACACACACACAATCACACACACACAATCACACACACACAATCACACACACACAATCACACACACACAATCACACACACACAATCACACACACACCACAATCACACACAATCACACACACACAATCACACACACACAATCACACACACACAATCACACACACAATCACACACACACAATCACACACACAATCACACACACAATCACACACACACAATCACACACACACACAATCACACACACACAATCACACACACACAATCACACACAATCACACACACACAATCACACACACACACATCACACACACAATCACACACACACAATCACACACACAATCACACACAATCACACACACACAATCACACACACACAATCACACACACACAATCACACACACACAATCACACACAATCACACACACAATCACACACACACAATCACACACACACAATCACACACACACAATCACACACACACAATCACACACACAATCACACACACACACTCACAGCACACACAATCACACAACACAATCACACACACACAATCACACAATCACACACACAATCACACACACACAATCACACACACACAATCACACACACACAATCACGCACACACAATCACACACACACACGCACACAATCACACACAATCACACACACACAATCACACACACAATCACACACAATCACACACACACAATCACACACACACAATCACACACACACAATCACACACACAATCACACACACGCACACTCACACACACACAATCACACACACAATCACACACACACAATCCACACAACACACAATCACACACACACAATCACACACACAATCACGCACACACAATCACACACACACAATCACACACACACACAATCACACACAATCACGCACACACAATCACACACACACAATCACACACACACAATCACACACACACAATCACACACGCACTCACGCACACACAATCACACACAATCACACACACACAATCACACACACACAATCACACACACACAATCACACACACACAATCACACACACACAATCACACACGCACAATCACACACACACGATCACACACACAATTACACACACACACAATCACACACACACAATCACACACACACAATCACACACACACACAATCACACACGCACTCACGCACACACAATCACACACAATCACACACACACAATCACACACACACAATCACACACACACAATCACACACACACAATCACACACACACAATCACACACACACAATCACACACGCACTCACGCACACACAATTACACACACACACAATCACACACACACAATCACACACAATCACACACACGCACACTCACACACACACAATCACACACACACAATCACACACACACACTCACACACAGACAATCGCACACAATCACACACAATCACACACACACAATCACACACACACAATCACACACACACACAATCACACACAATCACACACACGCACACTCACACACACACACTCACACACACACAATCGCACACAATCACACACAATCACACACACACAATCACACACACACAATCACACAATCACACACACACAATCACACACACACACAATCACACACAATCACACACACAATCACACACACACACAATCACACACACAATCACACACACACAATCACACACACACAATCACACACAATCACACACACACAATCACACACACACAATCACACACACACAATCACACACACACAATCACACACACACAATCACACACACACAATCACACACACACAATCACGCACACACAATCACGCACACACAATCACACACACACAATCACACACGCACAA
Organism: Lampetra fluviatilis; assembly: GCF_964198595.1. NCBI lineage: Eukaryota > Metazoa > Chordata > Hyperoartia > Petromyzontiformes > Petromyzontidae > Lampetra > Lampetra fluviatilis. Next base: position 7,814,690 of record NC_136319.1, read on the forward strand.
TCACACACACACAATCACACACACACAATCACACACACACAATCACACACGCACAATCACACACACACGATCACACACACACATTCACACACACACAATCACACACACACAATCACACACACACAATCACACACGCACGATCACACACACACAATCACACACGATCACACACACACGATCACACACACATTCACACACACACAATCACACACACACAATCACACACACAATCACACACACACAATCACACACACACAATCACACACACACAATCACACACACACATCACACACACACAATCACACACACACAATCACACACACACAATCACACACACAATCACACACACACAATCACACACACACAATCACACACACACAATCACACACACACAATCACACACACACAATCACACACACACAATCACACACACATCAACACACACACACATCACACACACACAATCACACACACACAATCACACACACACAATCACACACACACACAATCACACACACACACAATCACACACAATCACACACACACAATCACACACACACAATCACACACACACAATCACACACACACACACAATCACACACACACAATCACACACACACAATCACACACAATCACACACACACAATCACACACAATCACACACAATCACACACACAATCACACACACAATCACACACACAATCACACACACACAGTCACACACACACAATCACACACACAATCACACACACACAATCACACACACATTCACACACACACAATCACACACACACAATCACACACACATTCACACACACACAATCACACACACAATCACACAATCACACACAATCACACACACACAATCACACACACACAATCATACACACACAATCACACACACACAATCACACACACACAATCACACACACACAATCACACACACAATCACACACACAATCACACACACACAATCACACACA
>NC_136319.1:7820672-7860672 GCF_964198595.1 Lampetra fluviatilis
GTGGGTGGGTGAGTGGGTGGGTGAGTGGGTGAGTGAGGTGAGTGGGTGGGTGAGTGAGTGAGTGGGTGAGTGAGTCGGTGGGTGAGTGGGTGAGTGAGGTGAGTGGGTGGGTGGGTGGGTGGGTGAATGAGTGGGTGAATGATTGAGTGGGTGAGCGAGGGAGTGAGTGGGTGGGTGGATGAGTCAGTGGGTGAGAATCTGGTATCTCGCAGGGATCCGTGGGGTTCATAGGGATCGATAGTTGGGGTCAGTATCCTGACCCCCCATGGGGGTGCAGAGGGGACTCGTCGTTAATCATTCATGGAGGTGGCGGTGGGGTTCGTGATGGTGGTGGTAGCAGAGAGAGTGACGATGTCGAGTAGTGAGGTGAGTGGGTGAGTGGGTGGGTGAGTGGGTGGGTGGGTGGGTGAGTGGGTGGGTGAGTGAGGTGAGTGGGTGGGTGGGTGGGTGGATGAGTGGGTGAGTGGGTGAGTGGGTGGGTGAGTGGGTGGGTGGGTGAGTGAGTGGGTGGGTGGGTGAGTGGGTGGGTGGGTGGGTGAGTGGGTGGGTGGGTGGGTGGATGAGTGGGTGAGTGAGTGGGTGGGTGGGTGAGTGGGTGAGTGGGTGGGTGGGTGGGTGGGTGAGTGGGTGGGTGAGTGGGTGGGTGGGTGTGTGAGTGAGTGGGTGGGTGAGTGAGTGGGTGGGTGGGTGAGTGGGTGGGTGAGTGAGTGGGTGGGTGGGTGGGTGAGTGAGTGAGTGGGTGGGTGAGTGGGTGAGTGAGTGAGTGAGTGGGTGGGTGGGTGAGTGAGTGAGTGAGTGAGTGGGTGGGTGGGTGGGTGAGTGGGTGGGTGGGTGAGTGAGTGGGTGGGTGGGTGGGTGGGTGAGTGGGTGGGTGGGTGAGTGGGTGGGTGGGTGGGTGAGTGGGTGAGTGGGTGGGTGGGTGGGTGAGTGGGTGGGTGGGTGGGTGAGTGAGTGAGTGGGTGGGTGGGTGGGTGAGTGGGTGGGTGGGTGGGTGAGTGGGTGGGTGGGTGAGTGAGTGAGTGGGTGGGTGGGTGGGTGGGTGGGTGAGTGAGTGGGTGGGTGAGTGAGTGAGTGAGTGGGTGGGTGGGTGGGTGGGTGAGTGAGTGGGTGAGTGAGTGAGTGAGTGGGTGGGTGGGTGGGTGGGTGGGTGGGTGAGTGGGTGAGTGAGTGGGTGGGTGGGTGAGTGGGTGAGTGGGTGGGTGGGTGGGTGGGTGAGTGGGTGGGTGAGTGGGTGGGTGGGTGTGTGAGTGAGTGGGTGGGTGAGTGAGTGGGTGGGTGGGTGAGTGGGTGGGTGAGTGAGTGGGTGGGTGGGTGGGTGAGTGAGTGAGTGGGTGGGTGAGTGGGTGAGTGAGTGAGTGAGTGGGTGGGTGGGTGAGTGAGTGAGTGAGTGGGTGGGTGGGTGGGTGAGTGGGTGGGTGGGTGAGTGAGTGGGTGGGTGGGTGGGTGGGTGGGTGGGTGAGTGGGTGGGTGGGTGGGTGGGTGGGTGGGTGGGTGAGTGGGTGAGTGGGTGGGTGGGTGGGTGAGTGGGTGGGTGAGTGAGTGAGTGAGTGGGTGGGTGGGTGGGTGAGTGGGTGGGTGGGTGAGTGGGTGGGTGGGTGAGTGAGTGAGTGGGTGGGTGGGTGGGTGGGTGGGTGAGTGAGTGGGTGGGTGAGTGAGTGAGTGAGTGGGTGGGTGGGTGGGTGAGTGAGTGGGTGAGTGAGTGAGTGAGTGGGTGGGTGGGTGGGTGGGTGGGTGGGTGAGTGGGTGGGTGAGTGGGTGGGTGGGTGGGTGGGTGGGTGAGTGGGTGAGTGGGTGGGTGAGTGGGTGAGTGGGTGGGTGAGTGGGTGAGTGGGTGGGTGAGTGGGTGGGTGGGTGGGTGGGTGAGTGGGTGAGTGGGTGAGTGAGTGGGTGGGTGGGTGAGTGGGTGAGTGGGTGGGTGGGTGGGTGAGTGGGTGGGTGAGTGGGTGGGTGGGTGTGTGAGTGAGTGGGTGAGTGAGTGGGTGGGTGGGTGAGTGGGTGGGTGAGTGAGTGGGTGGGTGGGTGGGTGAGTGAGTGAGTGGGTGGGTGAGTGGGTGAGTGAGTGAGTGAGTGGGTGGGTGGGTGAGTGAGTGAGTGAGTGGGTGGGTGGGTGGGTGAGTGGGTGGGTGGGTGAGTGAGTGGGTGGGTGGGTGGGTGGGTGGGTGAGTGGGTGGGTGGGTGGGTGAGTGGGTGGGTGGGTGGGTGAGTGGGTGAGTGGGTGGGTGGGTGGGTGAGTGGGTGGGTGGGTGAGTGAGTGAGTGAGTGGGTGGGTGGGTGGGTGAGTGGGTGGGTGGGTGAGTGGGTGGGTGAGTGAGTGAGTGGGTGGGTGGGTGAGTGGGTGGGTGGGTGAGTGAGTGAGTGAGTGGGTGAGTGAGTGGGTGAGTGGGTGGGTGGTGGGTGGGTGGGTGGGTGGGTGAGTGGGTGGGTGGGTGGGTGAGTGGGTGAGTGGGTGGGTGAGTGGGTGGGTGGGTGGGTGGGTGAGTGGGTGAGTGGGTGGGTGAGTGGGTGGGTGAGTGGGTGAGTGGGTGGGTGGGTGAGTGAGTGGGTGAGTGGGTGGGTGGGTGGGTGGGTGGGTGGGTGGGTGGGTGAGTGGGTGGTGAGTGAGTGGGTGGGTGAGTGGGTGGGTGAGTGGGTGGGTGGGTGTGTGAGTGAGTGGGTGGGTGGGTGGGTGAGTGAGTGGGTGGGTGGGTGAGTGGGTGGGTGAGTGGGTGGGTGGGTGGGTAGGTGGGTAGGTGGGTGAGTGAGTGGGTGGGTGAGTGAGTGGGTGGGTGAGTGGGTGAGTGAGTGGGTGAGTGAGTGAGTGGGTGAGTGGGTGAATGGGTGAGTGGGTGGGTGGGTGAGTGAGTGAGTGGGTGAGTGGGTGGGTGAGTGAGTGGGTGGGTGGGTGGGTGGGTGAGTGGGTGAGTGAGTGGGTGAGTGAGTGAGTGGGTGAGTGGGTGAATGGGTGAGTGGGTGGGTGGGTGAGTGAGTGAGTGGGTGGGTGAGTGGGTGGGTGGGTGAGTGAGTGGTTGGGTGGGTGGGCCCCGCAAGAGTTCATGGTGGGCGTGTCTACGCACTAGTGGGCGTGGCTTGGATCCAGGAGGGAGGGGCTATGCATGAGTCAGCGTTGTGAAAGGGGTTTGTGGGCGTGGCTAATAAATAAGTGGGCGTGACTACGCTCATGTTGAGAGGGGGAGGCGTGGCCTGACTCTAAGTGGGCGTGACCCTGTTGATGGTGGGCGGGGGGAGGGCTGGTTGCCGGTGGGCGTGGTCTTGTTATCGGTGGGCGTGGTCTATGTCTCGGTGGGCGTGGTCTATGTCTCGGTGGGCGTGGTCTATGTCTCGGTGGGCGTGGTCTAGTTCTCGGTGGGCGTGGTCTATGTCTCGGTGGGCGTGGTCTATGTCTCGGTGGGCGTGGTCTATGTCTCGGTGGGCGTGGTCTATGTCTCGGTGGGCGTGGTCTATGTCTCGGTGGGCGTGGTCTATGTCTCGGTGGGCGTGGTCTATGTCTCGGTGGGCGTGGTCTATGTCTCGGTGGGCGTGGTCTATGTCTCGGTGGGCGTGGCCTATGTCTCGGTGGGCGTGGTCTATGTCTCGGTGGGCGTGGTCTATGTCTCGGTGGGCGTGGTCTATGTCTCGGTGGGCGTGGCCTATGTCTCGGTGGGCGTGGTCTATGTCTCGGTGGGCGTGGTCTATGTCTCGGTGGGCGTGGTCTATGTCTCGGTGGGCGTGGCCTATGTCTCGGTGGGCGTGGTCTATGTCTCGGTGGGCGTGGTCTATGTCTCGGTGGGCGTGGTCTATGTCTCGGTGGGCGTGGTCTAGTTCTCGGTGGAGTGGACCCGTTATTCTGATCGTTTTCTTCTTCTCTGTGTGGAAGAAGTTGTTTGTTAAAGTTGTTAAAGTTGTTAAAAGTTGTTAAAAGTTGTTGAAAGTTGTTAAAAGTTGTTTGTTGAAAGTTGTTGAAAGTTGTTGAAAGTTGTTGAAAGTTGTTAAAAGTTGTTGAAAGTTGTTGCTGGAGTTGTTTGTGGACTGGGAACGACGATGTTGGTAACGTAACGAGTTTAGACGAGAGAGACACGGGGAGAGAGACACGGGGAGAGAGACACGGGGAGAGAGACACGGGGAGAGAGACACGGGGAGAGAGACACAGAGAGAGACACGGGGAGAGAGACACAGAGAGAGACACGGGGAGAGAGACACAGAGAGAGACACGGGGAGAGAGACACAGAGAGAGAGACACGGGGAGAGAGACGCGGGGAGAGAGACACGGAGAGAGAGAGAGACACGGGGAGAGAGACACGGGGAGAGAGACGCGGGGAGAGAGAGAGACACGGGGAGAGAGACGCGGGGAGAGAGACGCGGGGAGAGAGAGACACGGGGAGAGAGACACAGAGAGAGAGACACAGAGAGAGAGACACGGGGAGAGAGACACGGGGAGAGAGACACGGGGAGAGAGACACACAGAGACACAGAGACTTGGAGACACAGACAGACAGAGAGAGACACAGAGAGACACGGAGGGAGAGAGACACGGAGAGAGAGACACGGCAGAGACAGATATGAAGAGTTAGAGAGACTTGGAGACACAGAGAGACACAGACAGATAGACACAGAGACACAGACAGAGAGAGACACAGAGACTTGGAGACACACAGAGAGACACAGACAGAGAGAGAGACAGACACAGAGAGACACAGAGAGACACAGACAGAGCGATACAGACAGACACAGAGAGACACAGAGACACAGACAGAGAGAGAGACAGACACAGAGAGACACAGACAGACAGAGAGACACAGACAGAGAGAGAGACAGACACAGAGAGACACAGAGAGACACAGACAGAGAGAGAGAGACAGACACAGAGAGACACAGAGACACAGACAGAGAAAGAGACAGACACAGAGAGACACAGACAGACAGAGAGACACAGACAGAGAGATACAGACAGACAGAGAGACACAGACAGAGAGAGAGAGACAGACACAGAGAGACACAGACAGACAGAGAGAGAGACAGACACAGAGAGACACAGAGAGACACAGAGACACAGACAGAGAGAGAGAGACAGACACAGAGAGACACAGAGACACAGACAGACACAGAGAGAGAGACACACAGAGACACAGAGACACAGAGACACAGACAGACACAGAGAGACACAGAGACACAGACAGACACAGAGAGAGAGACACACAGAGAGAGACACAGAGACACAGACAGAGAGAGAGAGACAGACACAGAGAGACACAGACAGACAGAGAGACACAGACAGAGAGAGAGACAGACACAGAGAGACACAGAGAGACACAGACAGAGCGATACAGACAGACACAGAGAGACACAGAGACACAGAGACACAGACAGAGAGAGAGACAGACACAGAGAGACACAGACAGACAGAGAGATACAGACAGATTGAGTGTTGTCCGACGACTCTAACGTCTAGAGCATCAGCAGCAGCAGCAGCATCATCATCAGCAGCATCATCATCATCAGCAGCATCATCATCATCAGCATCATCATCATCATCAGCAGCATCATCATCATCATCAGCAGCATCATCATCATCAGCAGCATCATCATCATCATCAGCAGCATCAGCAGCAGCATCAGCATCATCATCAGCAGCAGCATCAGCATCATCAGCATCATCAGCAGCATCATCAGCAGCATCATCATCATCAGCAGCAGCAGCATCATCATCAGCATCATCATCATCATCAGCAGCATCATCATCATCAGCAGCAGCAGCAGCATCATCATCATCATCAGCATCATCATCATCAGCATCATCAGCAGCAGCAGCATCATCATCAGCATCATCATCAGCATCATCATCAGCATCATCATCAGCATCATCATCATCATCAGCAGCAGCAGCAGCATCATCATCATCAGCATCATCATCATCAGCAGCATCATTATCAACATCATCATCAGCATCAGCAGCATCATCACCATCATTATCAGCATCATCAGCATCAGCAGCATCATCAACATCATCAACAACATCAACATCATCAGCATCAGCAGCATCATCAGCATCATCATCATCAGCAGTAGCAACATCACCATTGTCAACATCATTATCAACATCATCAGCATCATCATCATCAGCAGCATCATCATCAGCATCATCAGCATCAGCAGCATCATCAGCAGCATCACCACCACCCCCTCGCATTATGGAGGCGATGGTAAGGGCTGGTCTGGTCTGATCCAATCTTCCGCTGTCATCTTACTCGGCTCGATCTGGTCTTGATCTTGTTTAGATCTCATCTGGTTCTGTCTGGTCTGGATTAGATCGAATCTGGTTCGATCCGCCGTGATCTGGTGTGGTTATTGATCTAGCCTGGGTTGATCTGGTCTGGTTTAGATCGAATCTGCGTTGATCTGGTCTTGTTTAGATCTCATCTGGTTCTGTCTGGTCTGGATTAGATCGAATCTGGTTCGATCCGCCGTGATCTGGTGTGGTTATTGATCTAGCCTGGGTTGATCTGGTCTGGTTTAGATCGAATCTGCGTTGATCTGGTCTTGTTTAGATCTCATCTGGTTCTGTCTGGTCTGGATTAGATCGAATCTGGTTCGATTCGCCGTGATCTGGTGTGGTTATTGATCTAGCCTGGGTTGATCTGGTCTGGTTTAGATCGAATCTGCGTTGATCTGGTCTTGTTTAGATCTCATCTGGTTCTGTCTGGTCTGGTTTAGATCGAATCTGGTTCGATCCGCCGTGATCTGGTGTGGTTATTGATCTAGCCTGGGTTGATCTGGTCTGGTTTAGATCGAATCTGCGTTGATCTGGTCTTGTTTAGATCTCATCTGGTTCTGTCTGGTCTGGATTAGATCGAATCTGGTTCGATCCGCCGTGATCTGGTGTGGTTATTGATCTAGCCTGGGTTGATCTGGTCTGGTTTAGATCGAATCTGGTTCTGTCTGGTCTGGATTAGATCGAATCTGGTTCGATCCGCCGTGATCTGGTGTGGTTATTGATCTAGCCTGGGTTGATCTGGTCTGGATTAGATCGAATCTGGTTCGATCAGCCGTGATCTGGTGTGGTTATTGATCTAGCCTGGGTTGATCTGGTCTGGTTTAGATCGAATCTGCGTTGATCTGGTCTGGTTTAGATCGAATCTGGTTCGATCCGCCGTGATCTGGTGTGGTTATTGATCTAGCCTGGGTTGATCTGGTCTGGTTTAGATCGAATCTGGTTCTGTCTGGTCTGGATTAGATCGAATCTGGTTCGATCCGCCGTGATCTGGTGTGGTTATTGATCTAGCCTGGGTTGATCTGGTCTGGTTTAGATCGAATCTGCGTTGATCTGGTCTGGTTTAGATCGAATCTGGTTCGATCCGCCGTGATCTGGTGTGGTTATTGATCTAGCCTGGGTTGATCTGGTCTGGTTTAGATCGAATCTGGTTCGATCCGCCGTGATCTGGTGTGGTTATTGATCTAGCCTGGGTTGATCTGGTCTGGTTTAGATCGAATCTGGTTCGATCCGCCGTGATCTGGTGTGGTTATTGATCTAGCCTGGGTTGATCTGGTCTGGTTTAGATCGAATCTGCGTTGATCTGGTCTGGTTTAGATCGAATCTGGTTCGATCCGCCGTGATCTGGTGTGGTTATTGATCTAGCCTGGGTTGATCTGGTCTGGTTTAGATCTCATCTGGTTCTGTCTGGTCTGGTTTAGATCGAATCTGGTTCGATCCGCCGTGATCTGGTGTGGTTATTGATCTAGCCTGGGTTGATCTGGTCTGGTTTAGATCGAATCTGGTTCTGTCTGGTCTGGATTAGATCGAATCTGGTTCGATCCGCCGTGATCTGGTGTGGTTATTGATCTAGCCTGGGTTGATCTGGTCTGGTTTAGATCGAATCTGGTTCGATCCGCCGTGATCTGGTGTGGTTATTGATCTAGCCTGGGTTGATCTGGTCTGGTTTAGATCGAATCTGGTTCGATCCGCCGTGATCTGGTGTGGTTATTGATCTAGACTGGGTTGATCTGGTCTGGATTAGATCGAATCTGGTTCGATCCGCCGTGATCTGGTGTGGTTATTGATCTAGCCTGGGTTGATCTGGTCTGGTTTAGATCGAATCTGGTTCGATTTGGTATTGGTTTAGATCTAATCTGCGTTGATCTGGCTTAATCTGGTGTGGTTATTAATCGAATCTGGGTTGATCTGGCTTAATCTGGTCTGGTTATTAATCGAATCTGGTTCGATCTGGCGTGATCTGGACTGGTTTAGATCTAATCTGGTTCGATCTGGCTTAATCTGGTCTGGTTATTAATCTAATCTGGTTCTATCTGGCTTAATCTGGTGTGGTTTAGATCTAATCTGGGTTGATCTGGCTTAATCTGGACTGGTTTAGATCGAATCTGGTTCGATCCGCCGTGATCTGGTGTGGTTATTGATCTAGCCTGGGTTGATCTGGTCTGGTTTAGATCGAATCTGGTTCGATCCGCCGTGATCTGGTGTGGTTATTGATCTAGCCTGGGTTGATCTGGTCTGGATTAGATCGAATCTGGTTCGATCCGCCGTGATCTGGTGTGGTTATTGATCTAGCCTGGGTTGATCTGGTCTGGATTAGATCGAATCTGGTTCGATCCGCCGTGATCTGGTGTGGTTATTGATCTAGCCTGGGTTGATCTGGTCTGGTTTAGATCGAATCTGGTTCGATCCGCCGTGATCTGGTGTGGTTATTGATCTAGCCTGGGTTGATCTGGTCTGGATTAGATCGAATCTGGTTCGATCCGCCGTGATCTGGTGTGGTTATTGATCTAGCCTGGGTTGATCTGGTCTGGATTAGATCGAATCTGGTTCGATCCGCCGTGATCTGGTGTGGTTATTGATCTAGCCTGGGTTGATCTGGTCTGGTTTAGATCTAATCTGGTTCGATTTGGTATTGGTTTAGATCTAATCTGGGTTGATCTGGCTTAATCTGGTGTGGTTATTAATCGAATCTGGGTTGATCTGGCTTAATCTGGTCTGGTTATTAATTGAATCTGGTTCGATCTGGCGTGATCTGGACTGGTTTAGATCTAATCTGGTTCGATCTGGCTTAATCTGGTGTGGTTATTAATCTAATCTGGTTCTATCTGGCTTAATCTGGTATGGTTTAGATCTAATCTGGGTTGATCTGGCTTAATCTGGTGTGGTCATTAATCTAATCTGGGTTGATCTGGCTTAATCTGGTCTGGTTGTTAATCGAATCTGGTTCGATCTGGCGTGATCTGGACTGGTTCAGATCTAATCTGGTTCGATCTGGCTTAATCTGGTGTGGTTATTAATCTAATCTGGTTCTATCTGGCTTAATCTGGTGTGGTTTAGATCTAATCTGGGTTGATCTGGCTTAATCTGGTCTGGTTATTAATCTAATCTGGTTCGATCTGGCTTAATCTGGTTTGATCCGATCTGGTCACGTCCGTTCTAATCTGGTTTGGGTTTGAGCTATGGAATTGTAACTCAATTCTGGGTGTACTGAAGGCCACGTTATTCATCATCAGCAGTACCAGTATTGGCATCAGCAGCAGCATCATCAGCAGCAGCATCAGCAGCATCATCATCAGCATCAGCAGCATCATCAGCAGCAGTATCATAGCATCAGCAGTATCACCGGCAGTCTCGACAGGTAGATTTGCAGCAGCAGCAGCAGCAACAGAAGTATTTATATCATCAGCAGTATCAGCATTATCAACATCATCAGCAGCATCATCAGCAGCATCATCAGCACAAACATCGGCAAGGTCATCGGCAAGAAGCAATCAACGAGATCTTAAAGAAGCGCTGCTTTACATCAGCAGAAGCATCAGCAGCAGCATCAGCAACATCATCATCAGCGGCATCTACAAGATCAGCAGCATCAGCAGCAACATCATCATCATCAGCGGCATCTGCAACAACATCAGCGGCATCAGCAGCAACATCATCATCATCATCAGCGGCATCTACAAGATCAGCAGCATCAGCAGCATCAGCAACATCATCATCAGCGGCATCTGCAAGATCATCATCAGCAGCAGCAGCAACATCATCATCAGCGGCATCTGCAAGATCATCATCAGCAGCAGCATCATCATCATCATCAGCGGCATCTGCAAGATCATCATCAGCAGCAGCAACATCATCATCATCAGCGGCATCTGCAAGATCATCATCAGCAGCAGCATCAGCAGCAGCATCTGCAAGATCATCATCAGCAACATCAACATCATCATCAGCGGCATCTGCAAGATCATCATCAGCAGCAGCATCATCATCATCATCAGCGGCATCTGCAAGATCATCATCAGCAGCAGCATCAGCAGCTTCACAATCTCCCAATTGCATCAAGAGCAGAGACATTTGGACTGGGAGTGGCACGGCGTTAGAACAACAGCCGGTGTTGGTGCGGGTGTTAGTGCAGGTGTTAGTACAGGTGTTAGTACCGGTGTTAGCACAGGTGTATTGACAGTTAGTGCACAGAAATAGTGTGTAAGTTCTGGCTTGAGAACGTGTTGTTATGTTCGGGGTAGTCTTAGAACCAGGCATTGGTGCAGCTGTTAGGCCAGAGTTAGTCTTCGGACGGTCAGGTTAGTGCAGAGTTGGGGGCGTTAGTTGCAGAGTTGGTGGCGTTAGTTGCAGATTTGGTGGCGTTAGTTGCAGCTCGCAGTGTTAGTGTCGAGGCGGGGGCGTTAGTACGGCCGGCTTTAGCCGCTCAGGGGGTCCTCATGCGTTGGTGGGGCTCCGCTTTCGGCGGTGGTGGAGACGGTGGCGTTAGAACGGGCGCTGGCGGTGATGTGAGCATCAGCGACGACGTCCGTGCGACCAGCGGTAGCAGCCTCCTAGGCCTCGCCAGCGGAGGACTTTGGTGTCCGCTAGTAGACCCGGTAGTATAACCGGCGCGGAAACCCAGCGGCAGTTTAGTGAGTAGTTAGCTAACGCGGCGGTAGTACTGTTGGTAGTGCTATAGCCAGCGGTAGTACTGTTGGTAGTGCTATACTCAGCGGTAGTAACGCGGCGGTAGTACACTGTTGGTAGTGCTAAACTCAGCGGTAGTCGTGAGTAGCTAGCTAACACGGTAGTAGTCCTGTTGGTAGTGCTAAACTCAGCGGTAGTCGTGAGTAGCTAGCTAACACGGTAGTAGTCCTGTTGGTAGTGCTATACTCAGCGGTAGTCGTGAGTAGCTAGCTAACACGGTAGTAGTCCTGTTGGTAGTGCTATACTCAGCGGTAGTCGTGAGTAGCTAGCTAACACGGTAGTAGTCTTAGTAGTCCTAAACTCAGCGGTAGTCGTGAGTAGCTAGCTAACACGGTAGTAGTCCTGTTGGTAGTGCTATACTCAGCGGTAGTCGTGAGTAGCTAGCTAACACGGTAGTAGTCCTGTTGGTAGTGCTAAACTCAGCGGTAGTCGTGAGTAGCTAGCTAACACGGTAGTAGTCCTGTTGGTAGTGCTATACTCAGCGGTAGTCGTGAGTAGCTAGCTAACACGGTAGTAGTCCTGTTGGTAGTGCTATACTCAGCAGTAGTCGTGAGTAGCTAGCTAACACGGTAGTAGTCCTGTTGGTAGTGCTAAACTCAGCGGTAGTCGTGAGTAGCTAGCTAACACGGTAGTAGTCCTGTTGGTAGTGCTATACTCAGCGGTAGTCGTGAGTAGCTAGCTAACACGGTAGTAGTCTTGGTAGTGCTATACTCAGCGGTAGTCGTGAGTAGCTAGCTAACACGGTAGTCGTCTTGGTAGTGCTATACTCAGCGGTAGTCGTGAGTAGCTAGCTAACACGGTAGTAGTCCTGTTGGTAGTACCCACGCTAGTGCCGTCTACACTACACCCCCCCCCCCCCCCACCACCACCTCGTGTGGCCAAGCAAAGCTCCTCACCATGAGCCTCCTGTCCAGTATCGACACAAGCGCCTCGGTGTGCAATCCGGCCCAGCTGCTCCACTGGGTCTACCTGTCCCTACAGGAGCCGCACTCCGTACACGCCCCTCCTCACCCTCACCACCACCAGCACGCCAACCACCCTCACCACCAGCACGCCAACCACCCTCACCACCAGCAGCACGCTCAACAACAACACCACCACCACCACCACGGTCGCCACCACCACGAGGCAACGGCCGCGACTGCTACGGGAACGGCAGCAACTTCTCAGCAGTCCGAAGTGACGATGGAACGCTTCCGCCCGGAGAACGGAGGAGGAGGAGGAGGGGCGTTTACCGCTGGGGAGGTGAGAACTTGACCAAAACACTGACACCTTTGTACAAGGCATCATGTTTGCAATAAGCACAACGCAAGCAGTCAAAATGCAAACAAAAAGAAACAACTCTGATAATGATACTGTCCTTTAAGTTGATTGGTCCACACCCGAGACAGCTTTTCTTAGAGCCTAGTCTCCATTGGTGTTGGACCAAAAAACTGACACCTTTGTACAAGGCATCATGTTTGCAATAAGCACAACGCAAGCAGTCAAAATGCAAACAAAAAGAAACAACTCTGATAATGATATGCACTGTCCTTGAAGTTGATTGGTCCACACCCGAGACAGCTTTTCTTAGAGCCTAGTCTCCACTGGTGTTGGACCAGATGACGCCAAAAGGCACACAACTCAAAAAACAGCGCACTATCAGAGTATTGAGAGCTTGGGGTTGAGTCTATGGTGCAGTGTTGAGTCTATGGTGCAGGGTTGGGTCTATGGTGCAGTGTTGAGTCTATGGTGCAGTGTTGAGTCTATGGTGCAGTCTTGAGTCTATGGTGCAGTGTTGAGTCTATGGTGCAGTGTTGAGTCTATGGTGCAGTGTTGAGTCTATGGTGCAGTGTTGAGTCTATGGTGCAGTGTTGAGTCTATGGTGCAGTGTTGAGTCTGTGGTGCAGTGTTGAGTCTGTGGTGCAGTGTTGAGTCTATGGTGCAGTGTTGAGTCTATGGGCAGTGTTGAGTCTATGGTGCAGTGTTGAGTCTATGGTGCGGTGTTGAGTCTATGGGCAGTGTTGAGTCTACGGGCAGTGTTGAGTCTATGGTGCAGTGTTGAGTCTGTGGGCAGTGTTGAGTCTGTGGGCAGTGTTGAGTCTGTGGGCAGTGTTGAGTCTGTGGGCAGTGTTGAGTCTATGGACAGTGTTGAGTCTATGGGCAGTGTTGAGTCTATGGTGCAGTGTTGAGTCTATGGTGCAGTGTTGAGTCTATGGTGCAGTGTTGAGTCTATGGTGCAGTGTTGAGTCTATGGTGCAGTGTTGAGTCTGTGGTGCAGTGTTGGGTCTATGGTGCAGTGTAGAGTCTATGGTGCAGTGTTGAGTCTGTGGGCAGTGTTGAGTCTATGGTGCAGTGTTGAGTCTGTGGGCAGTGTTGAGTCTATGGTGCAGTGTTGAGTCTATGGTGCAGTGTTGAGTCTATGGTGCAGTGTTGAGTCTGTGGGCAGTGTTGAGTCTATGGTGCAGTGTTGAGTCTGTGGGCAGTGTTGAGTCTGTGGTGCAGTGTTGAGTCTATGATGCAGTGTTGAGTCTATGGTGTAGTGTTGAGTCTATAGGCAGTGTTGAGTCTATGGGCAGTGTTGAGTCTATGGTGCAGTGTTGAGTCTATGGGCAGTGTTGAGTCTATGGGCAGTGTTGATTCTATGGGCAGTGTTGAGTCTATGGTGCAGTGTTGAGTCTATGGTGCAGTGTTGAGTCTATGGTGCAGTGTTGAGTCTATGGGCAGTGTTGATTCTATGGGCAGTGTTGAGTCTATGGTGCAGTGTTGAGTCTATGGTGCAGTGTTGAGTCTATGGTGCAGTGTTGAGTCTATGGGCAGTGTTGATTCTATGGGCAGTGTTGAGTCTATGGGGCAGTGTTGAGTCTATGGTGCAGTGTTGAGTCTATGGTGCAGTGTTGAGTCTATGGGCAGTGTTGATTCTATGGGCAGTGTTGAGTCTATGGTGCAGTGTTGAGTCTATGGTGCAGTGTTGAGTCTATGGTGCAGTGTTGAGCCTATGGTGCAGTGTTGAGTCTATGGTGCAGTGTTGAGTCTATGGTGCAGTGTTGAGTCTATGGTGCAGTGTTGAGTCTATGGGCAGTGTTGAGTCTATGGTGCAGTGTTGAGTCTGTGGTGCAGTGTTGATCTATGGTGCAGTGTTGAGTCTATGGTGCAGTGTTGAGTCTATGGTGCAGTGTTGAGTCTATGGTGCAGTGTTGAGTCTATGGTGCAGTGTTGAGTCTATGGTGCAGTGTTGAGTCTATGGTGCAGTGTTGAGTCTATGGTGCAGTGTTGAGTCTATGGTGCAGTGTTGAGTCTATGGTGCAGTGTTGAGTCTATGGTGCAGTGTTGAGTCTATAGTGCAGTGTTGAGTCTATGGGTAGTGTTGAGTCTATGGTGCAGTGTTGAGTCTATAGTGCAGTGTTGAGTCTATGGGTAGTGTTGAGTCTATGGTGCAGTGTTGAGTCTATGGTGCAGTGTTGAGTCTATGGGTAGTGTTGAGTCTATGGTGCAGTGTTGAGTCTATGGTGCAGTGTTGAGTCTATGGTGCAGTGTTGAGTCTATGGTGCAGTGTTGAGTCTATAGTGCGGTGTTGAGTCTATGGGTAGTGTTGAGTCTATAGTGCAGTGTTGAGTCTATGGTGCAGTGTTGAGTCTATGGTGCAGTGTTGAGTCTATGGGCAGTGTTGAGTCTATGGGGCAGTGTTGAGTCTATGGTGCAGTGTTGAGTCTATGGGGCAGTGTTGAGTCTATGGTGCAGTGTTGAGTCTATGGTGCAGTGTTGAGTCTGTGGTGCAGTGTTGGGTCTATGGTGCAGTGTTGAGTCTATGGGTGACAGTGTTGAGTCTATGGGCAGTGTTGAGTCTATGGTGCAGTGTTGAGTCTATGGTGCAGTGTTGAGTCTATGGTGCAGTGTTGAGTCTATGGTGTAGTGTTGAGTCTATGGTGCAGTGTTGAGTCTATGGTGCAGTGTTGAGTCTATGGGGCAGTGTTGAGTCTATGGTGCAGTGTTGAGTCTGTGGTGCAGTGTTGGGTCTATGGTGCAGTGTTGAGTCTATGGTGCAGTGTTGAGTCTATGGTGCAGTGTTGAGTCTATGGGCAGTGTTGAGTCTATGGGCAGTGTTGAGTCTGTGGGCAGTGTTGAGTCTATGGTGCAGTGTTGAGTCTATGGGGCAGTGTTGAGTCTATGGTGCAGTGTTGAGTCTGTGGTGCAGTGTTGGGTCTATGGTGCAGTGTTGAGTCTATGGTGCAGTGTTGAGTCTATGGTGCAGTGTTGAGTCTATGGTGCAGTGTTGGGTCTATGGTGCAGTGTTGAGTCTATGGGCAGTGTTGAGTCTGTGGTGCAGTGTTGAGTCTATGGGCAGTGTTGAGTCTATGGTGCAGTGTTGAGTCTATGGTGCGGTGTTGAGTTTATGGTGCAGTGTTGAGTCTATGGTGCAGTGTTGAGTCTGTGGGCAGTGTTGAGTCTATGGTGCAGTGTTGAGTCTGTGGGCAGTGTTGAGTCTATGGTGCAGTGTTGAGTCTATGGTGCAGTGTTGAGTTTGTGGGCAGTATTGAGTCTATGGTGCAGTGTTGAGTCTATGGGCAGTGTTCTGTCTATGGGGCAGTGTTGAGTCTATCGGGCAGTGTTGAGTCTATGGTGTAGTGTTGAGTCTATGGTGTAGTGTTGAGTCTATGGGCAGTGTTGAGTCTATGGGGCAGTGTTGAGTCTATGGGGCAGTGTTGAGTCTATGGTGTAGTGTTGAGTCTATGGTGCAGTGTTGAGTCTATGGGCAGTGTTGAGTCTATGGTGCAGTGTTGAGTCTATGGTGCAGTGTTGAGTCTATGGTGCAGTGTTGAGTCTATGGTGCAGTGTTGAGTCTATGGGCAGTGTTGAGTCTATGGGCAGTGTTGAGTCTATGGGCAGTGTTGAGTCTGTGGGCAGTATTGAGTCTATGGTGCAGTGTTGAGTCTATGGGCAGTGTTGAGTCTATGGTGTAGTGTTGAGTCTATGGTGTAGTGTTGAGTCTATGGTGCAGTGTTGAGTCTATGGTGTAGTGTTGAGTCTATGGGCAGTGTTGAGTCTATGGGGCAGTGTTGAGTCTATGGTGTAGTGTTGAGTCTATGGGCAGTGTTGAGTCTATGGGCAGTGTTGAGTCTATGGGGCAGTGTTGAGTCTATGGTGTAGTGTTGAGTCTATGGTGTAGTGTTGAGTCTATGGTGCAGTGTTGAGTCTATGGTGTAGTGTTGAGTCTATGGGGCAGTGTTGAGTCTATGGTGCAGTGTTGAGTCTATGGGGCAGTGTTGAGTCTATGGTGTAGTGTTGAGTCTATGGGCAGTGTTGAGTCTATGGGCAGTGTTGAGTCTATGGGGCAGTGTTGAGTCTATGGGGCAGTGTTGAGTCTATGGTGCAGTGTTGTGTCTATGGTGCAGTGTTGAGTCTATGGTGCAGTGTTGAGTCTATGGTGCAGTGTTGAGTCTGTGGTGCAGTGTTGAGTCTATGGTGCAGTGTTGAGTCTATGGTGCAGTGTTGAGTCTATGGTGCCGTGTTGAGTCTATGGTGCAGTGTTGAGTTTATTGTGCAGTGTTGAGTCTGTGGTGCAGTGTTGAGTCTATGGGCAGTGTTGAGTCTATGGTGCAGTGTTGAGTCTATGGTGCAGTGTTGAGTCTATGGTGCAGTGTTGAGTCTATGGTGCAGTGTTGAGTCTATGGTGCAGTGTTGAGTCTATGGGCAGTGTTGAGTCTATGGTGCAGTGTTGAGTCTATGGTGCAGTGTTGAGTCTATGGTGCAGTGTTGAGTCTATGGGGCAGTGTTGAGTCTATGGTGCAGTGTTGAGTCTGTGGTGCAGTGTTGAGTCTATGGTGCAGTGTTGAGTCTATGGGGCAGTGTTGAGTCTATGGTGCAGTGTTGAGTCTATGGTGCAGTGTTGAGTCTATGGTGCAGTGTTGAGTCTATGGGCAGTGTTGAGTCTATGGTGCAGTGTTGAGTCTATGGTGCAGTGTTGAGTCTATGGTGCAGTGTTGAGTCTATGGTGCAGTGTTGAGTCTATGGGCAGTGTTGATTCTATGGGCAGTGTTGAGTCTATGGTGCAGTGTTGAGTCTATGGTGCAGTGTTGAGTCTATGGTGCAGTGTTGAGTCTATGGGCAGTGTTGATTCTATGGGCAGTGTTGAGTCTATGGGGCAGTGTTGAGTCTATGGTGCAGTGTTGAGTCTATGGTGCAGTGTTGAGTCTATGGGCAGTGTTGATTCTATGGGCAGTGTTGAGTCTATGGTGCAGTGTTGAGTCTATGGTGCAGTGTTGAGTCTATGGTGCAGTGTTGAGCCTATGGTGCAGTGTTGAGTCTATGGTGCAGTGTTGAGTCTATGGTGCAGTGTTGAGTCTATGGTGCAGTGTTGAGTCTATGGGCAGTGTTGAGTCTATGGTGCAGTGTTGAGTCTGTGGTGCAGTGTTGATCTATGGTGCAGTGTTGAGTCTATGGTGCAGTGTTGAGTCTATGGTGCAGTGTTGAGTCTATGGTGCAGTGTTGAGTCTATGGTGCAGTGTTGAGTCTATGGTGCAGTGTTGAGTCTATGGTGCAGTGTTGAGTCTATGGTGCAGTGTTGAGTCTATGGTGCAGTGTTGAGTCTATGGTGCAGTGTTGAGTCTATGGTGCAGTGTTGAGTCTATAGTGCAGTGTTGAGTCTATGGGTAGTGTTGAGTCTATGGTGCAGTGTTGAGTCTATAGTGCAGTGTTGAGTCTATGGGTAGTGTTGAGTCTATGGTGCAGTGTTGAGTCTATGGTGCAGTGTTGAGTCTATGGGTAGTGTTGAGTCTATGGTGCAGTGTTGAGTCTATGGTGCAGTGTTGAGTCTATGGTGCAGTGTTGAATCTATGGTGCAGTGTTGAGTCTATAGTGCGGTGTTGAGTCTATGGGTAGTGTTGAGTCTATAGTGCAGTGTTGAGTCTATGGTGCAGTGTTGAGTCTATGGTACAGTGTTGAGTCTATGGGCAGTGTTGAGTCTATGGGGCAGTGTTGAGTCTATGGTGCAGTGTTGAGTCTATGGGGCAGTGTTGAGTCTATGGTGCAGTGTTGAGTCTATGGTGCAGTGTTGAGTCTGTGGTGCAGTGTTGGGTCTATGGTGCAGTGTTGAGTCTATGGGTGACAGTGTTGAGTCTATGGGCAGTGTTGAGTCTATGGTGCAGTGTTGAGTCTATGGTGCAGTGTTGAGTCTATGGTGCAGTGTTGAGTCTATGGTGTAGTGTTGAGTCTATGGTGCAGTGTTGAGTCTATGGTGCAGTGTTGAGTCTATGGGGCAGTGTTGAGTCTATGGTGCAGTGTTGAGTCTGTGGTGCAGTGTTGGGTCTATGGTGCAGTGTTGAGTCTATGGTGCAGTGTTGAGTCTATGGTGCAGTGTTGAGTCTATGGGCAGTGTTGAGTCTATGGGCAGTGTTGAGTCTGTGGGCAGTGTTGAGTCTATGGTGCAGTGTTGAGTCTATGGGGCAGTGTTGAGTCTATGGTGCAGTGTTGAGTCTGTGGTGCAGTGTTGGGTCTATGGTGCAGTGTTGAGTCTATGGTGCAGTGTTGAGTCTATGGTGCAGTGTTGAGTCTATGGTGCAGTGTTGGGTCTATGGTGCAGTGTTGAGTCTATGGGCAGTGTTGAGTCTGTGGTGCAGTGTTGAGTCTATGGGCAGTGTTGAGTCTATGGTGCAGTGTTGAGTCTATGGTGCGGTGTTGAGTTTATGG
The DNA here is from genome assembly GCF_964198595.1 of Lampetra fluviatilis. Taxonomy (NCBI): domain Eukaryota; kingdom Metazoa; phylum Chordata; class Hyperoartia; order Petromyzontiformes; family Petromyzontidae; genus Lampetra; species Lampetra fluviatilis. Next base: position 7,839,268 of record NC_136319.1, read on the forward strand.
TGCAGTGTTGAGTCTATGGTGCAGTGTTGAGTCTGTGGGCAGTGTTGAGTCTATGGTGCAGTGTTGAGTCTGTGGGCAGTGTTGAGTCTATGGTGCAGTGTTGAGTCTATGGTGCAGTGTTGAGTTTGTGGGCAGTATTGAGTCTATGGTGCAGTGTTGAGTCTATGGGCAGTGTTCTGTCTATGGGGCAGTGTTGAGTCTATGGGGCAGTGTTGAGTCTATGGTGTAGTGTTGAGTCTATGGTGTAGTGTTGAGTCTATGGGCAGTGTTGAGTCTATGGGGCAGTGTTGAGTCTATGGGGCAGTGTTGAGTCTATGGTGTAGTGTTGAGTCTATGGTGCAGTGTTGAGTCTATGGGCAGTGTTGAGTCTATGGTGCAGTGTTGAGTCTATGGTGCAGTGTTGAGTCTATGGTGCAGTGTTGAGTCTATGGTGCAGTGTTGAGTCTATGGGCAGTGTTGAGTCTATGGGCAGTGTTGAGTCTATGGGCAGTGTTGAGTCTGTGGGCAGTATTGAGTCTATGGTGCAGTGTTGAGTCTATGGGCAGTGTTGAGTCTATGGTGTAGTGTTGAGTCTATGGTGTAGTGTTGAGTCTATGGTGCAGTGTTGAGTCTATGGTGTAGTGTTGAGTCTATGGGCAGTGTTGAGTCTATGGGGCAGTGTTGAGTCTATGGTGTAGTGTTGAGTCTATGGGCAGTGTTGAGTCTATGGGCAGTGTTGAGTCTATGGGGCAGTGTTGAGTCTATGGTGTAGTGTTGAGTCTATGGTGTAGTGTTGAGTCTATGGTGCAGTGTTGAGTCTATGGTGTAGTGTTGAGTCTATGGGGCAGTGTTGAGTCTATGGTGCAGTGTTGAGTCTATGGGGCAGTGTTGAGTCTATGGTGTAGTGTTGAGTCTATGGTGTAGTGTTGAGTCTATGGGCAGTGTTGAGTCTATGGGCAGTGTTGAGTCTATGGGGCAGTGTTGAGTCTATGGGGCAGTGTTGAGTCTATGGTGCAGTGTTGTGTCTATGGTGCAGTGTTGAGTCTATGGTGCAGTGTTGAGTCTATGGTGCAGTGTTGAGTCTGTGGTGCAGTGTTGAGTCTATGGTGCAGTGTTGAGTCTATGGTGCAGTGTTGAGTCTATGGTGCCGTGTTGAGTCTATGGTGCAGTGTTGAGTTTATTGTGCAGTGTTGAGTCTGTGGTGCAGTGTTGAGTCTATGGGCAGTGTTGAGTCTATGGTGCAGTGTTGAGTCTATGGTGCAGTGTTGAGTCTATGGTGCAGTGTTGAGTCTATGGTGCAGTGTTGAGTCTATGGTGCAGTGTTGAGTCTATGGGCAGTGTTGAGTCTATGGTGCAGTGTTGAGTCTATGGTGCAGTGTTGAGTCTATGATGCAGTGTTGAGTCTATGGTGCAGTGTTGAGTCTATGGGGCAGTGTTGAGTCTATGGTGCAGTGTTGAGTCTGTGGTGCAGTGTTGAGTCTATGGTGCAGTGTTGAGTCTATGGGGCAGTGTTGAGTCTATGGTGCAGTGTTGAGTCTATGGTGCAGTGTTGAGTCTATGGTGCAGTGTTGAGTCTATGGGCAGTGTTGAGTCTATGGTGCAGTGTTGAGTCTATGGTGCAGTGTTGAGTCTATGGGCAGTGTTGAGTCTATGGTGCGGTGTTGAGTTTATGGTGCAGTGTTGAGTCTACAGGCAGTGTTGAGTCTATGGTGCAGTGTTGAGTCTATAGTGCAGTGTTGAGTCTATGGTGCAGTGTTGAGTCTATGGTGCAGTGTTGAGTCTATGGGGCAGTGTTGAGTCTATGGTGCAGTGTTGAGTCTATGGGGCAGTGTTGAGTCTATGGTGCAGTGTTGAGTCTATGGTGCAGTGTTGAGTCTATGGGGCAGTGTTGAGTCTATGGTGCAGTGTTGAGTCTATGGGGCAGTGTTGAGTCTATGGTGCAGTGTTGAGTCTATGGGGCAGTGTTGAGTCTGTGGTGCAGTGTTGAGTCTATGGTGCGGTGTTGATTTATGGTGCAGTGTTGAGTCTACAGGCAGTGTTGAGTCTATGGTGCAGTGTTGAGTCTATAGTGCAGTGTTGAGTCTATGGTGCAGTGTTGAGTCTATGGTGCAGTGTTGAGTCTATGGGGCAGTGTTGAGTCTATGGGGCAGTGTTGAGTCTATGGTGCAGTGTTGAGTCTATGGTGCAGTATTGAGTCTATGGTGCAGTGTTGAGTCTATGGTGCAGTGTTGAGTCTATGGGGCAGTGTTGAGTCTATGGGCAGTGTTGAGTCTATGGTGCAGTGTTGAGTCTATGGTGCAGTGTTGAGTCTATGGTGCAGTGTTGAGTCTATGGTGCAGTGTTGAGTCTATGGGGCAGTGTTGAGTCTATGGTGCAGTGTTGAGTCTATGGTGCAGTGTTGAGTCTATGGTGCAGTGTTGAGTCTATGGTGCAGTGTTGAGTCTATGGTGCAGTGTTGAGTCTATGGTGCAGTGTTGAGTCTATGGTGCAGTGTTGAGTCTATGGTGCAGTGTTGAGTCTATGGTGCAGTGTTGAGTCTATGGTGCAGTGTTGAGTCTATGGTGCAGTGTTGAGTCTATGGTGCAGTGTTGAGTCTATGGTGCAGTGTTGAGTCTATGGTGCAGTGTTGAGTCTATGGGCAGTGTTGAGTCTATGATGCAGTGCTGAGTCTATGGTGCAGTGTTGAGTCTATGGTGCAGTGTTGAGTCTATGGTGCAGTGTTGAGTCTATGGTGCAGTGTTGAGTCTATGGTGCAGTGTTGAGTCTATGGTGCAGTGTTGAGTCTATGGTGCAGTGTTGAGTCTATGGTGCAGTGTTGAGTCTGTGGGCAGTGTTGAGTCTATGGTGCAGTGTTGAGTCTATGGTGCAGTGTTGAGTCTATGGTGCAGTGTTGAGTCTGTGGTGCAGTGTTGAGTCTATGGTGCAGTGTTGAGTCTATGGTGCAGTGTTGAGTCTGTGGTGCAGTGTTGGGTCTATGGTGCAGTGTTGAGTCTATGGTGCAGTGTTGAGTCTATGGTGCAGTGTTGAGTCTATGGGTGACAGTGTTGAGTCTGTGGTGCAGTGTTGAGTCTGTGGTGCAGTGTTGAGTCTATGGTGCAGTGTTGAGTCTATGGTGCAGTGTTGAGTCTATGGGCAGTGTAGAGTCTATGGTGCAGTGTTGAGTCTATGGTGCAGTGCTGAGTCTATGGTGCAGTGTTGAGTCTATGGTGCAGTGTTGAGTCTGTGGTGCAGTGTTGGGTCTATGGTGCAGTGTTGAGTCTGTGGTGCAGTGTTGAGTCTATGGTGCAGTGTTGAGTCTATGGTGCAGTGTTGAGTCTATGGTGCAGTGTTGAGTCTATGGTGCAGTGCTGAGTCTATGGTGCAGTGTTGAGTCTATGGTGCAGTGCTGAGTCTATGGTGCAGTGTTGAGTCTATAGTGCAGTGTTGAGTCTATGGTGCAGTGTTGAGTCTATGGTGCAGTGCTGAGTCTATGGGGCAGTGTTGAGTCTATAGTGCAGTGTTGAGTCTATGGTGCAGTGCTGAGTCTATGGTGCAGTGTTGAGTCTATGGTGCAGTGTTGAGTCTATGGTGCAGTGTTGAGTCTATGGTGCAGTGTTGAGTCTATGGTGCAGTGTTGAGTCTATGGGCAGTGTTGAGTCTATGGTGCAGTGTTGAGTCTATGGTGCAGTGTTGAGTCTATGGTGCAGTGTTGAGTCTATGGTGCAGTGTTGAGTCTATGGTACAGTGTTGAGTCTATGGGGCAGTGTTGAGTCTATGGTGCAGTGTTGAGTCTATGGTGCAGTGTTGAGTCTATGGTGCAGTGGTGAGTCTATGGTGCAGTGTTGAGTCTATGGTGCAGTGTTGAGTCTATGGTGCCGTGTTGAGTCTATGGTGACAGTGTTGAGTCTATGGTGACAGTGTTGAGTCTATGGGGCAGTGTTGAGTCTATGGTGCAGTGTTGAGTCTATGGTGCAGTGTTGAGTCTATGGTGCAGTGTTGAGTCTATGGTGCAGTGTTGAGTCTATGGTGCAGTGTTGAGTCTATGGTGCCGTGTTGAGTCTATGGTGCAGTGTTGAGTCTATGGTGCAGTGTTGAGTCTATGGTGCAGTGCTGAGTCTATGGTGCAGTGTTGAGTCTATGGTGCAGTGTTGAGTCTATGGTGCAGTGTTGAGTCTATGGTGCAGTGTTGAGTCTATGGTGCAGTGTTGAGTCTATGGTGCAGTGTTGAGTCTATGGTGCAGTGTTGATCTATGGTGCAGTGTTGAGTCTATGGTGCAGTGTTGAGTCTATGGTGCAGTGTTGAGTCTGTGGTGCAGTGTTGGGTCTATGGTGCAGTGTTGAGTCTATGGTGCAGTGTTGAGTCTATGGTGCAGTGTTGAGTCTATGGTGCAGTGTTGAGTCTATGGTGCAGTGCTGAGTCTATGGTGCAGTGTTGAGTCTATGGTGCAGTGTTGAGTCTATGGTGCAGTGTTGAGTCTATGGGCAGTGTTGAGTCTATGGTGCGGTGTTGAGTTTATGGTGCAGTGTTGAGTCTACAGGCAGTGTTGAGTCTATGGTGCAGTGTTGAGTCTATAGTGCAGTGTTGAGTCTATGGTGCAGTGTTGAGTCTATGGTGCAGTGTTGAGTCTATGGTGCAGTGTTGAGTCTATGGGTTACAGTGTTGAGTCTATGGTGCAGTGTTGAGTCTATGGTGCAGTGTTGGGTCTATGGTGCAGTGTTGAGTCTATGGTGCAGTGTTGAGTCTATGGGTTACAGTGTTGAGTCTATGGTGCAGTGTTGAGTCTGTTGTGCAGTGTTGGGTCTATGGTGCAGTGTTGAGTCTATGGTGCAGTGTTGAGTCTATGGTGCAGTGTTGAGTCTATGGTGCAGTGTTGAGTCTATGGGTTACAGTGTTGAGTCTATGGTGCAGTGTTGAGTCTGTGGTGCAGTGTTGGGTCTATGGTGCAGTGTTGAGTCTATGGTGCAGTGTTGAGTCTATGGTGCAGTGTTGAGTCTATGGTGCAGTGTTGAGTCTATGGTGCAGTGTAGAGTCTATGGTGCAGTGTTGAGTCTATGGTGCAGTGTTGAGTCTATGGTGCAGTGTTGAGTCTGTGGGCAGTGTTGAGTCTATGGGCAGTGTTGAGTCTGTGGTGCAGTGTTGAGTCTATGGTGCAGTGTTGAGTTTATGGTGCAGTGTTGAGTCTATGGTGCAGTGTTGAGTCTGTGGTGCAGTGTTGAGTCTATGGTGCAGTGTTGAGTCTATGGTGCAGTGTTGAGTCTATGGGCAGTGTTGAGTCTATGGTGCAGTGTTGAGTCTATGGTGCAGTGTTGAGTCTATGGTGCAGTGTTGAGTCTATGGTGCAGTGTTGAGTCTATGGGGCAGTGTTGAGTCTATGGTGCAGTGTTGAGTCTGTGGTGCAGTGTTGAGTCTATGGTGCAGTGTTGAGTCTATGGGGCAGTGTTGAGTCTATGGTGCAGTGTTGAGTCTATGGTGCAGTGTTGAGTCTATGGTGCAGTGTTGAGTCTATGGGCAGTGTTGAGTCTATGGTGCAGTGTTGAGTCTATGGTGCAGTGTTGAGTCTATGGGCAGTGTTGAGTCTATGGTGCGGTGTTGAGTTTATGGTGCAGTGTTGAGTCTACAGGCAGTGTTGAGTCTATGGTGCAGTGTTGAGTCTATGGTGCAGTGTTGAGTCTATGGTGCAGTGTTGAGTCTATGGGGCAGTGTTGAGTCTATGGTGCAGTGTTGAGTCTAATGGGCAGTGTTGAGTCTATGGTGCAGTGTTGAGTCTATGGGGCAGTGTTGAGTCTATGGTGTAGTGTTGAGTCTATGGTGCAGTGTTGAGTCTATGGTGCAGTGTTGAGTCTATGGGCAGTGTTGAGTCTATGGTGCGGTGTTGATTTATGGTGCAGTGTTGAGTCTACAGGCAGTGTTGAGTCTATGGTGCAGTGTTGAGTCTATAGTGCAGTGTTGAGTCTATGGTGCAGTGTTGAGTCTATGGTGCAGTGTTGAGTCTATGGGGCAGTGTTGAGTCTATGGTGCAGTATTGAGTCTATGGGGCAGTGTTGAGTCTATGGTGCAGTGTTGAGTCTATGGTGCAGTGTTGAGTCTATGGTGCAGTGTTGAGTCTATGGTGCAGTGTTGAGTCTATGGGGCAGTGTTGAGTCTATGGGCAGTGTTGAGTCTATGGTGCAGTGTTGAGTCTATGGTGCAGTGTTGAGTCTATGGTGCAGTGTTGAGTCTATGGTGCAGTGTTGAGTCTATGGGCAGTGTTGAGTCTATGGTGCAGTGTTGAGTCTATGGTGCAGTGTTGAGTCTATAGTGCAGTGTTGAGTCTATGGGCAGTGTTGAGTCTATGGTGCAGTGTTGAGTCTATGGGGCAGTGTTGAGTCTATGGTGCAGTGTTGAGTCTGTGGTGCAGTGTTGGGTCTATGGTGCAGTGTTGAGTCTATGGTGCAGTGTTGAGTCTATGGTGCAGTGTTGAGTCTATGGTGCAGTGTTGAGTCTATGGTGCAGTGCTGAGTCTATGGTGCAGTGTTGAGTCTATGGGCAGTGTTGAGTCTATGGTGCGGTGTTGAGTTTATGGTGCAGTGTTGAGTCTACAGGCAGTGTTGAGTCTATGGTGCAGTGTTGAGTCTATAGTGCAGTGTTGAGTCTATGGTGCAGTGTTGAGTCTATGGTGCAGTGTTGAGTCTATGGTGCAGTGTTGAGTCTATGGGTTACAGTGTTGAGTCTATGGTGCAGTGTTGAGTCTATGGTGCAGTGTTGGGTCTATGGTGCAGTGTTGAGTCTATGGTGCAGTGTTGAGTCTATGGGTTACAGTGTTGAGTCTATGGTGCAGTGTTGAGTCTGTTGTGCAGTGTTGGGTCTATGGTGCAGTGTTGAGTCTATGGTGCAGTGTTGAGTCTATGGTGCAGTGTTGAGTCTATGGTGCAGTGTTGAGTCTATGGGTTACAGTGTTGAGTCTATGGTGCAGTGTTGAGTCTGTGGTGCAGTGTTGGGTCTATGGTGCAGTGTTGAGTCTATGGTGCAGTGTTGAGTCTATGGTGCAGTGTTGAGTCTATGGTGCAGTGTTGAGTCTATGGTGCAGTGTAGAGTCTATGGTGCAGTGTTGAGTCTATGGTGCAGTGTTGAGTCTATGGTGCAGTGTTGAGTCTGTGGGCAGTGTTGAGTCTATGGGCAGTGTTGAGTCTGTGGTGCAGTGTTGAGTCTATGGTGCAGTGTTGAGTTTATGGTGCAGTGTTGAGTCTATGGTGCAGTGTTGAGTCTGTGGTGCAGTGTTGAGTCTATGGTGCAGTGTTGAGTCTATGGTGCAGTGTTGAGTCTATGGTGCAGTGTTGAGTCTGTGGTGCAGTGTTGGGTCTATGGTGCAGTGTTGAGTCTGTGGTGCAGTGTTGAGTCTATAGTGCAGTGTTGAGTCTATGGTGCAGTGTTGAGTCTATGGTGCAGTGTTGAGTCTATGGTGCAGTGTTGAGTCTATGGTGCAGTGTTGAGTCTATGGTGCAGTGTTGAGTCTGTGGTGCAGTGTTGAGTCTATGGTGCAGTGTTGAGTCTATGGTGCAGTGTTGAGTCTATGGTGCAGTGTTGAGTCTATGGTGCAGTGTTGAGTCTATAGTGCAGTGTTGAGTCTATGGTGCAGTGTTGAGTCTATGGTGCAGTGTTGAGTCTATGGTGCAGTGTTGAGTCTATGGTGCAGTGTTGAGTCTATGGTGCAGTGTTGAGTCTATGGTGCAGTGTTGAGTCTATGGTGCAGTGTTGAGTCTGTGGTGCAGTGTTGAGTCTATGGTGCAGTGTTGAGTCTATGGTGCAGTGTTGAGTCTATGGTGCAGTGTTGAGTCTATGGTGCAGTGTTGAGTCTATGGTGCAGTGTTGAGTCTGTGGTGCAGTGTTGGGTCTATGGTGCAGTGTAGAGTCTATGGTGCAGTGTTGAGTCTATGGGTGACAGTGTTGAGTCTATGGTGTAGTGTTGAGTCTATAGTGCAGTGTTGAGTCTATGGTGCAGTGTTGAGTCTATGGTGCAGTGTTGAGTCTATGGTGCAGTGTTGAGTCTATGGTGCAGTGTTGAGTCTATGGTGCAGTGTTGAGTCTGTGGGCAGTGTTGAGTCTATGGGTAGTGTTGAGTCTATGGTGCAGTGTTGAGTCTATGGTGCAGTGTTGAGTCTATGGTGCAGTGTTGAGTCTATGGTGCAGTGCTGAGTCTATGGTGCAGTGTTGAGTCTATGGTGCAGTGTTGAGTCTATGGTGCAGTGTTGAGTCTATGGTGCAGTGTTGAGTCTATGGGTTACAGTGTTGAGTCTATGGTGCAGTGTTGAGTCTGTTGTGCAGTGTTGAGTCTATGGTGCAGTGTTGAGTCTATGGTGCAGTGTTGAGTCTATGGTGCAGTGTTGAGTCTGTGGTGCAGTGTTGAGTCTATGGTGCAGTGTTGAGTCTATGGTGCAGTGTTGAGTCTATGGTGCAGTGTTGAGTCTATGGTGCAGTGTTGAGTCTATAGTGCAGTGTTGAGTCTATGGTGCAGTGTTGAGTCTATGGTGCAGTGTTGAGTCTATGGTGCAGTGTTGAGTCTATGGTGCAGTGTTGAGTCTATGGTGCAGTGTTGAGTCTATGGTGCAGTGTTGAGTCTATGGTGCAGTGTTGAGTCTGTGGTGCAGTGTTGAGTCTATGGTGCAGTGTTGAGTCTATGGTGCAGTGTTGAGTCTATGGTGCAGTGTTGAGTCTATGGTGCAGTGTTGAGTCTATGGTGCAGTGTTGAGTCTGTGGTGCAGTGTTGGGTCTATGGTGCAGTGTAGAGTCTATGGTGCAGTGTTGAGTCTATGGGTGACAGTGTTGAGTCTATGGTGTAGTGTTGAGTCTATAGTGCAGTGTTGAGTCTATGGTGCAGTGTTGAGTCTATGGTGCAGTGTTGAGTCTATGGTGCAGTGTTGAGTCTATGGTGCAGTGTTGAGTCTATGGTGCAGTGTTGAGTCTGTGGGCAGTGTTGAGTCTATGGGTAGTGTTGAGTCTATGGTGCAGTGTTGAGTCTATGGTGCAGTGTTGAGTCTATGGTGCAGTGTTGAGTCTATGGTGCAGTGCTGAGTCTATGGTGCAGTGTTGAGTCTATGGTGCAGTGTTGAGTCTATGGTGCAGTGTTGAGTCTATGGTGCAGTGTTGAGTCTATGGTGCAGTGTTGAGTCTATGGTGCAGTGCTGAGTCTATGGTGCAGTGTTGAGTCTATGGTGCAGTGCTGAGTCTATGGTGCAGTGTTGAGTCTATGGTGCAGTGTTGAGTCTATGGTGCAGTGTTGAGTCTATGGTGCAGTGTTGAGTCTATGGTGCAGTGCTGAGTCTATGGTGCAGTGTTGAGTCTATGGTGCAGTGCTGAGTCTATGGTGCAGTGCTGAGTCTATGGTGCAGTGTTGAGTCTATGGTGCAGTGTTGAGTCTATGGTGCAGTGCTGAGTCTATGGTGCAGTGTTGAGTCTATGGTGCAGTGTTGAGTCTATGGTGCAGTGTTGAGTCTATGGTGCAGTGTAGAGTCTATGGTGCAGTGTTGAGTCTATGGTGCAGTGTTGAGTCTATGGGCAGTGTTGAGTCTGTGGTGCAGTGTTGAGTCTATGGTGCAGTGTTGAGTCTATGGGCAGTGTTGAGTCTGTGGTGCAGTGTTGAGTCTATGGTGCAGTGTTGAGTCTATGGTGCAGTGTTGAGTCTATGGTGCAGTGTTGATCTATGGTGCAGTGTTGAGTCTATGGTGCAGTGTTGAGTCTATGGTGCAGTGTTGAGTCTGTGGTGCAGTGTTGGGTCTATGGTGCAGTGTTGAGTCTATGGTGCAGTGTTGAGTCTATGGTGCAGTGTTGAGTCTATGGTGCAGTGTTGAGTCTATGGTGCAGTGCTGAGTCTATGGTGCAGTGTTGAGTCTATGGTGCAGTGTTGAGTCTATGGTGCAGTGTTGAGTCTATGGGCAGTGTTGAGTCTATGGTGCGGTGTTGAGTTTATGGTGCAGTGTTGAGTCTACAGGCAGTGTTGAGTCTATGGTGCAGTGTTGAGTCTATAGTGCAGTGTTGAGTCTATGGTGCAGTGTTGAGTCTATGGTGCAGTGTTGAGTCTATGGTGCAGTGTTGAGTCTATGGGTTACAGTGTTGAGTCTATGGTGCAGTGTTGAGTCTATGGTGCAGTGTTGGGTCTATGGTGCAGTGTTGAGTCTATGGTGCAGTGTTGAGTCTATGGGTTACAGTGTTGAGTCTATGGTGCAGTGTTGAGTCTGTTGTGCAGTGTTGGGTCTATGGTGCAGTGTTGAGTCTATGGTGCAGTGTTGAGTCTATGGTGCAGTGTTGAGTCTATGGTGCAGTGTTGAGTCTATGGGTTACAGTGTTGAGTCTATGGTGCAGTGTTGAGTCTGTGGTGCAGTGTTGGGTCTATGGTGCAGTGTTGAGTCTATGGTGCAGTGTTGAGTCTATGGTGCAGTGTTGAGTCTATGGTGCAGTGTTGAGTCTATGGTGCAGTGTAGAGTCTATGGTGCAGTGTTGAGTCTATGGTGCAGTGTTGAGTCTATGGTGCAGTGTTGAGTCTGTGGGCAGTGTTGAGTCTATGGGCAGTGTTGAGTCTGTGGTGCAGTGTTGAGTCTATGGTGCAGTGTTGAGTTTATGGTGCAGTGTTGAGTCTATGGTGCAGTGTTGAGTCTGTGGTGCAGTGTTGAGTCTATGGTGCAGTGTTGAGTCTATGGTGCAGTGTTGAGTCTATGGGCAGTGTTGAGTCTATGGTGCAGTGTTGAGTCTATGGTGCAGTGTTGAGTCTATGGTGCAGTGTTGAGTCTATGGTGCAGTGTTGAGTCTATGGGGCAGTGTTGAGTCTATGGTGCAGTGTTGAGTCTGTGGTGCAGTGTTGAGTCTATGGTGCAGTGTTGAGTCTATGGGGCAGTGTTGAGTCTATGGTACAGTGTTGAGTCTATGGTGCAGTGTTGAGTCTATGGTGCAGTGTTGAGTCTATGGGCAGTGTTGAGTCTATGGTGCAGTGTTGAGTCTATGGTGCAGTGTTGAGTCTATGGGCAGTGTTGAGTTTATGGTGCGGTGTTGAGTTTATGGTGCAGTGTTGAGTCTACAGGCAGTGTTGAGTCTATGGTGCAGTGTTGAGTCTATGGTGCAGTGTTGAGTCTATGGTGCAGTGTTGAGTCTATGGGGCAGTGTTGAGTCTATGGTGCAGTGTTGAGTCTATGGGGCAGTGTTGAGTCTATGGTGCAGTGTTGAGTCTATGGGGCAGTGTTGAGTCTATGGTGTAGTGTTGAGTCTATGGTGCAGTGTTGAGTCTATGGTGCAGTGTTGAGTCTATGGGCAGTGTTGAGTCTATGGTGCGGTGTTGATTTATGGTGCAGTGTTGAGTCTACAGGCAGTGTTGAGTCTATGGTGCAGTGTTGAGTCTATAGTGCAGTGTTGAGTCTATGGTGCAGTGTTGAGTCTATGGTGCAGTGTTGAGTCTATGGGGCAGTGTTGAGTCTATGGTGCAGTATTGAGTCTATGGGGCAGTGTTGAGTCTATGGTGCAGTGTTGAGTCTATGGTGCAGTGTTGAGTCTATGGTGCAGTGTTGAGTCTATGGTGCAGTGTTGAGTCTATGGGGCAGTGTTGAGTCTATGGGCAGTGTTGAGTCTATGGTGCAGTGTTGAGTCTATGGTGCAGTGTTGAGTCTATGGTGCAGTGTTGAGTCTATGGTGCAGTGTTGAGTCTATGGGCAGTGTTGAGTCTATGGTGCAGTGTTGAGTCTATGGTGCAGTGTTGAGTCTATAGTGCAGTGTTGAGTCTATGGGCAGTGTTGAGTCTATGGTGCAGTGTTGAGTCTATGGGGCAGTGTTGAGTCTATGGTGCAGTGTTGAGTCTGTGGTGCAGTGTTGGGTCTATGGTGCAGTGTTGAGTCTATGGTGCAGTGTTGAGTCTATGGTGCAGTGTTGAGTCTATGGTGCAGTGTTGAGTCTATGGTGCAGTGCTGAGTCTATGGTGCAGTGTTGAGTCTATGGTGCAGTGTTGAGTCTATGGTGCAGTGTTGAGTCTATGGGCAGTGTTGAGTCTATGGTGCGGTGTTGAGTTTATGGTGCAGTGTTGAGTCTACAGGCAGTGTTGAGTCTATGGTGCAGTGTTGAGTCTATAGTGCAGTGTTGAGTCTATGGTGCAGTGTTGAGTCTATGGTGCAGTGTTGAGTCTATGGTGCAGTGTTGAGTCTATGGGTTACAGTGTTGAGTCTATGGTGCAGTGTTGAGTCTATGGTGCAGTGTTGGGTCTATGGTGCAGTGTTGAGTCTATGGTGCAGTGTTGAGTCTATGGGTTACAGTGTTGAGTCTATGGTGCAGTGTTGAGTCTGTTGTGCAGTGTTGGGTCTATGGTGCAGTGTTGAGTCTATGGTGCAGTGTTGAGTCTATGGTGCAGTGTTGAGTCTATGGTGCAGTGTTGAGTCTATGGGTTACAGTGTTGAGTCTATGGTGCAGTGTTGAGTCTGTGGTGCAGTGTTGGGTCTATGGTGCAGTGTTGAGTCTATGGTGCAGTGTTGAGTCTATGGTGCAGTGTTGAGTCTATGGTGCAGTGTTGAGTCTATGGTGCAGTGTAGAGTCTATGGTGCAGTGTTGAGTCTATGGTGCAGTGTTGAGTCTATGGTGCAGTGTTGAGTCTGTGGGCAGTGTTGAGTCTATGGGCAGTGTTGAGTCTGTGGTGCAGTGTTGAGTCTATGGTGCAGTGTTGAGTTTATGGTGCAGTGTTGAGTCTATGGTGCAGTGTTGAGTCTGTGGTGCAGTGTTGAGTCTATGGTGCAGTGTTGAGTCTATGGTGCAGTGTTGAGTCTATGGTGCAGTGTTGAGTCTGTGGTGCAGTGTTGGGTCTATGGTGCAGTGTTGAGTCTGTGGTGCAGTGTTGAGTCTATAGTGCAGTGTTGAGTCTATGGTGCAGTGTTGAGTCTATGGTGCAGTGTTGAGTCTATGGTGCAGTGTTGAGTCTATGGTGCAGTGTTGAGTCTATGGTGCAGTGTTGAGTCTGTGGTGCAGTGTTGAGTCTATGGTGCAGTGTTGAGTCTATGGTGCAGTGTTGAGTCTATGGTGCAGTGTTGAGTCTATGGTGCAGTGTTGAGTCTATAGTGCAGTGTTGAGTCTATGGTGCAGTGTTGAGTCTATGGTGCAGTGTTGAGTCTATGGTGCAGTGTTGAGTCTATGGTGCAGTGTTGAGTCTATGGTGCAGTGTTGAGTCTATGGTGCAGTGTTGAGTCTATGGTGCAGTGTTGAGTCTGTGGTGCAGTGTTGAGTCTATGGTGCAGTGTTGAGTCTATGGTGCACTGTTGAGTCTATGGTGCAGTGTTGAGTCTATGGTGCAGTGTTGAGTCTATGGTGCAGTGTTGAGTCTGTGGTGCAGTGTTGGGTCTATGGTGCAGTGTAGAGTCTATGGTGCAGTGTTGAGTCTATGGGTGACAGTGTTGAGTCTATGGTGTAGTGTTGAGTCTATAGTGCAGTGTTGAGTCTATGGTGCAGTGTTGAGTCTATGGTGCAGTGTTGAGTCTATGGTGCAGTGTTGAGTCTATGGTGCAGTGTTGAGTCTATGGTGCAGTGTTGAGTCTGTGGGCAGTGTTGAGTCTATGGGTAGTGTTGAGTCTATGGTGCAGTGTTGAGTCTATGGTGCAGTGTTGAGTCTATGGTGCAGTGTTGAGTCTATGGTGCAGTGCTGAGTCTATGGTGCAGTGTTGAGTCTATGGTGCAGTGTTGAGTCTATGGTGCAGTGTTGAGTCTATGGTGCAGTGTTGAGTCTATGGGTTACAGTGTTGAGTCTATGGTGCAGTGTTGAGTCTGTTGTGCAGTGTTGAGTCTATGGTGCAGTGTTGAGTCTATGGTGCAGTGTTGAGTCTATGGTGCAGTGTTGAGTCTGTGGTGCAGTGTTGAGTCTATGGTGCAGTGTTGAGTCTATGGTGCAGTGTTGAGTCTATGGTGCAGTGTTGAGTCTATGGTGCAGTGTTGAGTCTATAGTGCAGTGTTGAGTCTATGGTGCAGTGTTGAGTCTATGGTGCAGTGTTGAGTCTATGGTGCAGTGTTGAGTCTATGGTGCAGTGTTGAGTCTATGGTGCAGTGTTGAGTCTATGGTGCAGTGTTGAGTCTATGGTGCAGTGTTGAGTCTGTGGTGCAGTGTTGAGTCTATGGTGCAGTGTTGAGTCTATGGTGCAGTGTTGAGTCTATGGTGCAGTGTTGAGTCTATGGTGCAGTGTTGAGTCTATGGTGCAGTGTTGAGTCTGTGGTGCAGTGTTGGGTCTATGGTGCAGTGTAGAGTCTATGGTGCAGTGTTGAGTCTATGGGTGACAGTGTTGAGTCTATGGTGTAGTGTTGAGTCTATAGTGCAGTGTTGAGTCTATGGTGCAGTGTTGAGTCTATGGTGCAGTGTTGAGTCTATGGTGCAGTGTTGAGTCTATGGTGCAGTGTTGAGTCTATGGTGCAGTGTTGAGTCTGTGGGCAGTGTTGAGTCTATGGGTAGTGTTGAGTCTATGGTGCAGTGTTGAGTCTATGGTGCAGTGTTGAGTCTATGGTGCAGTGTTGAGTCTATGGTGCAGTGCTGAGTCTATGGTGCAGTGTTGAGTCTATGGTGCAGTGTTGAGTCTATGGTGCAGTGTTGAGTCTATGGTGCAGTGTTGAGTCTATGGTGCAGTGTTGAGTCTATGGTGCAGTGCTGAGTCTATGGTGCAGTGTTGAGTCTATGGTGCAGTGCTGAGTCTATGGTGCAGTGTTGAGTCTATGGTGCAGTGTTGAGTCTATGGTGCAGTGTTGAGTCTATGGTGCAGTGTTGAGTCTATGGTGCAGTGCTGAGTCTATGGTGCAGTGTTGAGTCTATGGTGCAGTGCTGAGTCTATGGTGCAGTGCTGAGTCTATGGTGCAGTGTTGAGTCTATGGTGCAGTGTTGAGTCTATGGTGCAGTGCTGAGTCTATGGTGCAGTGTTGAGTCTATGGTGCAGTGTTGAGTCTATGGTGCAGTGTTGAGTCTATGGTGCAGTGTAGAGTCTATGGTGCAGTGTTGAGTCTATGGTGCAGTGTTGAGTCTATGGGCAGTGTTGAGTCTGTGGTGCAGTGTTGAGTCTATGGTGCAGTGTTGAGTCTATGGGCAGTGTTGAGTCTGTGGTGCAGTGTTGAGTCTATGGTGCAGTGTTGAGTCTATGGGCAGTGTTGAGTCTATGGTGCAGTGTTGAGTCTATGGTGCAGTGTTGAGTCTGTGGTGCAGTGTTGAGTCTGTGGTGCAGTGTTGAGTCTATGGTGCAGTGTTGAGTCTATGGTGCAGTGTTGGGTCTATGGTGCAGTGTTGAGTCTATGGTGCAGTGTTGAGTCTATGGTGCAGTGTTGAGTCTATGGTGCAGTGTTGAGTCTATGGTGCAGTGTTGAGTCTATGGGCAGTGTTGAGTCTATGGTGCAGTGTTGAGTCTATGGTGCAGTGTTGAGTCTATGGTGCAGTGTTGAGTCTATGGTGCAGTGTTAAGTCTATGGTGTAGTGTTGAGTCTATGGGCAGTGTTGAGTCTATGGTGCAGTGTTGAGTCTATGGGCAGTGTTGAGTCTATGGTGCAGTGTTGAGTCTATGGGGCAGTGTTGAGTCTATGGTGCAGTGTTGAGTCTATGGTGCAGTGTTGAGTCTATGGTGCAGTGTTGAGTCTATGGTGCAGTGTTGAGTCTATGGGGCAGTGTTGGGTCTATGGGCAGTGTTGAGTCTATGGTGCAGTGTTGAGTCTATGGGCAGTGTTGAGTCTATGGGCAGTGTTGAGTCTATGGTGCAGTGTTGAGTCTATGGTGCAGTGTTGAGTCTATGGTGCAGTGTTGAGTCTATGGTGCAGTGTTGAGTCTATGGTGACAGTGTTGAGTCTATGGTGCAGTGTTGAGTCTATGGTGCAGTGTTGAGTCTATGGTGCAGTGTTGAGTCTATGGTGCAGTGTTGAGTCTATGGTGCAGTGTTGAGTCTATGGTGCAGTGTTGAGTCTATGGTGCAGTGTTGAGTCTATGGTGCAGTGTTGAGTCTATGGTGACAGTGTTGAGTCTATGGTGCAGTGTTGAGTCTATGGTGCAGTGTTGAGTCTATGGGCAGTGTTGAGTCTATGGTGCAGTGTTGAGTCTATGGTGACAGTGTTGAGTCTATGGTGCAGTGTTGAGTCTATGGTGCAGTGTTGAGTCTATGGTGCAGTGTTGAGTCTATGGTGCAGTGTTGAGTCTATGGTGCAGTGTTGAGTCTATGGTGCAGTGTTGAGTCTATGGTGCAGTGTTGAGTCTATGGGGCAGTGTTGAGTCTATGGGCAGTGTTGAGTCTATGGGGCAGTGTTGAGTCTATGGGGCAGTGTTGAGTCTATGGTGCAGTGTTGAGTCTATGGTGCAGTGTTGAGTCTATGGGGCAGTGTTGAGTCTATGGTGCAGTGTTGAGTCTATGGTGCAGTGTTGAGTCTATGGGCAGTGTTGAGTCTATGGGGCAGTGTTGAGTCTATGGTGCAGTGTTGAGTCTATGGGGCAGTGTTGAGTCTATGGGGCAGTGTTGAGTCTATGGTGCAGTGTTGAGTCTATGGTGCAGTGTTGAGTCTATGGTGCAGTGTTGGGTCTATGGTGCAGTGTTGAGTCTATGGTGCAGTGTTGAGTCTATGGTGCAGTGTTGAGTCTATGGTGCAGTGTTGGGTCTATGGTGCAGTGTTGAGTCTATGGTGCAGTGTTGGGTCTATGGTGCAGTGTTGAGTCTATGGGGCAGTGTTGAATCTATGGTGCAGTGTTGAGTCTATGGTGCAGTGTTGAGTCTATGGTGCAGTGTTGGGTCTATGGTGCAGTGTTGAGTCTATGGTGTAGTGTTGAGTCTATGGGGCAGTGTTGAGTCTGTGGTGCAGTGTTGGGTCTATGGGGCAGTGTTGAGTCTATGGGGCAGTGTTGAGTCTATGGTGCAGTGTTGAGTCTATGGGGCAGTGTTGAGTCTATGGGGCAGTGTTGAGTCTATGGGGCAGTGTTGAGTCTATGGGGCAGTGTTGAGTCTATGGTGCAGTGTTGAGTCTATGGTGCAGTGTTGAGTCTATGGTGCAGTGTTGAGTCTATGGTGCAGTGTTGAGTCTATGGTGCAGTGTTGAGTCTATGGTGCAGTGTTGAGTCTATGGTGCAGTGTTGAGTCTATGGTGCAGTGTTGAGTCTATGGTGCAGTGTTGAGTCTATGGTGCAGTGTTGAGTCTATGGTGCAGTGTTGAGTCTATGGTGCAATGTTGAGTCTATGGTGCAGTGTTGAGTCTATGGGGCAATGTTGAGTCTATGGTGCAGTGTTGAGTCTATGGGGCAGTGTTGAGTCTATGGTGCAGTGTTGAGTCTATGGTGCAGTGTTGAGTCTATGGTGCAGTGTTGAGTCTGTGGTGCAGTGTTGAGTCTATGGTGCAGTGTTGAGTCTATGGTGCAGTGTTGAGTCTATGGTGCAGTGTTGAGTCTATGGTGCAGTGTTGAGTCTATGGTGCAGTGTTGAGTCTATGGTGCAGTGTTGAGTCTATGGTGCAGTGTTGAGTCTATGGTGCAGTGTTGAGTCTATGGTGCAGTGTTGAGTCTATGGTGCAGTGTTGAGTCTATGGTGCAGTGTTGGGTCTATGGTGCAGTGTTGGGTCTATGGTGCAGTGCTGAGTCTATGGTGCAGTGTTGAGTCTATGGTGCAGTGTTGAGTCTATGGTGCAGTGTTGAGTCTATGGTGCAGTGTTGAGTCTATGGTGCAGTGTTGAGTCTATGGGGCAGTGTTGAGTCTATGGTGCAGTGTTGAGTCTATGGTGCAGTGTTGAGTCTATGGTGCAGTGTTGAGTCTATGGTGCAGTGTTGAGTCTATGGTGCAGTGTTGAGTCTATGGTGCAGTGTTGAGTCTATGGTGCAGTGTTGAGTCTATGGTGCAGTGTTGAGTCTATGGTGCAGTGTTGAGTCTATGGTGCAGTGCTGAGTCTATGGTGCAGTGTTGAGTCTATGGTGCAGTGCTGAGTCTATGGTGCAGTGTTGAGTCTATGGTGCAGTGCTGAGTCTATGGTGCAGTGTTGAGTCTATGGTGCAGTGTTGAGTCTGTGGTGCAGTGTTGAGTCTATGGTGCAGTGTTGAGTCTATGGTGCAGTGTTGAGTCTATGGTGCAGTGTTGAGTCTATGGTGCAGTGTTGAGTCTATGGTGCAGTGTTGAGTCTGTGGTGCAGTGTTGAGTCTATGGTGCAGTGTTGGGTCTATGGTGCAGTGTTGAGTCTATGGTGCAGTGTTGAGTCTATGGTGCAGTGCTGAGTCTATGGTGCAGTGTTGAGTCTATGGTGCAGTGTTGAGTCTATGGTGCAGTGCTGAGTCTATGGTGCAGTGTTGAGTCTATGGTGCAGTGTTGAGTCTATGGTGCAGTGTTGAGTCTATGGTGCAGTGTTGGGTCTATGGTGCAGTGTTGAGTCTATGGTGCAGTGTTGAGTCTATGGTGCAGTGCTGAGTCTATGGTGCAGTGTTGAGTCTATGGTGCAGTGTTGAGTCTATGGTGCAGTGCTGAGTCTATGGTGCAGTGTTGAGTCTATGGTGCAGTGTTGAGTCTATGGTGCAGTGTTGAGTCTATGGTGCAGTGTTGGGTCTATGGTGCAGTGTTGAGTCTATGGTGCAGTGTTGAGTCTATGGTGCAGTGTTGAGTCTATGGTGCAGTGCTGAGTCTATGGTGCAGTGTTGAGTCTATGGTGCAGTGTTGAGTCTATGGTGCAGTGTTGAGTCTATGGTGCAGTGTTGAGTCTATGGTGCAGTGTTGGGTCTATGGTGCAGTGTTGAGTCTATGGTGCAGTGTTGAGTCTATGGTGCAGTGTTGAGTCTATGGTGCAGTGTTGAGTCTATGGTGCAGTGTTGAGTCTATGGTGCAGTGTTGAGTCTATGGTGCAGTGTTGAGTCTATGGTGTAGTGTTGAGTCTATGGTGCAGTGTTGGGTCTGTGGTGCAGTGCTGAGTCTATGGTGTAGTGTAGAGTCTATGGTGACAGTGTTGGGTCTGTGGTGCAGTGTTGAGTCTATGGTGTAGTGTAGAGTCTATGGTGACAGTGTTGGGTCTGTGGTGCAGTGCTGAGTCTATGGTGCAGTGTTGAGTCTATGGTGCAGTGTTGAGTCTATGGTGCAGTGTTGAGTCTATGGTGCAGTGTTGAGTCTATGGTGTAGTGTTGAGTCTATGGTGCAGTGTTGGGTCTGTGGTGCAGTGCTGAGTCTATGGTGTAGTGTAGAGTCTATGGTGACAGTGTTGGGTCTGTGGTGCAGTGTTGAGTCTATGGTGTAGTGTAGAGTCTATGGTGACAGTGTTGGGTCTGTGGTGCAGTGCTGAGTCTATGGTGCAGTGTTGAGTCTATCGTGCAGTGTTGAGTCTATGGTGCAGTGTTGAGTCTATGGTGCAGTGTTGAGTCTATGGTGCAGTGTTGAGTCTATGGTGCAGTGTTGAGTCTATGGTGCAGTGTTGAGTCTATGGTGCAGTGTTGAGTCTATGGTGCAGTGTTGAGTCTATGGTGCAGTGTTGAGTCTATGGTGCAGTGTTGAGTCTGTGGTGCAGTGTTGAGTCTATGGGGCAGTGTTGAGTCTATGGTGCAGTGTAGAGTCTATGGTGCAGTGTAGAGTCTATGGTGCAGTGTTGAGTCTGTGGTGCAGTGTTGAGTCTATGGGGCAGTGTTGAGTCTATGGTGCAGTGTAGAGTCTATGGTGCAGTGTTGAGTCTATGGTGCAGTGTTGAGTCTGTGGTGCAGTGTTGAGTCTATGGGGCAGTGTTGAGTCTATGGTGCAGTGTTGAGTCTATGGTGCAGTGTAGAGTCTATGGTGTAGTGTTGAGTCTATGGTGCAGTGCTGAGTCTATGGTGCAGTGTAGAGTCTATGGTGCAGTGTTGAGTCTATGGTGCAGTGTTGAGTCTATGGTGCAGTGTTGAGTCTATGGTGCAGTGTTGAGTCTATGGTGCAGTGTTGAGTCTATGGTGCAGTGTTGAGTCTATGGTGCAGTGTTGAGTCTATGGTGCAGTGCTGAGTCTATGGTGCAGTGTTGAGTCTATAGTGCAGTGTTGAGTCGATGGGCAGTGTTGAGTCTATGGTGCAGTGCTGAGTCTATGGTGCAGTGTTGAGTCTATGGTGCAGTGTAGAGTCTATGGTGCAGTGCTGAGTCTATGGTGCAGTGCTGAGTCTATGGTGCAGTGTTGAGTCTATGGTGCAGTGTTGAGTCTATGGTGCAGTGTTGAGTCTATGGTGCAGTGTTGAGTCTATGGTGCAGTGTTGAGTCTACGGTGCAGTGTTGAGTCTATGGGCAGTGTTGAGTCTATGGTGCAGTGCTGAGTCTATGGTGCAGTGTTGAGTCTATGGTGCAGTGTTGAGTCTATGGTGCAGTGTTGAGTCTATGGTGCAGTGTTGAGTCTATGGGCAGTGTTGAGTCTATGGTGCAGTGTTGAGTCTATGGTGCAGTGTTGAGTCTATGGTGCAGTGTTGAGTCTATGGTGACAGTGTTGAGTCTATGGTGCAGTGTTGAGTCTATGGTGCAGTGTTGAGTCTATGGTGACAGTGTTGAGTCTATGGTGCAGTGTTGAGTCTATGGTGCAGTGTTGAGTCTATGGTGCAGTGTTGAGTCTATGGTGCAGTGTTGAGTCTATGGGGCAGTGTTGAGTCTATGGTGCAGTGTTGAGTCTATGGTGCAGTGTTGAGTCTATGGTGCAGTGTATCGAATTGGCACAACGGTGTCCCTGTGTGTACTGTGTGTGTGTACTGTGTGTGTGTACTGTGTGTGTGTACTGTGTGTGTACTGTGTGTGTGTACTGTGTGTGTACTCTGTGTGTGTGTACTGTGTGTGTACTCTGTGTGTGTGTACTGTGTGTGTGTACTGTGTGTGTGTACTGTATGTGTACTGTGTGTGTACTGTGTGTGTGTACTGTGTGTGTGTACTGTGTGTGTGTACTGTGTGTGTACTGTGTGTGTGTACTGTGTGTGTGTGCTGTGTGTACTATGTGTACTGTGTGTGTACTGTGTGTGTGTGCTGTGTGTGTGTGCTGTGTGTACTATGTGTACTGTGTGTGTACTGTGTGTGTGTACTGTGTGTGTGTGTACTGTGTGTGTGTACTGTGTGTGTACTGTGTGTGTGTACTGTGTGTGTGTACTGTGTGTGTGTACTGTGTGTGTACTGTGTGTGTGTACTGTGTGTGTGTGCTGTGTGTACTATGTGTACTGTGTGTGTACTGTGTGTGTGTACTGTGTGTGTGTACTGTGTGTGTGTACTGTGTGTGTACTGTGTGTGTGTGCTGTGTGTGTGTGCTGTGTGTACTATGTGTACTGTGTGTGTACTGTGTGTGTGTACTGTGTGTGTGTGCTGTGTGTACTATGTGTACTGTGTGTGTACTGTGTGTGTGTGCTGTGTGTGTGTGCTGTGTGTACTATGTGTACTGTGTGTGTACTGTGTGTGTGTGCTGTGTGTGTGTGCTGTGTGTACTATGTGTACTGTGTGTGTACTGTGTGTGTGTACTGTGTGTGTGTGCTGTGTGTACTATGTGTACTGTGTGTGTACTGTGT
>NC_136319.1:7865672-7889355 GCF_964198595.1 Lampetra fluviatilis
TCTCTGTGTGTGTCTATGGGTCTCTGTGTGAGTCTATGGGTCTCTGTGTGTCTCTATGGGTCTCTGTGTGTGTCTATGGGTCTCTGTGTGTGTCTATGGGTCTCTGTGTGTGTCTATGGGTCTCTGTGTGTCTCTATGGGTCTATGTGTGTCTCTATGAGTCTCTGTGTGAGTCTATGGGTCTCTGTGTGTCTCTATGAGTCTCTGTGTGAGTCTTTGGGTCTCTGTGTGTCTCTATGTGTCTCTGTGTGTGTCTATGGGTCTCTGTGTATCTCTATGGGTCTCTGTGTATCTCTATGGGTCTCTGTGTGTGTATATGGGTCTCTGTGTGTGTCTATGGGTCTCTGTGTGTCTCTATGGGTCTCTGTGTGTGTCTATGAGTCTCTGTGTGTCTCTATGGGTCTCTGTGTGTCTCTATGGGTCTGTGTATCTCTATGGGTCTCTGTATGTGTCTATGGGTCTTTGTGTGTCTCTATGGGTCTCTGTGTATCTATATGGGTATGTGTGTCTCTATGGGTCTCTGTGTGTGTCTATGGGTCTTTGTGTGTCTCTATGGGTCTCTGTGTGTGTCTATGGGTCTCTGTGTGTCTCTATGGGTCTCTGTGTGTCTCTATGGGTCTCTGTGTATCTCTATGGGTCTCTGTGTGTCTCTATGGGTCTCTGTGTGTCTCTGGATCTCTGTGTGTCTATATGGGTCTCTGTGTGTCTCTATGGGTCTCTGTTGTCTCTATGGGTCTCTGTGTCTCTATTAGTCTCTGTGTGTGTCTATGGGTATCTGTGTGTCTCTATGGGTCTCTGTGTGTCTCTATGGGTCTCTGTGTCTCTATGGGTCTCTGTGTGTCTCTATGGGTCTCTGTGTGTCTCTATGGGTCTCTGTGTATCTCTATGGGTCTCTGTGTATCTCTATGGGTCTCTGTGTGTCTATATGGGTCTCTGTGTGTCTATATGGGTCTCTGTGTGTCTCTATGGGTCTCTGTGTATCTCTATGGGTCTCTGTGTGTCTCTATGGGTCTCTGTGTGTGTCTATGGGTCTCTGTGTGTCTCTATGGGTCTTTGTGGGTCTCTATGGGTCTCTGTGTATCTCTATGGGTCTCTGTGTATCTCTATGGGTCTCTGGTATCTCTATGGGTCTCTGTGTGTCTCTATGGATCTCTGTGTGTCTCTATGGGTCTCTGTGTGTCTCTATGGGTCTCTGTGTCTCTATGGGTCTCTGTGTGTCTCTATGGGTCTCTGTGTGTCTCTATGGGTCTCTATGTGTGTCTATGGATCTCTGTGTGTGTCTATGGGTCTCTGTGTATATCTATGGATCTCTGTGTGTGTCTATGGGTCTCTGTGTCTCTATGGGTCTCTGTGTGTGTCTATGGGTCTCTGTGTGTCTCTATGGGTCTCTGTGTGTCTCTATGGGTCTCTGTGTCTCTATGGGTCTCTGTGTGTCTCTATGGGTCTCTGTGTGTCTCTATGGGTCTCTGTGTGTCTCTATGGGTCTCTGTGTGTGTCTATGGGTCTGTGTGTGTCTCTATGGGTCTCTGTGTGTCTCTATGGGTCTCTGTGTGTCTCTATGGGTCTCTGTGTCTCTATGGATCTCTGTGTGTCTCTATGGGTATCTGTGTGTCTCTATGGGTCTCTGTGTGTCTCTATGTGTCTCTGTGTGTCTCTATGTGTCTCTGTGTGTGTCTTTGGGTCTCTGTGTATCTCTATGGGTCTCTGTGTGTGTCTATGGGTCTCTGTGTGTCTCTATGAGTCTCTGTGTGAGTCTATGGGTCTCTGTGTGTCTCTATGAGTCTCTGTGTGAGTCTATGGGTCTATGTGTCTCTCTATGGGTCTCTGTGTGTGTCTATGGGTCTCTGTGTGTGTCTATGGGTCTCTGTGTGTGTCTATGGGTCTCTGTGTGTCTCTATGAGTCTCTGTGAGTCTATGGGTCTCTGTGTGTCTCTATGAGTCTCTGTGTGAGTCTTTGGGTCTCTGTGTGTCTCAATGGGTCTCTGTGTGTGTCTATGGGTCTCTGTGTATCTCTATGGGTCTCTGTGTGTCTCTATGGGTCTCTGTGTGTCTCTATGAGTCTCTGTGTGTCTCTATGGGTATCTGTGTGTCTCTATGGGTCTCTGTGTGTCTCTATGAGTCTCTGTGTGTCTCTATGGGTCTCTGTGTATCTCTATGAGTCTCTGTGTGTGTCTATGGGTCTCTGTGTATCTCTATGAGTCTCTGTGTGTCTCTATGCGTCTCTGTGTGTCTCTATGAGTCTCTGTGTGTCTCTATGGGTCTCTGTGTATCTCTATGAGTCTCTGTGTGTCTATCGGTCTCTGTGTATCTCTATGGGTCTCTGTGTATCTCTATGAGTCTCTGTGTGTCTCTATGGGTCTCTGTGTATCTCTATGGGTCTCTGTGTATCTCTATGGGTCTCTGTGTATCTCTATGGGTCTCTGTGTGTCTCTATGAGTCTCTGTGTGTGTCTATGAGTCTCTGTGTGTCTCTATGAGTCTCTGTGTGTGTCTATGAGTCTCTGTGTGTCTCTATGGGTCTCTGTGTATCTCTATGAGTCTCTGTGTGTGTCTATCGGTCTCTGTGTATCTCTATGGGTCTTTGTGTATCTCTATGAGTCTCTGTGTGTGTCTATCGGTCTCTGTGTATCTCTATGGGTCTCTGTGTGTCTCTATGGGTCTCTGTATGTGTCTATGGGTCTTTGTGTGTCTCTATGGGTCTCTGTGTGTCTCTATGGGTATCTGTGTGTCTCTATGGGTCTCTGTGTGTCTCTATGAGTCTCTGTGTGTCTCTATGAGTCTCTGTGTGTCTCTATGGGTCTCTGTATGTGTCTATGGGTATTTGTGTGTCTCTATGGATCTCTGTGTGTCTATATGTGTCTCTGTGTGTCTCTATGTGTCTCTGTGTATCTCTATGGGTCTCTGTGTGTCTCTATGGGTCTCTGTGTGTCTATGGGTCTCTGTGTGTCTCGTTGTGTCTCTGTGTGTCTCTATGTGTCTCTGTGTGTATCTATGGGTCTCTGTGTGTCTCTATGGGTCTCTGTGTGTCTCTATGAGTCTCTGTGGGTCTCTATGGGTCTCTGTGTGTCTCTATGGGTCTCTGTATGTCTATGGGTCTCTGTGTGTCTCTATGAGTCTCTGTGGGTCTCTATGGGTCTCTGTGTGTCTCTATGGGTCTCTGTGTGTCTATGGGTCTCTGTGTGCCTCTATGAGTCTCTGTGGGTCTCTATGGGTCTCTGTGTGTCTCTATGGGTCTCTGTGTGTGTCTATGGGTCTCTGTGTGTCTCTATGAGTCTCTGTGTGTGTCTATGGGTCTCTGTGTGTCTCTATGGGTCTCTGTGTGTCTCTATGGGTCTCTGTGTGTGTCTATGGGTCTCTGTGTGTCTCTATGAGTCTCTGTGTGTGTCTATGGGTCTCTGTGTGTCTCTATGGGTCTCTGTGTGTCTATGGGTCTCTGTGTGTTTCTATGAGTCTCTGTGTGTCTCTATGAGTCTCTGTGTGTCTCTATGGGTCTCTGTGTGTCTCTATGGGTCTCTGTGTATCTCTATGGGTCTCTGTGTGTCTCTATGGGTCTCTGTGTGTGTCTATGGGTCTCTGTGTGTCTCTATGGGTCTTTGTGTGAGTCTATGGGTCTCTGTGTGAGTCTATGGGTCTCTGTGTGTCTCTATGAGTCTCTGTGTGAGTCTATGGGTCTCTGTGTGTCTCTATGAGTCTATGTGTGTGTCTATGGGTCTCTGTGTGTCTCTATGGGTCTCTGTGTGTCTCTATGGGTCTCTGTGTGTGTCTATGGGTCTCTGTGTGTCTCTATGAGTCTCTGTGTGTGTCTATGGGTCTCTGTGTGTCTCTATGGGTCTCTGTGTGTCTATGGGTCTCTGTGTGTTTCTATGAGTCTCTGTGTGTCTCTATGAGTCTCTGTGTGTCTCTATGGGTCTCTGTGTGTCTCTATGGGTCTCTGTGTATCTCTATGGGTCTCTGTGTGTCTCTATGGGTCTCTGTGTGTGTCTATGGGTCTCTGTGTGTCTCTATGGGTCTTTGTGTGAGTCTATGGGTCTCTGTGTGAGTCTATGGGTCTCTGTGTGTCTCTATGAGTCTCTGTGTGAGTCTATGGGTCTCTGTGTGTCTCTATGAGTCTCTGTGTGTCTCTATGAGTCTCTGTGTGTCTCTATGGGTCTCTGTGTGTCTCTATGGGTCTCTGTGTGTCTCTATGAGTCTCTGTGTGTCTATGGGTCTCAGTGTCTCGATGGTTTCTGTGTGTCTATATGGGTCTCTGTGTGTCTCTATGAGTCTCTGTGTGTCTCTATGAGTCTCTGTGTGTCTCTATGGGTCTCTGTGTGTCTCTATGGGTCTCTGTGTGTCTCTATGAGTCTCTGTGTGTCTATGGGTCTCAGTGTCTCGATGGTTTCTGTGTGTCTCTATGAGTCTCTGTGTGTCTCTATGGGTCTCTGTGTCTCTATGGGTCTCTGTGTGTCTATATGGGTCTCTGTGTGTGTCTATGGGTCTCTGTGTGTCTCTATGGGTCTCTGTGTGTCTCTATGGGTCTCTGTGTGTCTCTATGGGTCTCTGTGTATCTCTATGGGTCTCTGTATCTCTATGGGTCTCTGTGTATCTCTATGGGTCTCTGTGTGTGTCTATGGGTCTCTGTGTGTCTATGGGTCTCTGTGTGTGTCTATGGGTCTCTGTGTGTCTCTATGGGTCTCTGTGTGTGTCTATGGGTCTCTGTGTATCTCTATGGGTCTCTGTGTATCTCTATGGGTCTCTGTGTGTGTATATGGGTCTCTGTGTGTGTCTATGGGTCTCTGTGTGTCTCTATGGGTCTCTGTGTGTGTCTATGAGTCTCTGTGTGTCTCTATGGGTCTCTGTGTGTCTCTATGGGTCTGTGTATCTCTATGGGTCTCTGTGTCTCTATGGGTCTCTGTGTGTCTCTATGGGTCTCTGTGTGTCTCTATGGGTCTCTATGTGTGTATATGGATCTCTGTGTGTGTCTATAGGTCTCTGTGTATATCTATGGATCTCTGTGTGTGTCTATGGGTCTCTGTGTCTCTATGGGTCTCTGTGTGTGTCTATGGGTCTCTGTGTGTCTCTATGGGTTTCTGTGTGTCTCTATGGGTCTCTGTGTCTCTATGGGTCTCTGTGTGTCTCTATGGGTCTCTGTGTGTCTCTATGGGTCTCTGTGTGTGTCTATGGGTCTGTGTGTGTCTCTATGGGTCTCTGTGTGTCTCTATGGGTCTCTGTGTGTCTCTATGGGTCTCTGTGTCTCTATGGATCTCTGTGTGTGTCTATGGGTATCTGTGTGTCTCTATCGGTCTCTGTGTGTCTCTATGGGTCTCTGTGTGTCTCTATGAGTCTCTGTGTGTCTCTATGGGTATCTGTGTGTCTCTATGGGTCTCTGTGTGTCTCTATGAGTCTCTGTGTGTCTCTATGGGTCTCTGTGTATCTCTATGAGTCTCTGTGTGTCTCTATGCGTCTCTGTGTGTCTCTATGAGTCTCTGTGTATCTCTATGGGTCTCTGTGTATCTCTATGGGTCTCTGTGTATCTCTATGGGTCTCTGTGTGTCTCTATGAGTCTCTGTGTGTGTCTATGAGTCTCTTTGTGTCTCTATGGGTCTCTGTGTATCTCTATGAGTCTCTGTGTGTGTCTATCGGTCTCTGTGTATCTCTATGGGTCTTTGTGTATCTCTATGAGTCTCTGTGTGTGTCTATCGGTCTCTGTGTATCTCTATGGGTCTCTGTGTGTCTCTATGGGTCTCTGTATGTGTCTATGGGTCTTTGTGTGTCTCTATGGGTCTCTGTGTGTCTCTATGGGTATCTGTGTGTCTCTATGGGTCTCTGTGTGTCTCTATGAGTCTCTGTGTGTCTCTATGAGTCTATGTGTATCTCTATGGGTCTCTGTGTGTCTATGGGTCTCTGTGTGTCTCTATGTGTCTCTGTGTGTGTCTATGTGTCTCTGTGTGTGTCTATGTGTCTCTGTGTGTCTCTATGTGTCTCTGTGTGTCTCTATGGGTCTCTGTGTATCTCTATGGGTATCTGTGTGTCTCTATGGATCTCTGTATGTGTCTATGGGTATTTGTGTGTCTCTATGGATCTCTGTGTGTCTATATGTGTCTCTGTGTGTCTCTATGTGTCTCTGTGTATCTCTATGGGTCTCTGTGTGTCTCTATGGGTCTCTGTGTGTCTATGGGTCTCTGTGTGTCTCGTTGTGTCTCTGTGTGTCTCTATGGGTCTCTGTGTGTGTCTATGAGTCTCTGTGTGTCTCTATGAGTCTCTGTGTGTCTCTATGGGTCTCTGTGTGTCTCTATGAGTCTCTGCGTGTCTATGGGTCTCTGTGTGTGTCTATGGGTCTCTTTGTGTCTCTATGAGTCTCTGTGTGTCTCTATGGGTCTCTGTGTGTCTCTATGGGTCTCTGTGTGTCTCTATGGGTCTCTGTGTGTCTCTATGGGTCTCTGTGTGTGTCTATGGGTCTCTGTGTGTCTCTATGAGTCTCTGTGTGTGTCTATGGGTCTCTGTGTGTCTCTATGGGTCTCTGTGTGTCTATGGGTCTCTGTGTGTTTCTATGAGTCTCTGTGTGTCTCTATGAGTCTCTGTGTGTCTCTATGGGTCTCTGTGTGTCTCTATGGGTCTTTGTGTGAGTCTATGGGTCTCTGTGTGAGTCTATGGGTCTCTGTGTGTCTCTATGAGTCTCTGTGTGAGTCTATGGGTCTCTGTGTGTCTCTATGAGTCTCTGTGTGTCTCTATGAGTCTCTGTGTGTCTCTATGGGTCTCTGTGTGTCTCTATGGGTCTCTGTGTGTCTCTATGAGTCTCTGTGTGTCTATGGGTCTCAGTGTCTCGATGGTTTCTGTGTGTCTCTATGGGTCTCTGTGTCTCTATGGGTCTCTGTGTGTCTATATGGGTCTCTGTGTGTGTCTATGGGTCTCTGTGTGTCTCTATGGGTCTCTGTGTGTCTCTATGGGTCTCTGTGTGTCTCTATGGGTCTCTGTGTATCTCTATGGGTCTCTGTATCTCTATGGGTCTCTGTGTATCTCTATGGGTCTCTGTGTGTGTCTATGGGTCTCTGTGTGTCTATGGGTCTCTGTGTGTGTCTATGGGTCTCTGTGTGTCTCTATGGGTCTCTGTGTGTGTCTATGGGTCTCTGTGTA
This sequence comes from Lampetra fluviatilis, assembly GCF_964198595.1. NCBI lineage: Eukaryota > Metazoa > Chordata > Hyperoartia > Petromyzontiformes > Petromyzontidae > Lampetra > Lampetra fluviatilis. The sequence continues at coordinate 7,872,784 of NC_136319.1, forward strand.
TCTCTATGGGTCTCTGTGTATCTCTATGGGTCTCTGTGTGTGTATATGGGTCTCTGTGTGTGTCTATGGGTCTCTGTGTGTCTCTATGGGTCTCTGTGTGTGTCTATGAGTCTCTGTGTGTCTCTATGGGTCTCTGTGTGTCTCTATGGGTCTGTGTATCTCTATGGGTCTCTGTGTCTCTATGGGTCTCTGTGTGTCTCTATGGGTCTCTGTGTGTCTCTATGGGTCTCTATGTGTGTATATGGATCTCTGTGTGTGTCTATGGGTCTCTGTGTATATCTATGGATCTCTGTGTGTGTCTATGGGTCTCTGTGTCTCTATGGGTCTCTGTGTGTGTCTATGGGTCTCTGTGTGTCTCTATGGGTCTCTGTGTGTCTCTATGGGTCTCTGTGTCTCTATGGGTCTCTGTGTGTCTCTATGGGTCTCTGTGTGTCTCTATGGGTCTCTGTGTGTCTCTATGGGTCTCTGTGTGTGTCTATGGGTCTGTGTGTGTCTCTATGGGTCTCTGTGTGTCTCTATGGGTCTCTGTGTGTCTCTATGGGTCTGTGTGTGTCTCTATGGGTCTCTGTGTGTCTCTATGGGTCTCTGTGTGTCTCTATGGGTCTCTGTGTCTCTATGGATCTCTGTGTGTGTCTATGGGTATCTGTGTGTCTCTATGGGTCTCTGTGTGTCTCTATGTGTCTCTGTGTGTCTCTATGTGTCTCTGTGTGTGTCTATGGGTCTCTGTGTATCTCTATGGGTCTCTGTGTGTGTCTATGGGTCTCTGTGTGTCTCTATGAGTCTCTGTGTGAGTCTATGGGTCTCTGTGTGTCTCTATGAGTCTCTGTGTGAGTCTATGGGTCTCTGTGTCTCTCTATGGGTCTCTGTGTGTGTCTATGGGTCTCTGTGTGTGTCTATGGGTCTCTGTGTGTGTCTATGGGTCTCTGTGTGTCTCTATGAGTCTCTGTGAGTCTATGGGTCTCTGTGTGTCTCTATGAGTCTCTGTGTGAGTCTTTGGGTCTCTGTGTGTCTCTATGGGTCTCTGTGTGTGTCTATGGGTCTCTGTGTATCTCTATGGGTCTCTGTGTGTCTCTATGGGTCTCTGTGTGTCTCTATGAGTCTCTGTGTGTCTCTATGGGTATCTGTGTGTCTCTATGGGTCTCTGTGTGTCTCTATGAGTCTCTGTGTGTCTCTATGGGTCTCTGTGTATCTCTATGAGTCTCTGTGTGTGTCTATGGGTCTCTGTGTATCTCTATGAGTCTCTGTGTGTCTCTATGCGTCTCTGTGTGTCTCTATGAGTCTCTGTGTGTCTCTATGGGTCTCTGTGTATCTCTATGAGTCTCTGTGTGTCTATCGGTCTCTGTGTATCTCTATGGGTCTCTGTGTATCTCTATGAGTCTCTGTGTGTCTCTATGGGTCTCTGTGTATCTCTATGGGTCTCTGTGTATCTCTATGGGTCTCTGTGTATCTCTATGGGTCTCTGTGTGTCTCTATGAGTCTCTGTGTGTGTCTATGAGTCTCTGTGTGTCTCTATGGGTCTCTGTGTATCTCTATGAGTCTCTGTGTGTGTCTATCGGTCTCTGTGTATCTCTATGGGTCTTTGTGTATCTCTATGAGTCTCTGTGTGTGTCTATCGGTCTCTGTGTATCTCTATGGGTCTCTGTGTGTCTCTATGGGTCTCTGTATGTGTCTATGGGTCTTTGTGTGTCTCTATGGGTCTCTGTGTGTCTCTATGGGTATCTGTGTGTCTCTATGGGTCTCTGTGTGTCTCTATGAGTCTCTGTGTGTCTCTATGAGTCTCTGTGTATCTCTATGGGTCTCTGTGTGTCTATGGGTCTCTGTGTGTCTCTATGTGTCTCTGTGTGTGTCTATGTGTCTCTGTGTGTGTCTATGTGTCTCTGTGTGTCTCTATGTGTCTCTGTGTGTCTCTATGGGTCTCTGTGTATCTCTATGGGTATCTGTGTGTCTCTATGGGTCTCTGTATGTGTCTATGGGTATTTGTGTGTCTCTATGGATCTCTGTGTGTCTATATGTGTCTCTGTGTGTCTCTATGTGTCTCTGTGTATCTCTATGGGTCTCTGTGTGTCTCTATGGGTCTCTGTGTGTCTATGGGTCTCTGTGTGTCTCGTTGTGTCTCTGTGTGTCTCTATGTGTCTCTGTGTGTATCTATGGGTCTCTGTGTGTCTCTATGGGTCTCTGTGTGTCTCTATGAGTCTCTGTGTGTGTCTATGGGTCTCTGTGTGTCTCTATGGGTCTCTGTGTGTCTCTATGGGTCTCTGTGTGTGTCTATGGGTCTCTGTGTGTCTCTATGAGTCTCTGTGTGTGTCTATGGGTCTCTGTGTGTGTCTATGAGTCTCTGTGTGTCTCTATGAGTCTCTGTGTGTCTCTATGGGTCTCTGTGTGTCTCTATGAGTCTCTGTGTGTCTATGGGTCTCTGTGTGTGTCTATGAGTCTCTGTGTGTCTCTATGAGTCTCTGTGTGTCTCTATGGGTCTCTGTGTGTCTCTATGAGTCTCTGCGTGTCTATGGGTCTCTGTGTGTGTCTATGGGTCTCTTTGTGTCTCTATGAGTCTCTGTGTGTCTCTATGGGTCTCTGTGTGTCTCTATGGGTCTCTGTGTGTCTCTATGGGTCTCTGTGTGTCTCTATGGGTTTCTGTGTATCTCTATGAGTCTCTGTGTGTGTCTATGGGTCTCTGTGTATCTCTATGAGTCTCTGTGTGTCTCTATGCGTCTCTGTGTGTCTCTATGAGTCTCTGTGTGTCTCTATGGGTCTCTGTGTATCTCTATGAGTCTCTGTGTGTCTATCGGTCTCTGTGTATCTCTATGGGTCTCTGTGTATCTCTATGAGTCTCTGTGTGTCTCTATGGGTCTCTGTGTATCTCTATGGGTCTCTGTGTATCTCTATGGGTCTCTGTGTATCTCTATGGGTCTCTGTGTGTCTCTATGAGTCTCTGTGTGTGTCTATGAGTCTCTGTGTGTCTCTATGGGTCTCTGTGTATCTCTATGAGTCTCTGTGTGTGTCTATCGGTCTCTGTGTATCTCTATGGGTCTTTGTGTATCTCTATGAGTCTCTGTGTGTGTCTATCGGTCTCTGTGTATCTCTATGGGTCTCTGTGTGTCTCTATGGGTCTCTGTATGTGTCTATGGGTCTTTGTGTGTCTCTATGGGTCTCTGTGTGTCTCTATGGGTATCTGTGTGTCTCTATGGGTCTCTGTGTGTCTCTATGAGTCTCTGTGTGTCTCTATGAGTCTCTGTGTATCTCTATGGGTCTCTGTGTGTCTATGGGTCTCTGTGTGTCTCTATGTGTCTCTGTGTGTGTCTATGTGTCTCTGTGTGTGTCTATGTGTCTCTGTGTGTCTCTATGTGTCTCTGTGTGTCTCTATGGGTCTCTGTGTATCTCTATGGGTATCTGTGTGTCTCTATGGGTCTCTGTATGTGTCTATGGGTATTTGTGTGTCTCTATGGATCTCTGTGTGTCTATATGTGTCTCTGTGTGTCTCTATGTGTCTCTGTGTATCTCTATGGGTCTCTGTGTGTCTCTATGGGTCTCTGTGTGTCTATGGGTCTCTGTGTGTCTCGTTGTGTCTCTGTGTGTCTCTATGTGTCTCTGTGTGTATCTATGGGTCTCTGTGTGTCTCTATGGGTCTCTGTGTGTCTCTATGAGTCTCTGTGGGTCTCTATGGGTCTCTGTGTGTCTCTATGGGTCTCTGTGTGTCTATGGGTCTCTGTGTGCCTCTATGAGTCTCTGTGGGTCTCTATGGGTCTCTGTGTGTCTCTATGGGTCTCTGTGTGTGTATATGGGTCTCTGTGTGTCTCTATGAGTCTCTGTGTGTGTCTATGGGTCTCTGTGTGTCTCTATGGGTCTCTGTGTGTCTCTATGGGTCTCTGTGTGTGTCTATGGGTCTCTGTGTGTCTCTATGAGTCTCTGTGTGTGTCTATGGGTCTCTGTGTGTGTCTATGAGTCTCTGTGTGTCTCTATGAGTCTCTGTGTGTCTCTATGGGTCTCTGTGTGTCTCTATGAGTCTCTGTGTGTCTATGGGTCTCTGTGTGTGTCTATGAGTCTCTGTGTGTCTCTATGAGTCTCTGTGTGTCTCTATGGGTCTCTGTGTGTCTCTATGAGTCTCTGCGTGTCTATGGGTCTCTGTGTGTGTCTATGGGTCTCTTTGTGTCTCTATGAGTCTCTGTGTGTCTCTATGGGTCTCTGTGTGTCTCTATGGGTCTCTGTGTGTCTCTATGGGTCTCTGTGTGTCTCTATGGGTTTCTGTGTGTGTCTATGGGTCTCTGTGTGTCTCTATGAGTCTCTGTGTGTGTCTATGGGTCTCTGTGTGTCTCTATGGGTCTCTGTGTGTCTATGGGTCTCTGTGTGTCTCTATGAGTCTCTGTGTGTCTCTATGAGTCTCTGTGTGTCTCTATGGGTCTCTGTGTGTCTCTATGGGTCTCTGTGTATCTCTATGGGTCTCTGTGTGTCTCTATGGGTCTCTGTGTGTGTCTATGGGTCTCTGTGTGTCTCTATGGGTCTTTGTGTGAGTCTATGGGTCTCTGTGTGAGTCTATGGGTCTCTGTGTGTCTCTATGAGTCTCTGTGTGAGTCTATGGGTCTCTGTGTGTCTCTATGAGTCTCTGTGTGTCTCTATGAGTCTCTGTGTGTCTCTATGGGTCTCTGTGTGTCTCTATGGGTCTCTGTGTGTCTCTATGAGTCTCTGTGTGTCTATGGGTCTCAGTGTCTCGATGGTTTCTGTGTGTCTCTATGGGTCTCTGTGTCTCTATGGGTCTCTGTGTGTCTATATGGGTCTCTGTGTGTGTCTATGGGTCTCTGTGTGTCTCTATGGGTCTCTGTGTGTCTCTATGGGTCTCTGTGTGTCTCTATGGGTCTCTGTGTATCTCTATGGGTCTCTGTATCTCTATGGGTCTCTGTGTATCTCTATGGGTCTCTGTGTGTGTCTATGGGTCTCTGTGTGTCTATGGGTCTCTGTGTGTGTCTATGGGTCTCTGTGTGTCTCTATGGGTCTCTGTGTGTCTCTATGGGTCTCTGTGTATCTCTATGGGTCTCGGTGTGTCTCTATGGGTCTCTGTGTATCTCTATGGGTCTGTGTGTGTGTATATGTGTCTCTGTGTGTCTCTATGTGTCTCTGTGTGTCTCTATGAGTCTCTGTGTGTCTCCATGAGTCTCTGTGTGTCTCTATGAGTCTCTGTGTGTCTCTATGGGTCTCTGTGTGTCTCTATGGGTCTCTGTGTATCTCTATGGGTCTCTGTGTGTCTCTATGGGTCTCTGTGTGTGCTTATGGGTCTCTGTGTGTCTCTATGGGTCTTTGTGTGAGTCTATGGGTCTCTGTGTGAGTCTATGGGTCTCTGTGTGTCTCTATGAGTCTCTGTGTGAGTCTATGGGTCTCTGTGTGTCTCTATGAGTCTCTGTATGTCTCTATGAGTCTCTGTGTGTCTCTATGGGTCTCTGTGTGTCTCTATGGGTCTCTGTGTGTCTATGGGTCTCAGTGTCTCGATGGTTTTTGTGTGTCTATATGGGTCTCTGTGTCTCTATGGGTCTCTGTGTTTCTATATGGGTCTCTGTGTGTGTCTATGGGTCTCTGTGTGTCTCTATGGGTCTCTGTGTGTCTCTATGGGTCTCTGTGTGTCTCTATGGGTCTCTGTATCTCTATGGGTCTCTGTGTATCTCTATGGGTCTCTGTGTGTGTCTATGGGTCTCTGTGTGTCTATGGGTCTCTGTGTGTGTCTATGGGTCTCTGTGTGTCTCTATGGGTCTCTGTGTGTCTCTATGGGTCTCTGTGTATCTCTATGGGTCTCTGTGTGTCTCTATGAGTCTCTGTGTGTCTATGGGTCTCAGTGTCTCGATGGTTTCTGTGTGTCTCTATGGGTCTCTGTGTCTCTATGGGTCTCTGTGTGTCTATATGGGTCTCTGTGTGTGTCTATGGGTCTCTGTGTGTCTCTATGGGTCTCTGTGTGTCTCTATGGGTCTCTGTGTGTCTCTATGGGTCTCTGTGTATCTCTATGGGTCTCTGTATCTCTATGGGTCTCTGTGTATCTCTATGGGTCTCTGTGTGTGTCTATGGGTCTCTGTGTGTCTATGGGTCTCTGTGTGTGTCTATGGGTCTCTGTGTGTCTCTATGGGTCTCTGTGTGTCTCTATGGGTCTCTGTGTATCTCTATGGGTCTCTGTGTGTCTCTATGGGTCTCTGTGTATCTCTATGGGTCTCTGTGTGTGTATATGTGTCTCTGTGTGTCTCTATGTGTCTCTGTGTGTCTCTATGAGCTCTCTGTGTCTCCATGAGTCTCTGTGTGTCTCTATGAGTCTCTGTGTGTCTCTATGGGTCTCTGTGTGTCTCTATGGGTCTCTGTGTATCTCTATGGGTCTCTGTGTGTCTCTATGGGTCTCTGTGTGTGCCTATGGGTTTCTGTGTGTCTCTATGGGTCTTTGTGTGAGTCTATGGGTCTCTGTGTGAGTCTATGGGTCTCTGTGTGTCTCTATGAGTCTCTGTGTGAGTCTATGGGTCTCTGTGTGTCTCTATGAGTCTCTGTATGTCTCTATGAGTCTCTGTGTGTCTCTATGGGTCTCTGTGTGTCTCTATGGGTCTCTGTGTGTCTATGGGTCTCAGTGTCTCGATGGTTTTTGTGTGTCTATATGGGTCTCTGTGTCTCTATGGGTCTCTGTGTTTCTATATGGGTCTCTGTGTGTGTCTATGGGTCTCTGTGTGTCTCTATGGGTCTCTGTGTGTCTCTATCGGTCTCTGTGTGTCTCTATGGGTCTCTGTATCTCTATGGGTCTCTGTGTATCTCTATGGGTCTCTGTGTGTGTCTATGGGTCTCTGTGTGTCTATGGGTCTCTGTGTGTGTCTATGGGTCTCTGTGTGTCTCTATGGGTCTCTGTGTGTCTCTATGGGTCTCTGTGTATCTCTATGGGTCTCTGTGTGTCTCTATGGGTCTCTGTGTATCTCTATGGGTCTCTGTGTGTGTCTATGTGTCTCTGTGTGTCTCTATGTGTCTCTGTGTGTCTCTATGAGTCTCTGTGTGTCTCTATGAGTCTCTGTGTGTCTCTCTGAGTCTCTGTGTGTCTCTATGTGTCTCTGTGTGTCTCTATGAGTCTCTTTGTGTCTCTATGAGTCTCTGTGTGTGTCTATGGGTCTCTGTGTGTGTCTATGAGTCTCTGTGTGTCTCTATGAGTCTCTGTGTGTGTCTATGGGTCTTTGTGTGTGTCTATGAGTCTCTGTGTGTCTCTATGAGTCTCTGTGTGTCTCTATGGGTCTCTGTGTGTCTCTATGAGTCTCTGTGTTTCTATGGGTCTCTGTGTGTGTCTATGAGTCTCTGTGTGTCTCTATGAGTCTCTGTGTGTCTCTATGGGTCTCTGTGTGTGTCTATGGGTCTCTGTGTGTGTCTATGAGTCTCTGTGTGTCTCTATGAGTCTCTGTGTGTCTCTATGGGTCTCTGTGTGTCTCTATGAGTCTCTGTGTGTCTATGGGTCTCTGTGTGTGTCTATGAGTCTCTGTGTGTCTCTATGAGTCTCTGTGTGTCTCTATGGGTCTCTGTGTGTCTCTATGAGTCTCTGTGTGTCTATGGGTCTCTGTGTGTGTCTATGGGTCTCTTTGTGTCTCTATGAGTCTCTGTGTGTCTCTATGGGTCTCTGTGTGTCTCTATGGGTCTCTGTGTGTCTCTATGGGTCTCTGTGTGTCTCTATGGGTCTCTGTGTGTGTCTATGGGTCTCTGTGTGTCTCTATGAGTCTCTGTGTGTGTCTATGGGTCTCTGTGTGTCTCTATGGGTCTCTGTGTGTCTCTATGGGTCTCTGTGTATCTCTATGGGTCTCTGTGTGTCTCTATGGGTCTCTGTGTGTCTCTATGGGTCTCTGTGTGTGTCTATGGGTCTCTGTGTGTCTCTATGAGTCTCTGTGTGTCTCTATGGGTCTCTGTGCGTCTCTATGGGTCTCTGTGTGTCTATATGGGTCTCTGTGTGTCTCTATGGGTCTCTGTGTGTCTCTATGAGTCTCTGTGTGTCTCTATGAGTCTCTGTGTGTCTCTATGTGTCTCTGTGTGTCTATGGGTCTCTGTGTGTCTCTATGAGTCTCTGTGTGTCTCTATGAGTCTCTGTGTGTCTCTATGGGTCTCTGTGTGTCTATGGGTCTCTGTGTGTCTCTATGGGTCTCTGTGTGTCTCTATGGGTCTCTGTGTGTCTCTATGAGTCTCTGTGTGTGTCTATGGGTCTCTGTGTGTCTCTATGAGTCTCTGTGTGTCTCTATGGGTCTCTGTGTCTCTATGGGTCTCTGTGTGTCTCTATGGGTCTCTGTGTGTCTCTATGGGTCTCTCTGTGTGTCTATGGGTCTCTGTGTGTCTCTATGAGTCTCTGTGTGTGTCTATGGGTCTCTGTGTGTGTCTATGGGTCTCTGTGTGTCTCTATGGGTCTCTGTGTGTCTCTATGAGTCTCTGTGTGTCTCTATGGGTCTCTGTGTGTGTCTATGGGTCTCTGTGTGTCTCTATGGGTCTCTGTGTGTCTCTATGGGTCTCTGTGTGTCTCTATGGGTCTCTGTGTGTCTCTATGGGTCTCTGTGTGTCTCTATGGGTCTCTGTGTGTCTCTATGGGTCTCTGTGTGTCTCTATGGGTCTCTGTGTGTCTCTATGGGTCTCTGTGTGTCTCTATGAGTCTCTGTGTGTCTCTATGGGTCTCTGTGTGTGTCTATGGGTCTCTGTGTGTCTCTATGAGTCTCTGTGTGTCTCTATGGGTCTCTGTGTGTCTCTATGAGTCTCTGTGTGTGTCTATGAGTCTCTGTGTGTGTCTATGGGTCTCTGTGTGTCTCTATGAGTCTCTGTGTGTCTCTATGGGTCTCTGTGTGTCTCTATGAGTCTCTGTGCGTCTCTATGGGTCTCTGTGTGTGTCTATGGGTCTCTGTGTGTCTCTATGGGTCTCTGTGTGTCTCTATGAGTCTCCGTGTGTGTCTATGGGTCTCTGTGTGTCTCTATGAGTCTCTGTGTGTCTCTATGAGTCTCTGTGTGTGTCTTTGGGTCTCTGTGTGTCTCTATGAGTCTCTGTGTGTGTCTATGGGTCTCTGTGTGTCTCTATGAGTCTCTGTGTGTCTCTATGAGTCTCTGTGTGTGTCTATGGGTCTCTGTGTGTCTCTATGGGTCTCTGTGTGTCTCTATGGGTCTCTGTGTGTCTCTATGGGTCTCTGTGTGTCTATGAGTCTCTGTGGGTCTCTATGGGTCTCTGTGTGTCTCTATGGGTCTCTGTGTGTCTCTATGGGTCTCTGTGTGTCTCTATGTGTCTCTGTGTGTCTATGGGTCTCTGTGTGTCTCTATGGGTCTCTGTGTGTCTCTATGGGTCTCTGTGTGTCTATGAGTCTCTGTGGGTCTCTATGGGTCTCTGTGTGTCTCTATGAGTCTCTGTGTGTCTCTATGAGTCTCTGTGTGTCTCTATGTGTCTCTGTGTGTCTATGGGTCTCTGTGTGTCTCTATGAGTCTCTGTGTGTCTCTATGAGTCTCTGTGTGTCTCTATGGGTCTCTGTGTGTCTATGGGTCTCTGTGTGTCTCTATGGGTCTCTGTGTGTCTCTATGGGTCTCTGTGTGTCTCTATGAGTCTCTGTGTGTGTCTATGGGTCTCTGTGTGTCTCTATGAGTCTCTGTGTGTCTCTATGGGTCTCTGTGTCTCTATGGGTCTCTGTGTGTCTCTATGGGTCTCTGTGTGTCTCTATGGGTCTCTCTGTGTGTCTATGGGTCTCTGTGTGTCTCTATGAGTCTCTGTGTGTGTCTATGGGTCTCTGTGTGTGTCTATGGGTCTCTGTGTGTCTCTATGGGTCTCTGTGTGTCTCTATGAGTCTCTGTGTGTCTCTATGGGTCTCTGTGTGTGTCTATGGGTCTCTGTGTGTCTCTATGGGTCTCTGTGTGTCTCTATGGGTCTCTGTGTGTCTCTATGGGTCTCTGTGTGTCTCTATGGGTCTCTGTGTGTCTCTATGGGTCTCTGTGTGTCTCTATGGGTCTCTGTGTGTCTCTATGGGTCTCTGTGTGTCTCTATGGGTCTCTGTGTGTCTCTATGAGTCTCTGTGTGTCTCTATGGGTCTCTGTGTGTGTCTATGGGTCTCTGTGTGTCTCTATGAGTCTCTGTGTGTCTTTATGGGTCTCTGTGTGTCTCTATGAGTCTCTGTGTGTGTCTATGAGTCTCTGTGTGTGTCTATGGGTCTCTGTGTGTCTCTATGAGTCTCTGTGTGTCTCTATGGGTCTCTGTGTGTCTCTATGAGTCTCTGTGTGTCTCTATGAGTCTCTGTGTGTCTCTATGAGTCTCTGTGCGTCTCTATGGGTCTCTGTGTGTGTCTATGGGTCTCTGTGTGTCTCTATGGGTCTCTGTGTGTCTCTATGAGTCTCCGTGTGTGTCTATGGGTCTCTGTGTGTCTCTATGAGTCTCTGTGTGTCTCTATGAGTCTCTGTGTGTGTCTATGGGTCTCTGTGTGTCTCTATGAGTCTCTGTGTGTGTCTATGGGTCTCTGTGTGTCTCTATGAGTCTCTGTGTGTCTCTATGAGTCTCTGTGTGTGTCTATGGGTCTCTGTGTGTCTCTATGGGTCTCTGTGTGTCTCTATGGGTCTCTGTGTGTCTCTATGGGTCTCTGTGTGTCTATGAGTCTCTGTGGGTCTCTATGGGTCTCTGTGTGTCTCTATGGGTCTCTGTGTGTCTCTATGGGTCTCTGTGTGTCTCTATGAGTCTCTGTGTGTCTCTATGGGTCTCTGTGTGTCTCTATGGGTCTCTGTGTGTCTCTATGAGTCTCTGTGTGTCTCTATGAGTCTCTGTGTGTCTCTATGGGTCTCTGTGTGTCTCTATGAGTCTCTGTGGGAGCAGTAGGAAGGGCTGTAGGCTGAGATAGATATTTTTAACACAGCAGTGACTATTTATACAGCTACCTAACCCAGCAGTTAGACTCGCTTGGTGTCTCTCTACTGCTAGCCCACTCACCCACCCACTCACCCACCCACTCACCCACCCACTCACCCACCCCTCACCCACGCACCCACGCACTCACCCACGCAGTCACACACCCACCCACTCACCCACCCACCCACTCACCCACGCACTCACCCACGCAGTCACCCACCCACTCACCCACCCACTCACCCACCCACTCACCCACCCACTCACTCACTCACCCACCCACTCACCCACCCACTCACCCACCCACTCACCCACCCACCCACTCATCCACCCACTCACCCACTCACTCACCCACTCACTCACTCATCCACCCACTCACCCAATCACCCACGCACTCACCCACGCAGTCACCCACCCACCCACTCACCCACTCACTCATCCACCCACTCACCCACCCACCCACTCACTCACTCACCCACTCACCCACCCACTCACCCACTCACCCACCCACTCACCCACCCACTCACCCACCCACCCACTCACTCACTCAGTCGCTCACCCACTCACTCACCCACTCACCCACTCACCCACTCACTCACCTACTCACCCACTCACTCACCCACTCACCCACTCACTCACCCACCCACAAACTCACCCACCCACTCACTCACCCACTCACCCACCCACTCACTCACTCATCCACCCACTCACCCATTCACTCACCCACTCACCCACCCATCCACTCACCCATTCACACACCCATCCACTCACCCACCCACTCACCCACCCACTCACCCACCCACTCACCCACCCATTCACTCACTCACCCAACCACTCACCCACTCACTCACTCACTCACCCACCCACCCACTCACCCATCCACTCATCCATCCACTCACCCACTCACCCATCCACTCACCCATCCACTCACCCATTCACTCACCCATCCACTCACCCACCCACTCACCCACCCACTCACCCATCCACTCACCCACCCACTCATCCACCCACTCACTCATCCACTCACCCACCCACTCACCCATTCACTCACCCACTCACTCACTCACCCCACTCACTTACACACTCACTCACCCACCCACTCACTCACCCACTCACTCACTCACTCACCCACCCACTCACCCACCCACTCACCCATTCACTCACCCACTCATACACTCACCCACACACCCACCCACCCACTCACCCACTCACCCACCCACTCACTTGCCCAAACAGTCTGCTGAGGCTATACGGGGGATCTTTGTCTTTGTGTAGCTGTGTGTGTGCTTCCAATCGCAGCTGTTCAGGCTGCCCCCCCCCCCCCCCCCGTGTCTCTCCCCCCCCCCCCGTGTCTCTCACCCCCGCCCCCCCCCCGTGTCTCCCCCCCCCCCCCCGTGTCTCCCTCCCCCCCCCCCCGTGTCTCCCCCCCCCCGTGTCTCCCCCCCCCCCCGTGTCTCCCTCCCCCCCCCCCGTGTCTCCCTCCCCCCCCCCCGTGTCTCCCCCCCCCCGTGTCTCCCTCCCCCCCCCGTGTCTCCCTCCCCCCCCCCCGTGTCTCCCCCCCCCCGTGTCTCCCCCCCCCCCCGTGTCTCTCCCCCCCCCCCCGTGTCTCCCTCCCCCCCCCCCCGTGTCTCCCCCCCCCCCGTGTCTCCCCCCCCCCCCGTGTCTCCCTCCCCCCCCCCCGTGTCTCCCTCCCCCCCCCCCCGTGTCTCCCCCCCCCCCGTGTCTCCCTCCCCCCCCCGTGTCTCCCTCCCCCCCCCCCGTGTCTCCCTCCCCCCCCCCCCGTGTCTCCCCCCCCCCCGTGTCTCCCCCCCCCCCCGTGTCTCCCTCCCCCCCGTGTCTCTCCCCCCCCCGTGTCTCCCACCCCCCGTGTCTCCCCCCCCCCGTGTCTCCCTCCCCCCCCCGTGTCTCTCCCCCCCCCGTGTCTCCCACCCCCCCCCCCGTGTCTCCCCCCCCCCCGTGTCTCCCTTCCCCCCCCCCGTGTCTCCCCCCCCCCCCCGTGTCTCCCTCCCCCCCCCCCGTGTCTCCCTCCCCCCCCCCCGTGTCTCTCACCCCCCCCCCCCCCCGTGTCTCCCTCCCCCCCCCCCGTGTCTCCCCCCCCCCCCCCCGTGTCTCCCCCCTTCGTGTGTCCCCCCCCTCGTGTCTCCCTCCCCCCGTGTCTCCCCCCCCCCCGTGTCTCCCTCCCCCCCCCCCCGTGTCTCCCCCCCCCCCCCGTGTCTCCCCCCCCCCCCCGTGTCTCCCTCCCCCCCCGTGTCTCCCTCCCCCCCCCGTGTCTCCCTCCCCCCCCCGTGTCTCTCCCCCCCCCCGTGTCTCCCCCCCGTGTCTCCCACCCCCCCGTGTCTCCCCCCCCCCCGTGTCTCCCACCCCCCCGTGTCTCCCACCCCCCCGTGTCTCCCCCCCCCCGTGTCTCCCTCCCCCCCCCGTGTCTCTCCCCCCCCCCGTGTCTCCCACCCCCCCCCCCGTGTCTCCCCCCCCCGTGTCTCCCTTCCCCCCCCCCGTGTCTCCCCCCCCCCGTGTCTCCCTCCCCCCCCGTGTCTCCCCCCCCCCCGTGTCTCTCCCCCCCCCGTGTCTCCCACCCCCCCGTGTCTCCCCCCCCCCGTGTCTCCCTCCCCCCCCCCGTGTCTCTCCCCCCCCCGTGTCTCCCACCCCCCCCCCCCGTGTCTCCCCCCCCCCGTGTCTCCCTTCCCCCCCCCCGTGTCTCCCCCCCCCGTGTCTCCCTCCCCCCCCGTGTCTCCCCCCCCCCCGTGTCTCCCTCCCCCCCCGTGTCTCCCCCCCCCCCGTGTCTCTCCCCCCCCCGTGTCTCCCTCCCCCCCGTGTCTCCCCCCCCCCGTGTCTCCCTCCCCCCCGTGTCTCTCCCCCCCCCCCCGTGTCTCCCCCCCCCCCGTGTCTCCCTCCCCCCCCGTGTCTCCCCCCCCCCCGTGTCTCCCCCCCCCCCCGTGTCTCCCTCCCCCCCGTGTCTCCCTCCCCCCCCGTGTCTCTCCCCCCCCCCGTGTCTCCCCCCCCCCCGTGTCTCTCCCCCCCCCCGTGTCTCCCCCCCCCCCGTGTCTCCCTCCCCCCCCCGTGTCTCTCCCCCCCCCCGTGTCTCTCCCCCCCCCGTGTCTCTCCCCCCCCCGTGTCTCCCCCCCCCCCGTGTCTCCTCCCCCCCCCGTGTCTCCCCCCCCCCCCCCGTGTCTCCCCCCCCCCCGTGTCTCTCCCCCCCCCCGTGTCTCTCCCCCCCCCCGTGTCTCTCCCTTCCCCGTGTCTCTCCCCCCCCCCCCGTGTCTCTCCCCCCCCCCGTGTCTCTCCCCCCCCCCGTGTCTCTCCCTTCCCCGTGTCTCTCCCCCCCCCCCCGTGTCTCCCCCCCCCCCGTGTCTCCCCCCCCCCCCGTGTCTCCCTCCCCCCCCGTGTCTCCCCCCCTCCCCCGTGTCTCCCTCCCCCCCGTGTCTCCCCCCCCCCGTGTCTCCCCCCCCCCCCGTGTCTCCCCCCCCCCCCGTGTCTCCCTCCCCCCCCGTGTCTCCCCCCCTCCCCCGTGTCTCCCCTCCCCCCGTGTCCCCTCCCCCCCGTGTCTCCCCTCCCGTGTCTCCCTCCCCCCCCGTGTCTCCCCCCCCTCCCCGTGTCTCCCTCCCCCCCCGTGTCTCCCCCCCCCCGTGTCTCTCCCCCCCCCGTGTCTCCCTCCCCCCCCGTGTCTCCCTCCCCCCCCGTGTCTCCCTTCCCCCCCCCCGTGTCTCCCTTCCCCCCCCCGTGTCTCTCCCCCCCCCCCGTGTCTCCCTCCCCCCCCCGTGTCTCTCCCCCCCCCCGTGTCTCCCACCCCCCCCCGTGTCTCTCCCCCCCCCGTGTCTCCCACCCCCCCCCCCCGTGTCTCCCCCCCCCCGTGTCTCCCTCCCCCCCCGTGTCTCCCCCCCCCCCGTGTCTCCCCCCCCCCCGTGTCTCTCCCCCCCCCGTGTCTCTCCCCCCCCCGTGTCTCTCCCCCCCCCGTGTCTCCCTCCCCCCCCCGTGTCTCCCCCCCCCCCCCCGTGTCTCCCCCCCCCCCCGTGTCTCCCCCCCCCCCGTGTCTCCCCCCCCCCGTGTCTCTCCCCCCCCGTGTCTCCCTCCCCCCCCGTGTCTCCCCCCCCCCCCCCGTGTCTCCCTCCCCCCCCGTGTCTCCCCCCCCCCCGTGTCTCCCCCCCCCCCGTGTCTCTCCCCCCCCCGTGTCTCTCCCCCCCCGTGTCTCCCCCCCCCGTGTCTCCCTCCCCCCCCCGTGTCTCCCCCCCCCCCCCCGTGTCTCCCCCCCCCCCCGTGTCTCTCCCCCCCCCGTGTCTCTCCCCCCCCCCGTGTCTCTCCCTTCCCCGTGTCTCTCCCCCCCCCCCCGTGTCTCTCCCCCCCCCGTGTCTCCCTCCCCCCCGTGTCTCCCCCCCCCCCCGTGTCTCCCCCCCCCCCCGTGTCTCCTCCCCCCCCGTGTCTCCCCCCCTCCCCCGTGTCTCCCTCCCCCCCGTGTCTCCCCCCCCCGTGTCTCCCTCCCCCGTGTCTCTCCCCCCCCCGTGTCTCCCTCCCCCCCGTGTCTCCCTCCCCCCCGTGTCTCCCCTCCCGTGTCTCCCTCCCCCCCGTGTCTCCCCCCCTCCCGTGTCTCCCTCCCCCCCCGTGTCTCCCTCCCCCCGTGTCTCCCTCCCCCCCCGTGTCTCCCTCCCCCCCGTGTCTCTCCCTCCCCCCCGTGTCTCCCCCCCCCTCCCGTGTCTCCCTCCCCCCCCGTGTCTCCCTCCCCCGTGTCTCCCTCCCCCCCGTGTCTCCCTCCCCCGTGTCTCCCTCCCCCCCGTGTCTCCCCCTCCCGTGTCTCCCTCCCCCCCCCGTGTCTCCCTCCCCCGTGTCTCCCTCCCCCCCGTGTCTCCCTCCCCCGTGTCTCCCTCCCCCCCGTGTCTCCCTCCCCCCGTGTCTCCCTCCCCCCCCGTGTCTCCCCTCCCCGTGTCTCCCTCCCCCCCGTGTCTCCCCTCCCGTGTCTCCCTCCCCCCCGTGTCTCCCCCCCTCCCGTGTCTCCCTCCCCCCCCGTGTCTCCCCCCCCCCCGTGTCTCCCTCCCCCCCCCGTGTCTCCCCCCCCCCCCCGTGTCTCCCCCCCCCCCGTGTCTCTCCCCCCCCCGTGTCTCTCCCCCCCCCGTGTCTCTCCCTTCCCCGTGTCTCTCCCCCCCCCCCCGTGTCTCTCCCCCCCCCCGTGTCTCCCCTCCCCCCCCCGTGTCTCCCCCCCCCCCCGTGTCTCCCCCCCCCCCCCGTGTCTCCCTCCCCCCCCCGTGTCTCCCCCCCCTCCCCCCGTGTCTCCCTCCCCCCCGTGTCTCCCCCCCCCGTGTCTCCCTCCCCCCCCGTGTCTCTCCCCCCCCGTGTCTCCCTCCCCCCGTGTCTCCCTCCCCCCCGTGTCTCCCCCTCCCGTGTCTCCCTCCCCCCCCGTGTCTCCCCCCCCTCCCGTGTCTCCCTCCCCCCCCCGTGTCTCCCCCCCCCCCCCCGTGTCTCCCCCCCGTGTCTCTCCCCCCCCCCGTGTCTCCCTCCCCCCCGTGTCTCCCTTCCCCCCCCCCCGTGTCTCCCCCCCCCCGTGTCTCCCCCCCCCCCGTGTCTCCCTCCCCCCCCGTGTCTCCCCCCCCCCCGTGTCTCCCCCCCGTGTCTCTCCCCCCCCCGTGTCTCCCTCCCCCCCGTGTCTCCCTCCCCCCCCCCGTGTCTCCCCCCCCCCCGTGTCTCCCTCCCCCCCGTGTCTCCCCTTCCCCCCCCCCCGTGTCTCCCCCCCCCCCCCCGTGTCTCCCTCCCCCCCCGTG
>NW_027620425.1:17500-210745 GCF_964198595.1 Lampetra fluviatilis
CTGCAGCGCCACCGTGTGGCCACCACGTGATACAACTCCAGCGCACCCCGTGTGGCCACCACGTGATACAACTCCAGCGCCCCCGTGTGGCCACCACGTGATACAACTGCAGCGCCCCCGTGTGGCCACCACGTGATACAACTGCAGCGCCCCCGTGTGGCCACCACGTGATACAACTGTAGCGCCACCGTGTGGCCACCACATGATACAACTGCAGTGCCACCACACGGGGGCAGTGCCACCGCGTGGTGGCCACCATGCGTGGCTGTGTTGGAGAGTACCCACAACATTGACAGCAACACACCGGTGTGCTGTACTTGTAACTAATTGCCATGTTTTGTTTAGGTGAGAAACCTTTATAATTGGCTGTGTCGGGTGGTGGCGGGTTCAACATTTATCTTTACGCGATATAACCCAAACATTTCTCTATTTACTGTAGTTGTGCATTTGTCCACAAGAGGGCAACATGTGACTTGTATAGCCCTGACCCTAATCTGTAATGCTCATATAACCACCTCAGCCCTATAGCTTTGATTTAATTGAATATCTGGCTTGCATGCCACAATTACTGTTAAAATTCAGTTGCTATACTTTATTGAAGGGATTTTGGAATATAAATAAATCTCCCCTCGTGCTATCCTATGTTTACCTATGTTTTTAGTACAATTCTTGGATGTAGAAATTGAAAATGCTTTTGGCCACTAATTTCACGGTGGAAATATTTTTCATCAAACCCTCCGGACAATTTGTAGCCTACAAATGGTGCAGTCAGGAAATGTAAAAACTGATGCTGTCTCTTGGTTGCAGTGTTATTGACAAGCAAAATAAAGGCTTTTTAATAATATTTTGCTTCAGGTTTGACTTTTCCTAAGGGAAATTGTATTGACAAATTGTCAACAATGAACCTTAACAACATTTATTCTGAAATACATTTCGGGAGGAAAAAAATTTGGAGGGGGGAGTTAAGGTTGACAATCACTGTCAGATTACACAAAATGAACAAAACGATCGTAGGGAAGTATATTTTTTTAAACCCTCGCAAAAAATCTATATTCAACGGGCATGGTCTAAATTACGCATAGGCTGCCGATAATCACCACGCAGGCTGCAATCTAAACACGTGTTGATGCAGGATGTTAAACTTCATCCCTGTTGGGGATGTGTTACAGCCTCTTCCTCGCCTCACTACAATGAAAAACAATCTGAGGATTTTGCGCTTAAAATAGCTTAAATGTTTCGCTTAAAAAAGCAAAGGTCTACGAGTCTAGCTATGACTAACTCTAAACACAAGACAGGCCTCGTCACTTTGTGTTGACAAAACATTCCACCGAATGAGCTGGTAACTCACCTTGAGGAGCTGGGAATCCACCTTGACGAGCTGGTAATCCACATGGTCGAGCTGGTGATCCACATGGTCGAGCTGGTAATCCACAACACGAGCTGGTAATCCACATGGTCGAGCTGGTAATCCACATGGTCGAGCTGGTAATCCACATGAACGAGCTGGTAATCCACATGGTCGAGCTGGTAATCCACATGAACGAGCTGGTAATCCACATGGACGAGCTGGTAATCCACATGAACGAGCTGGTAATCCACAACATGAGCTGGTAATTCACATGAACGAGCTGGTAATCCACATGGACGAGCTGGTAATCCACATGAACGAGCTGGTAATCCACATGAATGAGCTGGTAATCCATATGAACGAGCTGGTAATTCACATGGTCAAGCTGGTAATCCACATGAACGAGCTGGTAATGCACATGAACGAGCTGGTAATGCACATGAACGAGCTGGTAATCCACATGAACGAGCTTGGAATCCGATTGGAGGAGTTAAGGACACGTGGCCGGAAGCGGGGGTGCCGTCCTTGATACAGCAAGGGGCGGGGCCGGGGCAAAGGGATGAAGGGGGAGCGCGAGGGGGATTCGGGGCTCGTTCGGGGATCAAGAGAGGGAACAGACACGCAACATAGTGAGCAGCCTACAACAAGTTAGCCACATTTAGCAACAGAAGCCGGTGTACATTGAATTGTTTCATAAACGCAATGCCTCCTACAACGGTGTGTGTGCGTGCCTCAGTCGACACAACGCATGTTTAAGTATGTTTTTCGTACAATTCTGGGGCGCAGAAATTGCAAATGCTTTGGAAATGTTTTTTGTCAAACCTCTGGACAATTTGTAGCCTACATATTCTGCATCAGGAACTACAACTGGCTCTCTGTGTCTTTTGGTTGCAGTGCTATTGACAAGCAAAATAAGGGCTTTTAAGAAATGTTTTGCAACAATTAAGACTTTATCCAATGGGAAATTGCATTGAACAATGGTCAACTTTGCACCTTCATAACCCCTAAAGCTAAACCTATCCCTAATTAAATTGTCGATTTTTTTCTCGAGAAAAAATATATTTGTATAATCACCAAATTTCTTTTCATATATAGCATAGTATGACTAAATGCATTGGAGGAATGAGCTTCTAATTTAAAAATTACAAGTCAAAAATGTGGCTATTTTTTTGCAAAAAAACACGTAGTACCTTTAATTTTACAGTTTTTGTTTCATCCATCACGTAGTGAAACTAACGTCAATGGAGGAATTCACAGTGGCAAGAATGTAACTACCTTGCCTGGTATACAGGAAGTCGTAAGTTGAACCCCGTCCCTCACACCTGCTGTATGTTTGTAGTTTGCATGTTCTCCCCATGGTCGTGTGGCCTTTTCCCTCCACATGCGTTTAGTGTATTTGACTATGTCGATTTTTTCACGCAAAAAATATACATGTTAAATTGCCCAGTTTTTATTGTATATACAGCATTGTAAGACAAAATTCAATGGAGGAATTCACTTCTCATTGACCCCTAACCGTTTACCATAACCCTAACTAGGCTAACAGGGTACTGTATATGGATTATTTTGGGAGTCCCTATTCCATTTCCGGGAGCCCCACAACCACTTCCTTCGTGTTCACATTCCCGCATGAAGAATCGGAACTCCGAGATTTGGAATTGAGACTCCTGCTTTGGATTTAGGACTTTTTAGGGTTGCAAGTGAGATGCCTCAAATATGCCTTTAAACGCGTCTCAGCGAGATGAGTTGAATTGTATATGGCGCGACTCTGTTGAGTAGAGTCGAAGGGCACACGCCACTTGCTTGTGTGACTTGTGGAACCGTGGCGGCATTTTGCATTGAAGTCGATGATGGGTGTGATTGTTGCCGATTTGAAGGGCACTGTTTGAGAATGCAGTGCGTTTCACTATTTCAGCACCGATGTTCACCAAATATTCAATGGTCTAAATGTATGGGACAGCTTGGGATGTCAATGCAGTAGTTTGTCATTTGAAAATCCGTAAAGAAATAAAGCATTGCAGTGCAAATCGGCCGGATAGTTTCGTTTTTACACGTTTTCTTTTAACTCACTCTATCTGTTGTTGTTATCGTCGTTGTATCCTCAAATCTTGTAACTCAATTTTAACCCACTACCCAATGTGGTATCGACTGCAAACTTGCTATACTTATGTCAAACTAATGACAAATACTATATTCTATCATATTTTTTAAAATATTTTGAAACAATATTTGTTATCTTCTTGGTTCTTTCGGTAAAGTCACGTAGAAGGGTAGTAATAAAATAATAAAAATAAACATAATAAAATAATTCTCACGACGTTTCGGCTACAACGCAAGCAGCCGTCTTTAGGTGAAAAATGAGACACTGCCCACCCCAATGTGCGCAATTACTATTATAGGGTCGGTAGCTAATAAAATTATAGCGCTTAGACAGTATTATTCCAGCGCGAGGGGGGGGGTGGGCAATCTAGGCGAGGCCGGAGGCTCTGCACGGTACTAGGCCTCGACACCCCACACGTGTCAGGCGAAGACTTTGTGCTATAAACTCGATATACCCAGCGTTGCCCGGGGGAAAAATACATTTAAAATCTTCTGAAAACTTTAAAACATAACATACCAATGAAAATACAACTGTGTAATTAAAATTTTAAACCCGACCGAGCCAAGAATTGATTCTCTGAATCGCACAAAGGAATCGAAGGTTGTAGAATCGGCTGATTCCCGTTTACTATAAGTTGGTTATAGAGTCGATATAAACTGCAACGAACGGGAAATATCTGGCGTTGCCAAGGGCAAAAATATATTTTAAAACTTCTGAAAACTTTTAAACATAACATACCAATCAAAATAAAACTCTGTAATTCAAATTGTAACCCAAGCGCGCCAAGAAGCGATTCTTTGGAATCGTTGCGAATGAATCGAGGGTTGTAGATTACTTTAGAATCACCCTATTCCCTTTTTAACAAACTGCGTGTCGCCAAGTTTGCTTAACATTTCCAACAGACACACACATTCACACATTTAGCTTTCACATTTAACATACACGTCAGCGTGTACTGCTGTCATCATAGCCAAAAAAATATATACACCCTCACCACTCTCCCTCACCACTCTCCCTCACCACTCACCCCTCTCCCTCAACACTCACCCTCACCAATCATCCTCACCACCACCACTCACCCTCACCACTCACACTCAACACTCACCCTCACCACCACCACTCTCCCTCACCACCACTCACCCTCACCACCACCACTCACCCTCACCACTCACCCTCACCACTCTCACTACTCACCCCCACCACCACCACTCACTCTCACCACTCACCCTCACCACTCACCCTCACCACCACCACTCACCACTCACCCTCACCACTCTCACTACTCACCCTCACCACCACCACTCACTCTGACCCTCACCACTCACCCTCACCACTCACTCACCACTCACCCTCACCACTCACCCTCACCACTCACCCTCACCACTCACTCACCACTCACCCTCACCACTCACCCTCACCACTCACCACTCACTCTCACTACTCACTCTCACCACCACCACTCACTCTCACCACTCACCCTCACCACTCACCCCTCTCCCTCAGCACGCACCCTCACCATCACTCACTCACCCTCACCACTCACCCTCACTACTCTCCCTCACCACTCTCTCAACACTCGCGCTCACCACTCACCCTCACCAATCATCCTCACCACCACCACTCACCCTCAACACTCACCCTCACCACCACTCACCCTCACCACTCACCCCTCTCCCTCACCACTCACCCCTCTCCCTCACCACTCACGCTCACCACTCACCCTCGCCAATCATCCTCGCCAATCATCCTCACTACACACCACTCACCCTCACCACTCACCCTCACCACTCACCCTCACCACTCACCCTCACCACTCACCCACACCACTCACCCCTCTCCCTCACCACTCACGCTCACCACTCACCCTCACCACTCACCCTCACCCTCACCATTCACCCTCACCACTCACCCTCCCCAATCATCCTCACTACTCACCACTCTTCCTCACCCTCACCCCTCTCCCTCACCACTCACCCTCACCACTCACCCTCATCACTCACCCTCACCACTCACCCTCACCGCTCACCACTCACCCTCACCACTCACCATCACTGTGGTGGTGGTATCTGCTATGATGACAGTAGTACAAGCTGATGTTTTGTATGTTAAATGTGAAAAGCTAAATTAGTGAATGTGTGTGTCTGTTTGAAATGTTAAGCATACAGTACTTGGCGACACGTAAGCAAGTTTTTAAAACGGGAATAGGGTTAGTGGTGGTGGTGAGGGTGAGTGTTGAGGGTGAGTGGTGAGCGTGAGTGGTGAGTGGTGAGCGTGACTGGTGAGTGGTGAGGGTCAGTGGTGAGGGTGAGTAGTGAGTGGTGAGCGTGAGTGGTGAGGGTGAGTGGTGAGGGTGAGTAGTGAGCGTGAGTGGTGAGAGTGAGTGGTGAGGGTGAGTGGTGATTGGTGAAGGTGTGATTGGTGAGGATGAGTGGTGAGTAGTGAGTGGGGAGGGTGAGTGGTGAGGGTGAGTGGTGAGGGCGAGTGGCGGTTGTGAGTGGTGATTAGTGAGGGGTGAGTGGTGAGGGTGAGCGTGAGTGGTGTGGGTGAGTGGTGAGGGGTGAGGGTGAGTGGTGAGCGGTGAGGGTGAGCAGTGAGGGTGAGTGGTGATTGGTGAAGGTGAGTGGTGAGGGCGAGTGGTGAGGGTGAGTGGTGAGGGTGAGTGGTTAGCGGTGAGGGTGAGTGGTTGTTGTGAGGGTGAGTGGTGAGATTGAGTGGTGAGGGTGAGTGGCTGTTGTGAGTGGTGATTAGTGAGTGGTGTGTAGGTATATATACCTACGAGGGGTAAAGATTTTTTTTGAGCAGGATGGGGGGTCCACAATTTTCAGAAACCTTTTACATAAACTATTTACCCCACACTTTCTACAAATTTTTGGGCTTGTGCAAGCCTCATATATTTGTTGGTGGAGAAATGTACAAACGGCCCACCGGGCTGTGACAATACCTTCGTATCTGTGTATATAAATGTAAGGTTGTAAAGGAATATTTTTTTCACCCGGGCAATACCGGGTACTTCCGCTAGTGTAATATATAGCATACTACGGCTAAATACAAAAGAGGAATGAACGTTTTGTTGAAAAATAAAGATGTACAAATTTAGCTAATTTTGACTAAAACGACATAGGTTAGCATGCTTATTTTTTATGGACGTGAAAATTGCATAGTGAAATTTCTGACTTTTAATTAAACATATGGCATACTAAGGCTGACCCAACTGAATTTGTTGAAAAATACAGCTGTGGAAATTTGGCTTATTTTGGCTAAAAACGGCATAGGTTAGTATGCCAATTTGAATATTTACTTGAACATTTCATCGTGAAATGTCCCACTTTTAATCTACATATATCATACTAACCCTATCCCTAAACCCTAACCCCCCTGACCCTAACCCTTAACCGCTAACCCTAAACAAACCCAAACCCAACCCTCTTTTGTATTGACAAATTGTCAACTTTGCACCTTAACGTTTGTTCTGAAATATATTTAGGGAAATGATTGCGGGGGGTGGGGGTTGACAATCACTGTCAGATTACACAAAATAAACGAAATCGATCGTAGGGAAGTATATTTGAAAAAACCTCGCAAAAACTCAAGATTCAACGAGCGCGGACTCGCCTGAATTACATACAGGCTGCCGATAATCACCACGCAGGCCGCAATCTAAACACGTGTTGACGCACGATGTTAAACTTCATCCCTCTTGGGGACGTGTTACAGCCTCCTCCTCGCCTCATTACAATGAAAAACAATGTGAGGATTTTGCACTTAAATAGCTTTAATGTTACACTTAAAAAAGCGACGGTCTACGAGTCTAGGCTATTACTAACTCTAAACACAAGACAGGCCTCGTAACTGTGTTTGACAAAAAAATTCCACTGAATGAGCTGGCAACTCACCTTGAGGAGCTGGGAATCCACCTTGACGAGCTGCTAAGCCATATGGTCGAGCTGGTGATCCACCTTGAGGAGCTGCTAAGCCACATGGAGCAGCTGTGATCGGTAGTTGAAGACGAATTCAACGACGCCACAAGAACCACGCGTCCTCCACGCGGTGCCCAGCCGAGATGGCGCCCTGCGTGGAGAAGCCCCGCCCCGCCCCGCCCCGCCCCGCCCCGCCCCGCCCCGCCCCGCCCCGCCCCGCCCCGCCCCGCCCCGCCCCGCCCCGCCCCGCCCCGCCCCGCCCCGCCCCGCCCCGCCCTCAACCTCCCCCCACGTGACGCCTCGCTCCGCACGCGCCTTCCCATCAATCATCCTCTAGCCGCCTGTCACGACTCTCGTTCACCACCTGGCCTCTACTGCTCGGTGCGCCCTCTACAGTGCCACTTCCTTAATTATCTCTTCCCCTTTCTAATTTCTCTCAGCACCTGTGTTCTTCATATTAAAAAAATAGTAACTCCATGTAACGTGTATTTTTTTATTCAATCTCCGACACTTCCATGTATGAAAATGAAAGTATGTTCCAAATACAAATCCACACCGTGAAAGCAATCGCCACCAAACTTGGCTAGTATTCAATTCGTGGTTACGTCTGCCATCTTGGTGGACATGTGCAGTACAGGCCAACACAGTTCGCCAGCAGTTGCCGCTGTCAGGCGTCATCCCGCGCGTTCCCGCAGTTGTGAGTCGCTGCTGCTGCTGCGGCGTCCTGGCGTTAGTCCCAAGCGGGTTGGCGGCGATGAAGCCGTGAAGACGCCGCACAGCGCCACTGCTGCTGTCATCGCGCCAGGCACTGCAGTGGTACCACGTGACCACACGGTGGCGCTACAGCACCATGCTGGTTAAGTTGTTTAGCGAGTGTCCATGTTGGTTAGGTTATTTAACGAGTGTCCATGATGGTTAGGTTATTTAGCGAGTGTCCATGTTGGTTAGGTTATTTAGCGAGTGTCCATGTTGGTTAAGTTATTTTAGTGAGTGTCCATGTTGGTTAGTATATTTAGCGAGTGTCCATGTTGGTGTGTATGTTGAACTTCTTTCACACCCTACATAGCCAACCATGGTTATCGGAGGTGCCGGGGAGGGACACCAAACTAAGCACGAAAAGCAGTTCTAAAGAAAAAATATTTTCAACTTAGATTTTAAAAATGCGTAGCTCAAAGTGACTTCCTAATATCGGAGGGAAGAACATTCCAGACGGCTGCAGAAGTGCATCTGAAAGCGTGCAATGCAGCGACCGTCTTTGTTCGATGACTAGCCAAAAGCTGCTGCGAGGATGACCGGAGTTTGCGTGATGGTTGATGCTCTTTGATGATACCAGCAAGGTATTGGGGTTCACTTGTGGCCAGCGCTTTGCATGTAATGAGTGCAACCTTATACTGTATGAGTTCGGCAACAGGAAGCCAATGCAGTTCGGTGAGCACTGGACAGACATGGTCGGATTTTGCAGTACCCGTCATGACACCTGCCAAATAATTTTGTACACGCTTCAGCTTGGTAATGTTTTTGTCAGATGTCCCGGAGGGTAGTGAGTTGGAATAATCGAGCCCTAACCCTATCCCTAACCCTAAACCTAACCCCTAACCTTTATGTCCAAAAGCTGTATAGGTTAGTATGCATATTTGTTTTTAGCCAAAAAATGTTATGCCAATTTAATTTTTAGGACGTGAAAATGTCATCATGAAATATCAAACCTTTATAAAAATAATACAGCATTCTAATGCTAATCAAAAAAGAGAAATAACTTTTTTCTTTAAAAAGTTTAGCTATGAAAATTTGCCCAATTTTGGCCAAAAATGGCATACGTGAGTGTGCCGATTTCTTTATGGGACGCGAAAATTGCATCGTGAAATGTCCCACTTTTAATCTAATACATAGCATACTAAGGGTAAATACAGTGAAGTAATTAACTTTTTGTTGAAAAATGAGGCTGTGAAATTTGTAAAATTTTAGCGAATTTTTTTTTGCCGATTTCTTTTTGGGACCTGAAAATTTCATTGTGAAATTTCCCACTCTTAATCTTATGCAATATATAGGCTACTCAGGATAAACACAACCGAGGAATGTACTTTTGGTTTAAAAATATAGCTGTAAAAATGTGTCCAATTTTAGCCAAAAACGGCGTAGCTTAGTATGCCGATTTTCTGTTTGGGACGTGAACATTGCATCATGAAATTTTCCACTTTTAATCTAATACATAGCATACTAAGGCTAAATACAATGAAATAATTAACTTTTGCCGAAAAACAAAGTTGTGACAGTTTGGCCAATTTTAGACAAAAACGGCATAGTATGCCGATTTTCTTTTTTCACTTAAACATTTCATGGTGAAATGTCGCACTTTTTAACGCGATATATAGGATACTAAGGCTAAACACACGAGGATTGCATTTTTGTTGAAAAATAAAGCTGGAAAATTTGGCCAATATTAGCCAAAAACGGGACGTGAACATTTCATCGTGAAATTTCCCACTTTTAATCTAATACATAGCATACTAAGGCTAAATACAATAGAGGAATGAACTATTGTCCAAAAATAACGCTGTGAAAGTTGGGCTTATTTGGGCTAAAATCGGCACAGTATGCCGATTAACTTTTTTATATTCGAAAATTTAACGTATCAAATTCCCCACTTTTTTACGTAATATATAGGCTACTCAGGCTAAACACAATTGGGACAATTTTGCCAAAAACGGCATAGGTTAGTATGCTGATTTTTTATAGACGTGAAAATGTCATCGTGAAATGTCGCCAGCGGTGTGCTGGAGAGCCAAGCCACGACATCTACAAAGTGCTGCTCACGACTGCACGCCACTCAAACTTGCTCCCAACACACAAAGACAAGATCCCCCGTGTAGCCTGCACATGTTAGGGCAAGTGCTGTTAGCAAGCACCTATTAAGGGTGAGACGGCACACGAGGGCGGTGGGTGGCCAGCACCACGCCCGGCCGCCTTTGTCTCCCCAGTGCTAGCGATGTTGACACACCGCACCGGTTACTCGTTTGAGGCTGAGTCGACGTAGGGGAGGCTCAGGACCGGTTCGGAAAGTCGTCACTGGCGGTGTTGGCCACGAGCGGGAATGGAACTCGGCTGGTCGGTGCGGAGCGCAGCGCTCACCACGACACTGCCGCTCCCATTCTGTCAACAAACTTGAACTCTGACCCCGCTCTCTGACGTCACCGCTCAGCGTGACCTCATCGCCGTCAAACGCAAGGGGTGCGGTCTGCCTCGCTAGTGACGTCATGTCACCAATATATTCACCCGACCACCGCTCTTCTGAGCGTGACGTCACCTCCGCCCGGTGACTGGTGGCTCATTAACATAATACATTTGGGAAAGCCTTCGCAAGTTTATTCTGACTGGTTCTGCACCCACGGGATTTTTGCACAGCGTTGTGTGTACGGTGCTGTTTTTCTGGGAGACTTTACAGTTTTATCCTGGATTTTTCTGTTTGCGCATTGTCACTTCAAGATGTTGTCTTGTTTGTTGCGGTTGCACCCGATTCAAGAGCCGAATGGCTCACAGGGCTCTATACCAAATAAAACAAACACTGACATGTGGGCCGCCATCATTAACATAATATATTCACGTACGGAGCCGCTCATTGTGGGATGGGAGCGTTATCGTACCCCGCAAGTGACGTCATGTCACCTGCTGCCGCGTGACGTCACGACGTAACAGGAAGCTGCCGCTCCGCCCGTGCACTGAAATCCGAGGTGAGAAATTCTCATCGTGGTTGTTGTGGTGCTGGTGGTGGTGTTGGTGGCGGTTGTGGTGGTTGTTGTTGTCGTTGTTTACCAAGGTAGAGCCTCGCTCTCTCGTAGGGGTGTCAATTGAGTAGCAGCGAGCATGGAAGCGATGTCCAGGTTGGATCTTACAACGCGGGGCCTAGCCACACAGGGCCTTGCCTCCTGCCCTCGCCTGATCGCGTTTGTTTCAATTCTCTCGCTTAAATTTCGATTTAAAGCTTTCGTGACTGCAGGGATTCATCTTCTTGGTTCTTTCGGTAAAGTCACGTAGAAGGGAAGTAATAAAATAATAAAAATAATAAATAAAACATAATAAAACAATTCTCACGACGTTTCGGCCACAACGCAAGCAGCCGTCCTCAGGCGAAGAATGAGACATTATCAAGCTAGGAGCTTATATAGGTGTAGCGAGGAGCGCCTTAACAAAAGAATGTGCATATGTTTTATTTTTATTATTGTATTACTTCTCTCGCTTAAGTTTAATTTAATAATTGGTTTTTTACCCTTCTATCTGGCAACAAAACTGACACCTTTTTACAAGGAGTCATGTTTGCATAGACCACAATACCTGCAGTCATAATGCAAACAAAAAGCATAACTCTGATAATGTGCACTGTCCTTGAAGTTGATTGGTCCACACCCGAGACAGCTTTCCTTAGAGCCTAGTCTCACATGGGTTGGACGGCTTGCCACTTTGTAACTTTGTTTTATTTTAAATATTCACAGTTATTTTATTTTTATACAAGACCAATCCCGCTTGAGCTGCTATACCGCTCTTGTCTTCAGACGCGACCTGCCAACAACAACAACAAGGTGAGGCTTTGTCAACAGCGTGGCGGTGTTCACTCTCTACAGTGAAGGAAAAAAGTATTTGATCCCCTGCTGATTTTGTACGTTTGTCCACCGACAACGAAATGACCAGTCTATAATTTTAATGGTAGGTTTATTTGAACAGTGAGAGACAGAATAACAACAACAAAATCCAGAAAAACGCATGTCAAAAATGTTATAAAATGATTTGCATTTTAATGAGGGAAATAATTATTTGACCCCCTCTCAATCAGAAATATTTCTAGCTCCCAGGTGTCTTTTATACAGGTAACGAACTGATATTAGGAGCACACTCTTAAAGGGAGTGCTCCTAATCTCAGCTTGTTACCTGTATAAAAGACACCACCATGGCCAAGACCAAAGAGCTCTCCAAGGATGTCAGGGACAAGATTGTAAACCTACACAAGGCTGGAATGGGCTACAAGACCATCACCTAGATAAGGTGACAACAGTTGGTGCGATTATTTGCAAATGGAAGAAACACTGTCAATCTCCCTCGGCCTGGGGCTCCATGCAAGATCTCACCTCGTGGAGTTGCAACGATCATGAGAACGGTGAGGAATCAGCCCAGAACTACACGGGAGGGTCTTGTCAATGATTGCAAGGCAGCTGGGACCATGGTCACCAAGAAAACAGTTGGTAACACACTACGCCGTGAAGGACTGAAATCCTGCAGCACCCGCAAGGTCCCCCTGCTCAAGAAAGCACATATACATGCCCATCTGAAGTTTGCCAATGAACATCTCAATGATTCAGAGGACAACTGGGTGAAAGGGTTGTGGTCAGATGAGACCAAAATTGAGCTCTTTGGCATCAACTCAACTCGCCGTGTTTGAAGGAGGAGGATTGCTGCCTATGACCCCAAGAACACCATTCCCACCGTCAAACATGGAGGTGGAAACATTATGCTTTGGGGTTGTTTTTCTGCTAAGGGGACAGGATAACTTCACCGCATCAAAGGGACGATGGACGGGGCCATGTACCGTCAAATCTTGGGGAGAACCTCCTTCCCTCAGCCAGGGCATTGAAAATGGGTCGTGGATGGGTATTCCAGCATGACAATGACGCAAAACACACGGCCAAGGCAACAAAGGAGTGGCTCAAGAAGAAGCACATTAAGGTCCTGGAGTGGCCTAGCCAGTCTCCAGACCTTAATCCCATAGAAAATCCGTGGAGGGAGCTGAAGGTTCGAGTTGCCAAACGTCAGCCTCGAAACCTTAATGACTTGGAGAAGATCTGCAAAGAGAAGTGGGACAAAATCCCTCCTGAGATGTGTGCAAACCTGGTGGCCAACTACAAGAAACGTCTGACCTCTGTGATTGCCAACAAGGGTTTTGCCACCAAGTACTAAGTCATGTTTTGCAGAGGGGTCAAATACTTATTTCCCTAATTAAAATGCAAATCAATTTACAACATTTTTGACATGCGTTTTTCTGGATTTTTGTTGTTACTCTGTCTCTCACTGTTCAAATACACCTACCATTAAAATTATAGACTGATAATTTCTTTGTCAGTGGGCAAACGTACAAAATCAGCAGGGGATCAAATACTTTTTTCTCTCACTGTACTTGTGGAGGGGAAACCGGGGATCCGGAGGGAAATTCACGCGACCACGGGGGGAGAGAGAGACACGCAAACTCCAAATCAACATTGCCAGGGCTGTGTTGATTGATCCTCAATGAATTCCGTGATGGAGTGAGGAAGTATTAATAGTGAGCAGGTGAAGGTGGCCAGGCGTGGGTCTGGACACACCACCACCTGTGAACCATGCCAGTGCGTGACAGTGGGGGTGGGGTGGCACGTGTCCCCCCAACGATCCTATCGAAATCCCTCATTTCGCCCGGGACTCGTATTCTTGTCTTGGATGCATTTCATATTCCCTTATTTCACTGAAAAACCCTGATAAATTTGATGCAAGAAAGAAAAAAAGCCGAAACAAATGAATTTAACTAAATCGGATGTTTTTCATTGAAGGAAATTTAACCTTAACCCACTTTTATGTAATGTCGATTTTGGCAACTCGGGAACGGAATGGCGTGGCGAGCAGAAAATAGTCGCAACCCCCACTGCCACCGTGTGGCATATTATTACGTGCCAGGGACTCTGAGATGATAGGACAACAGTCCGAGTCCATAATTGACAATAAGTAACGGCCGTTACAAGCGACTCACAGAATTGTGCGCAGTTGCGTATACAGTACACGACTTCCCTGAAGGCAAACATCGTCAGCGAGCGCGATGCCAATCACACGCGTGGAATAAAAACAAGGGACACGTCCTTGCTAACAACACCTTACTAACAACTCCTTACTTATTAACAACTCCTATCATTTTTCTTTGCTGGAGGGGTTGCCCCCCCCACCTCCCTGAAAATCCTGGCTCCACCTCTTGAGTTTGTGACAGTGTAAAGTTTGTATTTGCAGTAAAGTCTATCAACTCTATTGAGCACGGAGGTGAAATCAAACCGGTAGTTTATTTTTGTTTTCCTCTGGAACTCTTTGTAAGAATGGAGTCAGGAAGTTTACCACAGCACATACGCAGCTGAAGTCGGAACTGTTCATCCCAGCAGTCAAGGACATCTGAGCCTGGCTTCACACCTCGAAGTTGCGATTGAACATTAATTTATGCATTTCTGCATAACACAAATAGTATTATTTTCAATGCCCTTTGCTATTTCAGCTGAATTTAGCTTTCATAAATATTCCTTTTGAAGCCAGACATCCGAAATTGTGTGCTCGGAGTTTTGGGTTAATATTCACTTTGAAGATACTAGGGCTTCCAGGCATGTTTATGACCCTTTGATATCTCATTGTGTGCCATAACAGCCCGTGTGAGGAATTTGGGGCACTTTTTCACTATATCATAAATCGATCATCTATCATCATCATCATCATCATCATCATCTTCATCTATATATATAAAAGTCAAAAATTGTGGGTTTGTTTGTGGTCGCTCGCTTGGCTCTCCAACGGTGAGGTTTGTGTAAAAAAAATAGCCAGGCACCACGCCGTATGCCCTCCGGTCAGCAAGCGCTATTTCTTTTTTACACCCGTCAACTTGAAATTAGTTTAATTAATGATTTAGTGCGATTTTGTGGTCTTCCATTTTATTTAATTATTTGACGCCTGCACGACCGTACCAACTCACACGCCTTTGCTGGGGGGAACAGCCCATGCCAAGTCGCACGCCTTCGGTGGGAGTGAGGGGGACATTTCCTTTTGCTTTAAAAATGCTATAAAAATACACTTAACGCTCACGTAAGTTCTTCACTGTGATGTCCCCCCACCCCAATGCGTGTAGTTATTACTATTGTAATAAAAGACTCGGACGCTTCTCTCTGTCCTGTGTCCTTTATTTGGGTTCGATCTCTTTTCCTCACGGTACTCCCCTATAACTCTCCACTCTGCAGCCCCAGGCTGCTGTCGCTCACGTAGCCCAAACTTCCTCCTAGCAGCCCCGCCGCTGTCACGTCGTGCAGACCCCTGCTGCCGACTCCTCCCTTGCAGACCCGCTGCTCTCTGCAGTCTCCTCGCTGCTCCTCCTGCCCCGGGGTCGGTCACCGTTGGCCGATGGTGCCGATCCTCGTGGCTCGGGTGTGTGGCGACCTCGCCACTCTCTCTCACCCTTCGCCCTGCGTGGCCTCTCACTATTCCCAGTCCCCGATCACTCCCGACTGCTTCCGGTTACCCCCCTTATAGACCCTTACCCTCTCCCCCACGTGACGTAACTCCTCCCCCCATGACGTCACTTCCGGGAGGTCGTTTACGCCCGCATTACACCACCCTCCCCCGTAGAGAAAATCCAGCCGACCTCGGCTGAACACAACTCCAATAAGCAATGCAAGCGAACACGACCGAATACGAAAAAGGACACAGAACACACGATAATATACGGAAAGAACAAGTGAGGGATTTCGAGCGGGTGCGGGTCGCCGGGCCGTCCCGGACGGTCGGTGGCCCTCCCGCCGAGCGGGAACGTGGCAGGGTTTTAAGAGCGACAGGCTGAAGTTCGTCTGTCGCTATTGGAGGCCTGGCAATGTCCCGGTCCCCTATTTTCGAAGGCGCAGCATCAGAGGCGTCCCGCGATCGTGTCCGCGGCGGGGTAGGAAGGGCTGCGGGCCTCAAAGGTTCCGCAGCCGTGGTAGGCGCACCCCGAGCTGGGTCTGATTTCCCCTGCCGCGTCACGGCCGGCTCGTCTGTGCTGGCGAATCCTTCCTTGGAGCGGCCGCTGTCGAGGCCTCCTGCTGGGGCGGACCCGGGACGCGGGCCCAGCAGTCCCTGGCATAATGGCCCTTACGCCCGCAGCGGAAGCAGTCGATGTTGTTGCGCCTTGCTGCGGGCGCCCCGTCCCGACGCGGCCGTGTCGGCGGCGCAGCCCGCGGCTCCGGCCACGGAGCAGCGGCAGCCGACAGCTCCTGGGGGCTCCTGTCGTCCGGCACATAAACAGCTTTCTTGGGGTCCCAACCCACGGCTCCCCCTTCGACGATGGGCCCACCCGTCCACGCCGTAACCTGCTTCCACCGGCGCAGGTTGAACTGGGCGTCCAGACATTTAGCCGCAGCCCGGGATGTGAGCTTCTCGTGACCGCACACCGGCATGGGAATGCCGAGATCTCGGGACAACTCCAACATCTTCCCCAGGATGAGAGGTTCCAACAGGTCAGGCTCCATCTCCGGGTATGCGGCCATTGCCAGCTCCAGTACTGCGCCCCTATACGCCACCGGAGACTCCTCGGGTGCGCGTTGTCGTTGCACAAACCGGCGATGAGCATCATCCGGCGGCTCGTAAGCATCTGCCATTTCGTCGAACACACCACGCAATGTTTTCTTCTTCGCGGCTTTTATAGAGTGAAAGAATCTAACGGACTCATCATCAAGGAGAGTCGGAAGAACTTCTAATGCCTCGGCGTCAGTCCACCTCGCCGAGCGCACCGCTGCCAAAAATCTGCAGGCGAACGCACTCCAATCGCCCCCGATGGAGAATTCCTTGACAGTCGTTAGGTGACGACTGCGACGCCTTGGCGCGTTCCCTGCAGCCGCTGACTCTTCCGGTGGCATGTTCAACATGGCGTCGCAGCGTGGCGTCGACAAGATGGCGGCCTTCCTTCGCGGAGGGCCCAAAATGGCGGCTTCCCGCCTTTCGTCGTGCGCCACGCCCAAGATGGCGTCTTCATGCCACGTGGCTGATGGCGGCGACATTGAAGACAACCCGGGCTCCTGCGGACCACCAACATCGCCTTCCGACGCCGTCCTCGGCGTAACGAGCGCACACAACTGTGCAAGCACGTTCTTGAGAGTTTCAAGTTGCTCCGCCATCTGACTCCATCTCAAATCCGCGTCCTTTGGTGCAGACTTGTCCGCCGACGCGGCGACATCTTGGACCCCTGGACCCGCACTCGTCCCAGCACGGATCTCCTCCTCTGCCGGAGTCGGGTCCACCGCAGGAGGAAGGTCATCGTCGTCGGAAGATGAAGCCGATGCCGGAGACGGAATATTCTTTTTTCTCAGTTGTTTAGCCATACCGTTCCACTTTGACACCAGTGTAATAAAAGACTCGGACGCTTCTCTCTGTCCTGTGTCCTTTATTTGGGTTCGATCTCTTTTCCTCACGGTACTCCCCTATAACTCTCCACTCTGCAGCCCCAGGCTGCTGTCGCTCACGCAGCCCCCACTCTGCAGCCCCAGGCTGCTGTCGCTCACGTAGCCCAAACTTCCTCCTAGCAGCCCCGCCGCTGTCACGTCGTGCAGACCCCTGCTGCCGACTCCTCCCTTGCAGACCCGCTGCTCTCTGCAGCCTCCTCGCTGCTCCTCCTGCCCCGGGGTCGGTCACCGTTGGCCGACGGTGCCGATCCTCGTGGCTCGGGTGTGTGGCGACCTCGCCACTCTCTCTCACCCTTCGCCCTGCGTGGCCTCTCACTTTTCCCAATCCCCGATCACTCCCGACTGCTTCCGGTTACCCCCCTTATAGACCCTTACCCTCTCCCCCACGTGACGTAACTCCTCCCCCCATGACGTCACTTCCGGGAGGTCGTTTACGCCCGCATTACACTATTATACAGTTGCTAGATGCTACCACTATAGGCCGTAGATATTACTGCAGAGTGGCCGGGGAGATCGTGGCCGTGGGGGGGGGGGGGGGGCAGGGATAGCAGCCCAGTCCCAGCCTGCCAAGGTACCACCTTGGCCGGCTGGACAATCTAGACGAGGCCGGAGGCTCTGCACGGGGCTAGACCTCACCACGCCACTCTGTCAGGTGAGTACTTTGTGCTATACAGTCGATAAATACTGATATAGAATCGGCATATACTACTGTCGTGATATCATATACCACCACAGTCGGTATACACTGCTCTAATCATAGCAGGTACCACCACAGTCAGTACGCACTGCTGTTACATTTTTAAGAGTAGTTTTGAAATATTTTTAAGACCCGGGCTTACGCCGGGTACTTCCTGCTAGTATATGAATAAGTATAGATGTGCAAGTCGTGTTACTGTGTATATATGCATTCCTCTGTGCATCGATGCTGACGTGTAGATGGTGTGGATATTCTTTTTTCCTGTCTGCAGCTGTCGCTTCCTCTGCAGAATTGGTCTGATGGAGAAAATGCACTCGGCGCGGCTCGGTGCAAAAAGGCAACAATGCGACCAGCGTGCAAACAGCACGGATCATCCTGGAAATTTGACACGACACAAGAGAACTCACACGGGAGAAAAACCCTTCAAGTGCACTGTGTGTGACAAGGCATTTGCATGGTCATATGTTCTTAAAAAACACCAGAGAACACACACGGGAGAGAAACCCTTCAAGTGCACTGTGTGTGGGAAGGCATTTTCACAGTCATCTGATCTTGAAAGACACCAGAGAACACACACGGGAGAGAAACCCTTCAAGTGCAGGGTGTGTGGGAAGGCGTTTGCAAATTTATCTCATCTTGTAGCACACCGGAGAACACACACGGGCGAGAAACCCTTCAGGTGCACTGTGTGTGACAAGGCATTTTCACAGTCATCTACTCTTGTAACACACCGGAGAACACACACGGGAGAGAAACCCTTCAGGTGCAGTGTGTGTGGGAAGGCGTTTGCACAGTCAACACATCTTCAAGTACAC
The DNA here is from genome assembly GCF_964198595.1 of Lampetra fluviatilis. NCBI lineage: Eukaryota > Metazoa > Chordata > Hyperoartia > Petromyzontiformes > Petromyzontidae > Lampetra > Lampetra fluviatilis. Next base: position 36,569 of record NW_027620425.1, read on the forward strand.
CAGAGAACACACACGGGAGAGAAACCCTTCAAGTGCAGGGTGTGTGGGAAGGCGTTTGCAAATTTATCTCATCTTGTAGCACACCGGAGAACACACACGGGCGAGAAACCCTTCAGGTGCAGTGTGTGTGGGAAGGCATTTGCATGGTTATTTTCTCTTAAAACACACCAGACAACACACACAGGAGAGAAACCCTTCAAGTGCAGTGTGTGTGGGAATGCATTTGCATATTCATCACATTTTCATGTCCACCAGCGAACACACAAGCATCAGAAGATCCACAAGGAGTGGAGTCAGAAATCAGCTTGTGAAAGTCAAAGTGCCACAATGAGCCCATCCCTCATTAAACAAGAACCGGAAGAAAATCCCAGCTCGGACACTTTTAAAGGTATCGAGGTGAAATATGAAGAGGTGACGGTGAAATGTGAACAAGTGATAGTGAAGAGCGAAGAAGTGAAGCTAAAATGTGAAGATGAAGATTCAACTCCAAAATGGGACCTTCACATCGATGGAGGCAACGTGAAGCAGGAGGAGAATTCTGACTGTGAGGCAGAGCGAGGCAACTCCCAGCAGTTTGTGGAAGTGGAGGTGTGGGTGGACTTCCTCCGAGACAAGACAAAGTCAAAAGGAGACCCGGTAGATGTGTAAGCTAGAGACGATGTCGCTCCAATAGATGCACCTTTGTCACAGGCCTTTAATGACAAGAATGTGAAGTTGAACACTAAATTCCTAGGTTCAACCTGCAGGGTAAGAGCGGCCAGTCTTTGTGGACCTGTGGATTGCGTAGATCTCTCACCAGGAGCGAGAGCCGAAAAGCTCCCAAGCATTCACTGTTATCAATTGCATTTATATGGTGCTTGCTTAATCACCTCGGCAATCCAGAGTTTTGTATCGTATCTCGTTTCAAACACTCCCAAGAGAAATCCCAAAGTAGCAGCTGCGCCTGTGTGGCACAAGGTGGTGGCCCTGCACCGGCCTGCATGTGGATAAGAGCCTGTCAGTAGGGGGCGATGGTTGATGTGCCATGTCAGTTGTGGAGTTTGTAGGTAATGTTTAGAATTTGCTAAATTTTGACCGAGACGCCAGCATGCAATGGTCTACTCGTTTTGAATGGCGCAATAGTATGTTGTACATACAGACGGTGCGTATTTTTTTTTTAAATAGCTTCTTCATTATACGATGTAATTAAATGTTAAAATGACTCAATAATTTAGAATGAATACTTGTCTGATTGTGTGCATACATGTAACATTTTGTCAAACATTGAATAAGTAATGTTAGGACAAAGTGTGTTTTGGAAGTAACCGGTATAGATAACTCGGGTGAGACCCGTTTTTGTGATATAGGTCAAAGAGTACTTTTGTGTTTTCAGGAAACATCTGCCTCTGGAGCAACTCATTGTCTTTGAAATAGGGAGCACACTCTGATCATTCATCAGTTACAAGGCATACCACTGAAAAGTTACACGTATAGGAGGTACATTCTCTACAACACGAATTATAATTTCGTATTACGTGTTGACGTAGATTTTGTTGAACTAGGACAGGAAATTGTCCTTGCCGATTTAACGTCTGGATGTTCACAACCATGGGTGGAAGCAAGCCGGACCGCCTGCGGCGTCCCTCACAACCATTTAGGGCCTTCGGCCAGGAAAGTCACAAAAGTGATTGCACACAAAACGACGCATTCACGCAAGCTCCTGATGCTCCGTTGTTAAGTTTTCAAATGAAACATCTTTGAATTGTATTATGCTTTGAATTAGATAATTGTATTTTTTTATTAAAATTATGTAATTTTACATATGTCAGACTTAATTGAAAACGATATTTCGTGTGAATTTTCTCTCGTCGTGAAGTAGATGGACTTGCCGGGGATTCGATTTGATGCGGACTTTCACCTGGTTGGGATCGCGGGATCGAGATAAGGCAACACAGCTGAGCTGGCTGTGCGAGAAGACCGCCGTCTGCAGATCGATTCCAACGTGATCTAACGTCTGTCCCTGCGCCTCCGTCGTTCATGCAGGGGGTGCGTAGGTTTGCAGCGCTCCCTGCATGTAAACGACGGAAAGTGCAGTGTTCATCACAGATAAAGTTGTGCGCTTATAAAAGCGTATAGCCAGTGGGTTTTCACAGTACCTTCGTCTTGCAGAAATCAAATTCGCGTGAGCCCCACCACATTAAAACAATGCTCAGCTGACTGGGGGGGAGGGGGGGGTCACCTTATCTATGTCACGTGCCGTGGCTCACGTGACTGCTGCCGCGACAATGTCGGGATGTTTTCGCCTGTGAGGACGACCGCTCGTGTCGTGATCGGAACGTCACGATTATTTTTACTTGTCCACTGAACTTGTTCATATCCGTGTACATCGATATCCCACATTGCTTACACGTACACGCCACACACAATGAAATAAATAGAAACTAGAACGACTTCCGGGAATGGGCAAAGATCGAGGAATCTCTTTCAATGGAGCGAGTGAAGTGAGTTCGATTCAACATGTCTCTGTCCGTCTGTGTCTCTGGTCGCATGTGTGTCTCTCTGCCTGTGTCTATGTCGTCTCTGTCTCTCTCTGTTCCTCTTGTCTGTCCGCCTGTCTTGTCTGTGTGTGTGTGTGTCTATCAGCGTCTGTCCCACCAGAGTCAACGACTGTCAGTAGCAGCAGGCGCCCGTTCAACTCCCACGACTGCACGCCACTCAAACTTGCTCCCAACACACAAAGACAAGATCCCCCGTGTAGCCTGCACATGTTAGGGCAAGTGCTGTTAGCAAGCACCTATTAAGGGTGAGACGGCACACGAGGGCGGTGGGTGGCCAGCACCACGCCCGGCCGCCTTTGTCTCCCCAGTGCTAGCGATGTTGACACACCGCACCGGTTACTCGTTTGAGGCTGAGTCGACGTAGGGGAGGCTCAGGACCGGTTCGGAAAGTCGTCACTGGCGGTGTTGGCCACGAGCGGGAATGGAACTCGGCTGGTCGGTGCGGAGCGCAGCGCTCACCACGACACTGCCGCTCCCATTCTGTCAACAAACTTGAACTCTGACCCCGCTCTCTGACGTCACCGCTCAGCGTGACCTCATCGCCGTCAAACGCAAGGGGTGCGGTCTGCCTCGCTAGTGACGTCATGTCACCAATATATTCACCCGACCACCGCTCTTCTGAGCGTGACGTCACCTCCGCCCGGTGACTGGTGGCTCATTAACATAATACATTTGGGAAAGCCTTCGCAAGTTTATTCTGACTGGTTCTGCACCCACGGGATTTTTGCACAGCGTTGTGTGTACGGTGCTGTTTTTCTGGGAGACTTTACAGTTTTATCCTGGATTTTTCTGTTTGCGCATTGTCACTTCAAGATGTTGTCTTGTTTGTTGCGGTTGCACCCGATTCAAGAGCCGAATGGCTCACAGGGCTCTATACCAAATAAAACAAACACTGACATGTGGGCCGCCATCATTAACATAATATATTCACGTACGGAGCCGCTCATTGTGGGATGGGAGCGTTATCGTACCCCGCAAGTGACGTCATGTCACCTGCTGCCGCGTGACGTCACGACGTAACAGGAAGCTGCCGCTCCGCCCGTGCACTGAAATCCGAGGTGAGAAATTCTCATCGTGGTTGTTGTGGTGCTGGTGGTGGTGTTGGTGGCGGTTGTGGTGGTTGTTGTTGTCGTTGTTTACCAAGGTAGAGCCTCGCTCTCTCGTAGGGGTGTCAATTGAGTAGCAGCGAGCATGGAAGCGATGTCCAGGTTGGATCTTACAACGCGGGGCCTAGCCACACAGGGCCTTGCCTCCTGCCCTCGCCTGATCGCGTTTGTTTCAATTCTCTCGCTTAAATTTCGATTTAAAGCTTTCGTGACTGCAGGGATTCATCTTCTTGGTTCTTTCGGTAAAGTCACGTAGAAGGGAAGTAATAAAATAATAAAAATAATAAATAAAACATAATAAAACAATTCTCACGACGTTTCGGCCACAACGCAAGCAGCCGTCCTCAGGCGAAGAATGAGACATTATCAAGCTAGGAGCTTATATAGGTGTAGCGAGGAGGAGCGCCTTAACAAAAGAATGTGCATATGTTTTATTTTTATTATTTTATTACTTCTCTCGCTTAAGTTTAATTTGATAATTGGTTTTTTACCCTTCTATCTGGCAACAAAACTGACACCTTTTTACAAGGAGTCATGTTTGCATAGATCACAATACCTGCAGTCATAATGCAAACAAAAAGCATAACTCTGATAATGTGCACTGTCCTTGAAGTTGATTGGTCCACACCCGAGACAGCTTTCCTTAGAGCCTAGTCTCACATGGGTTGGACGGCTTGCCACTTTGTAACTTTGTTTTATTTTAAATATTCACAGTTATTTTATTTTTATACCAGACCAATCCCGCTTGAGCTGCTATACCGCTCTTGTCTTCAGACGCGACCTGCCAACAACAACAACAAGGTGAGGCTTTGTCAACAGCGTGGCGGTGTTCACTCTCTACAGTGAAGGAAAAAAGTATTTGATCCCCTGCTGATTTTGTACGTTTGTCCACCGACAACGAAATGACCAGTCTATAATTTTAATGGTAGGTTTATTTGAACAGTGAGAGACAGAATAACAACAACAAAATCCAGAAAAACGCATGTCAAAAATGTTATAAAATGATTTGCATTTTAATGAGGGAAATAATTATTTGACCCCCTCTCAATCAGAAATATTTCTAGCTCCCAGGTGTCTTTTATACAGGTAACGAACTGATATTAGGAGCACATTCTTAAAGGGAGTGCTCCTAATCTCAGCTTGTTACCTGTATAAAAGACACCACCATGGCCAAGACCAAAGAGCTCTCCAAGGATGTCAGGGACAAGATTGTAAACCTACACAAGGCTGGAATGGGCTACAAGACCATCGCCTAGATAAGGTGACAACAGTTGGTGCGATTATTTGCAAATGGAAGAAACACTGTCAATCTCCCTCGGCCTGGGGCTCCATGCAAGATCTCACCTCGTGGAGTTGCAACGATCATGAGAACGGTGAGGAATCAGCCCAGAACTACACGGGAGGGTCTTGTCAATGATTGCAAGGCAGCTGGGACCATGGTCACCAAGAAAACAGTTGGTAACACACTACACCGTGAAGGACTGAAATCCTGCAGCACCCGCAAGGTCCCCCTGCTCAAGAAAGCACATATACATGCCCGTCTGAAGTTTGCCAATGAACATCTCAATGATTCAGAGGACAACTGGGTGAAAGGGTTGTGGTCAGATGAGACCAAAATTGAGCTCTTTGGCATCAACTCAACTCGCCGTGTTTGAAGGAGGAGGATTGCTGCCTATGACCCCAAGAACACCATTCCCACCGTCAAACATGGAGGTGGAAACATTATGCTTTGGGGGTGTTTTTCTGCTAAGGGGACAGGATAACTTCACCGCATCAAAGGGACGATGGACGGGGCCATGTACCGTCAAATCTTGGGGAGAACCTCCTTCCCTCAGCCAGGGCATTGAAAATGGGTCGTGGATGGGTATTCCAGCATGACAATGACGCAAAACACACGGCCAAGGCAACAAAGGAGTGGCTCAAGAAGAAGCACATTAAGGTCCTGGAGTGGCCTAGCCAGTCTCCAGACCTTAATCCCATAGAAAATCCGTGGAGGGAGCTGAAGGTTCGAGTTGCCAAACGTCAGCCTCGAAACCTTAATGACTTGGAGAAGATCTGCAAAGAGAAGTGGGACAAAATCCCTCCTGAGATGTGTGCAAACCTGGTGGCCAACTACAAGAAACGTCTGACCTCTGTGATTGCCAACAAGGGTTTTGCCACCAAGTACTAAGTCATGTTTTGCAGAGGGGTCAAATACTTATTTCCCTAATTAAAATGCAAATCAATTTACAACATTTTTGACATGCGTTTTTCTGGATTTTTGTTGTTACTCTGTCTCTCACTGTTCAAATACACCTACCATTAAAATTATAGACTGATAATTTCTTTGTCAGTGGGCAAACGTACAAAATCAGCAGGGGATCAAATACTTTTTTCTCTCACTGTACTTGTGGAGGGGAAACCGGGGATCCGGAGGGAAATTCACGCGACCACGGGGGGAGAGAGAGACACGCAAACTCCAAATCAACATTGCCAGGGCTGTGTTGATTGATCCTCAATGAATTCCGTGATGGAGTGAGGAAGTATTAATAGTGAGCAGGTGAAGGTGGCCAGGCGTGGGTCTGGACACACCACCACCTGTGAACCATGCCAGTGCGTGACAGTGGGGGTGGGGTGGCACGTGTCCCCCCAACGATCCTATCGAAATCCCTCATTTCGCCCGGGACTCGTATTCTTGTCTTGGATGCATTTCATATTCCCTTATTTCACTGAAAAACCCTGATAAATTTGATGCAAGAAAGAAAAAAAGCCGAAACAAATGAATTTAACTAAATCGGATGTTTTTCATTGAAGGAAATTTAACCTTAACCCACTTTTATGTAATGTCGATTTTGGCAACTCGGGAAGGGAATGGCGTGGCGAGCTGAAAATAGTCGCGACCCCCACTGCCACCGTATGGCATATTATTACGTGCCAGGGACTCTGAGATGATAGGACAACAGTCCGAGTCCATAATTGACAATAAGTAACGGCCGTTACAAGCGACTCACAGAATTGTGCGCAGTTGCGTATACAGTACACGACTTCCCTGAAGGCAAACATCGTCAGCGAGCGCGATGCCAATCACACGCGTGGAATAAAAGCAAGGGACACGTCCTTGCTAACAACACCTTACTAACAACTCCTAACTTATTAACAACTCCTATCATTTTTCCTTGCTGGAGGGGTTGCCCCCCCCTCCCTGAAAATCCTGGCTCCACCTCTTGAGTTTGTGACAGTGTAAAGTTTGTATTTGCAGTAAAGTCTATCAACTCTATTGAGCACGGAGGTGAAATCAAACCGGTAGTTTATTTTTGTTTTCCTCTGGAACTCTTTGTAAGAATGGAGTCAGGAAGTTTACCACAGCACATACGCAGCTGAAGTCGGAACTGTTCATCCCAGCAGTCAAGGACATCTGAGCCTGGCTTCACACCTCGAAGTTGCGATTGAACATTAATTTATGCATTTCTGCATAACACAAATATTCCTTTTGAAGCCAGACAGCCGAAATTGTGTGCTCGGAGTTTTGGGTTAATATTCACTTTGAAGATACTAGGGCTTCCAAGCATGTTTATGACCCTTTGATATCTCATTGTGTGCCATAACAGCCCGTGTGAGGAATTTGGGGCACTTTTTCACTATGTCATGAATCTAACTTCTTCTTCTATCTTCTCTTCTATATATATAAAAATCAAAAATTGTGGGTTTGTTTGTGGTCGCTCGCTTGGCTCTCCAACGGTGAGGTTTGTGTAAAAAAAATAGCCAGGCACCACGCCGTATGCCCTCCGGTCAGCAAGCGCTATTTCTTTTTTACACCCGTCAACTTGAAATTAGTTTAATTAATGATTTAGTGCGATTTTTGTGGTCTTCCATTTTATTTAATTATTTGACGCCTGCATGACCGTACCAACTCACACGCCTTTGCTGGGGGGAACGGCCCATGCCAAGTCGCACGCCTTCGGTGGGAGTGAGGGGGACATTTCCTTTTGCTTTAAAAATGCTATAAAAATACACTTAACGCTCACGTAAGTTCTTCACTGTGATGTCCCCCCCACCCCAATGCGTGTAGTTATTACTATTATACAGTTGCTAGATGCTACCACTATAGGCCGTAGATATTACTGCAGAGTGGCCGGGGAGATCGTGGCCGTGGGGGGGGGGGCAGGGATAGCAGCCCAGTCCCAGCCTGCCAAGGTACCACCTTGGCCGGCTGGACAATCTAGACGAGGCCGGAGGCTCTGCACGGGGCTAGACCTCACCACGCCACTCTGTCAGGTGAGTACTTTGTGCTATACAGTCGATAAATACTGATATAGAATCGGCATATACTACTGTCGTGATATCATATACCACCACAGTCGGTATACACTGCTCTAATCATAGCAGGTACCACCACAGTCAGTACGCACTGCTGTAACATTTTTAAGAGTAGTTTTGAAATATTTTTAAGACCCGTGCTTACGCCGGGTACTTCCTGCTAGTATATGAATAAGTATAGATGTGCAAGTCGTGTTACTGTGTATATATGCATTCCTCTGTGTATCGATGCTGACGTGTAGATGGTGTGGATATTCTTTTTTCCTGTCTGCAGCTGTCGCTTCCTCTGCAGAATTGGTCTGATGGAGCAAATGCACTCGGCGCGGCTCGGTGCAAAAAGGCAACAATGCGACCAGCGTGCAAACAGCACGGATCATCCTGGAAATTTGACACGACACAAGAGAACTCACACAGGAGAGAAACCCTTCAAGTGCACTGTGTGTGACAAGGCATTTGCACAGTCATCTGCTCTTGAAACACACCAGAGAACACACACGGGAGAGAAACCCTTCAAGTGCACTGTGTGTGACAAGGCATTTGCACGGTCATATGTTCTTAAAAAACACCAGAGAACACACACGGGAGAGAAACCCTTCAAGTGCACTGTGTGTGGGAAGGCATTTTCACAGTCATCTGATCTTGAAAGACACCAGAGAACACACACGGGAGAGAAACCCTTCAAGTGCAGTGTTTGTGGGAAGGCATTTGCACGGTCATTTGCTCTTAAAACACACCAGAGAACACACACAGGAGAGAAACCCTTCAACTGCAGTGTGTGTGGGAAGGCGTTTGCACGGTCATCTGATCTTGAAAAACACCAGAGAACACACACTGGAGAGAAACCCTTCAAATGCACTGTGTGTGGGAAGGCATTTTCACAGTCATCTGATCTTGAAAAACACCAGAGAACACACACGGGAGAGAAATCCTTTAAGTGCACTGTGTGTGACAAGGCATTTGCACATTCATCTGCTCTTAAAAAACACCAGAGAACACACACAGGAGAGAAACCCTTCAAGTGCACTGTGTGTGACAAGGCATTTGCACGGTCATTTGCTCTTAAAACACACCAGAGAACACACACAGGAGAGAAACCCTTCAAGTGCAGGGTGTGTGTGAAGGCATTTACAAAGTTATCTTATCTTGTAACACACCGGAGAACACACACGGGAGAGAAACCCTTCAGGTGCAGTGTGTGTGGGAAGGCGTTTGCACAGTCAACACATCTTCAAGTACACCAGAGAACACACACGGGAGAGAAACCCTTCAAGTGCACTGTGTGTGACAAGGCATTTTCACAGTCATCTGCTTTTGAAAATCACCAGAGAACACACACGGGAGAGAAACCCTTCAAGTGCAGGGTGTGTGGGAAGGCGTTTGCAAATTTATCTCATCTTGTAGCACACCGGAGAACACACACGGGCGAGAAACCCTTCAGGTGCACTGTGTGTGACAAGGCATTTTCACAGTCTACTCTTGAAACACACCAGAGAACACACACAGGAGAGAAACCCTTCAATTGCACTGTGTGTGACAAGGCATTTTCACAGTCATCTGCTATTAAAAAACACCAGAGAACTCACACGGGAGAGAACCCCTTCAAGTGCAGTGTGTGTGGGAAGGCATTTGCATGGTTATTTTCTCTTAAAACACACCAGACAACACACACAGGAGAGAAACCCTTCAAGTGCAGTGTGTGTGGGAATGCATTTGCATATTCATCACATTTTCATGTCCACCAGCGAACACACAAGCATCAGAAGATCCACAAGGAGTGGAGTCAGAAATCAGCTTGTGAAAGTCAAAGTGCCACAATGAGCCCATCCCTCATTAAACAAGAACCGGAAGAAAATCCCAGCTCGGACACTTTTAAAGGTATCGAGGTGAAATATGAAGAGGTGACGGTGAAATGTGAACAAGTGATGGTGAAGAGCGAAGAAGTGAAGCTAAAATGTGAAGATGAAGATTCAACTCCAAAATGGGACCTTCACATCGATGGAGGCAACGTGAAGCAGGAGGAGAATTCTGACTGTGAGGCAGAGCGAGGCAACTCCCAGCAGTTTGTGGAAGTGGAGGTGTGGGTGGACTTCCTCCGAGACAAGACAAAGTCAAAAGGAGACCCGGTAGATGTGTAAGCTAGAGACGATGTCGCTCCAATAGATGCACCTTTGTCACAGGCCTTTAATGACAAGAATGTGAAGTTGAACACTCAATTCCTAGGTTCAACCTGCAGGGTAAGAGCGGCCAGTCTTTGTGGACCTGTGGGTTGCGTAGATCTCTCACCAGGAGCGAGAGCCGAAAAGCTCCCAAGCATTCACTGTTATCAATTGCATTTATATGGTGCTTGCTTAATCGCCTCGGCAATTCGGAGTTTTGTATCGTATCTCGTTTCAAACACTCCCAAGAGAAATCCCAAAGTAGCAGCTGCGCCTGTGTGGCACAAGGTGGTGGCCCTGCACCGGCCTGCATGTGGATAAGAGCCTGTCAGTAGGGGGCGATGGTTGATGTGCCATGTCAGTTGTGGAGTTTGTAGGTAATGTTTAGAATTTGCTCAATTTTGACCGAGACGCCAGCATGCAATGGTCTACTCGTTTTGAATGGCGCAATAGTATGTTGTACATACAGACGGTTCGTATTTTTTCTTAAAATAGCTTCTTCATTATACGATGTAATTAAATGTTAAAATGACTCAATAATTTAGAATGAATACTTGTCTGATTGTGTGCATACATGTAACATTTTGTCAAACATTGAATAAGTAATGTTAGGACAAAGTGTGTTTTGGAAGTAACCGGTATAGATAACTCGGGTGAGACCCGTTTTTGTGATATAGGTCAAAGAGTACTTTTGTGTTTTCAGGAAACGTCTGCCTCTGGAGCAACTCATTGTCTTTGAAATAGGGAGCACACTCTGATCATTCATCAGTTACAAGGCATACCACTGAAAAGTTACACGTATAGGAGGTACATTCTCTACAACACGAATTATAATTTCGTATTACGTGTTGACGTAGATTTTGTTGAACTAGGACAGGAAATGGTCCTTGCCGATTTAACGTCTGGATGTTCACAACCATGGGTGGAAGCAAGCCGGACCGCCTGCGGCGTCCCTCACAACCATTTAGGGCCTTCGGCCAGGAAAGTCACAAGTGATTGCACACAAAACGACGCATTCACGCAAGCTCCTGATGCTCCGTTAAGTTTTCAAATGAAACATCTTTGAATTGTATTATGCTTTGAATTAGATAATTGTATTTCTTCATTAAAATTATGTAATTTTACATATGTCAGACTTAATTGAAAACGATATTTCGTGTGAATTTTCTCTCGTCGTGAAGTAGATGGCCTTGCCGGGGATTCGATTTGATGCGGACTTTCACCTGGTTGGGATCGCGGGATCGAGATAAGGCAACACAGCTGAGCTGGCTGTGCGAGAAGACCGCCGTCTGCAGATCGATTCCAACGTGATCGAACGTCTGTCCCTGCGCCTCCGTCGTTCATGCAGGGGGTGCGTAGGTTTGCAGCGCTCCCTGCATGTAAACGACGGAAAGTGCAGCGTTCATCACAGATAAAGTTGTGCGCTTATAAAAGCGTATAGCCAGTGGGTTTTCACAGTACCTTCGTCTTGCAGAAATCAAATTCGCGTGAGCCCCACCACATTAAAACAATGCTCAGCTGACCGGGGGGGGTCACCTTATCTATGTCACGTGCCGTGGCTCACGTGACTGCTGCCGCGACAATGTCGGGATGTTTTCGCCTGTGAGGACGACCGCTCGTGTCGTGATCGGAACGTCACGATTATTTTTACTTGTCCACTGAACTTGTTCATATCCGTGTACATCGATATCCCACATTGCTTACACGTACACGCCACACACAATGAAATAAATAGAAACTAGAACGACTTCCGGGGATGGGCAAAGATCGAGGAATCTTAATGGAACGAGTGAAGTGAGTTCGATTCAACATGTCTCTGTCCGTCTGTGTCTCTGGTCGCATGTGTGTCTCTCTGTCTGTGTCTATGTCGTCTCTGTCTCTCTCTGTTACTCTTGTCTGTCTGTCCGCCTGTCTTGTCTGTGTGTGTGTCTATCAGCGTCTGTCCCACCGGAGTCAACGACTGTCAGCAGCAGGCGCCCGTTCAACTCCCACGACTGCACGCCACTCAAACTTGCTCCCAACACACAAAGACAAAGATCCCCCGTGTAGCCTGCACATGTTGGGGCAAGTGCTGTTAGCAAGCACCTATTAAGGGTGAGACGGCACACGAGGGGGTGGGTGGCCAGCACCACGCCCGGCCACCTTTGTCTCCCCAGTGGCGATGTTTACACACCGCACCGGGTACTCGTTTGAGGCTGAGTTGACGTAGGGGAGGCTCAGGACCGGTTCAGAAAGTCGTCACTGGCGGTGTTGGCCACGAGCGGGAATGGAACTCGGCTGGTCGGTGCGGAGCGCAGCGCTCATCACGACACTGCCGCTCCCCTTCTGTCAACAAACTTGAACTCTGACCCCGCTCTCTGACGTCACCGCTCAGCGTGACCTCATCGGCGTCAAACGCCAGGGGATGTGTACCCCGCTAGTGACGTCATGTCACCAATATATTCACCCGACCACCGCTCTCTTGAGCGTGACGTCACCTCCGCCCGGTGACTGGTGGCTCATTAACATAATACATTTGTGAAAGCCGTCGCGAGTTTATTCTGACAGGTTCTGCACCCACGGGATTTTTGCACAGCGTTGTGTGTACGGTGCTGTTTTTCTGGGAGACTTTACAGTTTTATCCTGGATTTTTCTGTTTGCGCATTGTCACTTCAAGATGTTGTCTTGTTTGTTGCGGTTGCACCCGATTCAAGAGCCGAATGGCTCACAGGGCTCTATACCAAATAAAACAAAAACACTGACATGTGGGCCGCCATCATTAACATAATATATTCACGTACGGAGCCGCTCATTGTGGGATGGGAGCGTTATCGTACCCCGCAAGTGACGTCATGTCACCTGCTGCCGCGTGACGTCACGACGTAACAGGAAGCTGCCGCTCCGCCCGTGCACTGAAATCCGAGGTGAGAAATTCTCATCGTGGTTGTTGCGGTGCTGTTGGTGGTGTTGGTGGCGGTTGTGGTGGTTGTTGTTGTCGTTGTTTACCAAGGTAGAGCCTCGCTCTCTCGTAGGGGTGTCAATTGAGTAGCAGCGAGCATGGAAGCGATGTCCAGGTTGGATCTTACAACGCGGGGCCTAGCCACACAGGGCCTTGCCTCCTGCCCTCGCCTGATCGCGTTTGTTTCAATTCTCTCGCTTAAGTTTAATTTGTCTTAACACGGCTTGCCACTTTGTAACTTTGTTTTATTTTAAATATTCACAGTTATTTTATTTTTATACCAGGCCAATCCCGCTTGAGCTGCTATACCGCTCTTGTCTTCAGACGCGACCTGCCAACAACAACAACAAGGTGAGGCTTTGTCAACAGCGTGGCGGTGTTCACTCTCTACAGTGAAGGGAAAAAGTATTTGATCCCCTGCTGATTTTGTACGTTTGTCCACCGACAACGAAATGATCAGTCTATAATTTTAATGGTAGGTTTATTTGAACAGTGAGAGACAGAATAACAACAACAAAATCCAGAAAAACGCATGTCAAAAATGTTATCAAATGATTTGCATTTTAATGAGGGAAATAATTATTTGTCCTTCTCTCAATCAGAAATATTTCTGGCTCCCAGGTGTCTTTTATACAGGTAACGAACTGATATTAGGAGCACACTCCTAAAGGGAGTGCTCCTAATCTCAGCTTGTTACCTGTATAAAAGACACCTGTTCACAGAAGCAATCAATCAGATTCCAAACTCTCCACCATGGCCAAGACCAAAGAGCTCTCCAAGGATGTCAGGGACAAGATTGTAAACCTACACAAGGCTGGAATGGGCTAAAAGACCATCGCCTAGCAGCTTGGCAATAAGGTGACAACAGTTGGTGCGATTATTTGCAAATGGAAGAAACACAAAAGAACTGTCAATCTCCCTCGGCCTGGGGCTCCATGCAAGATCTCACCTCGTGGAGTTGCAACGATCATGAGAACGGTGAGGAATCAGCCCAGAACTACACGGGAGGATCTTGTCAATGATTTCAAGGCAGCTGGGACCATGGTCACCAAGAAAACAGTTGGTAACACACTACGCCGTGAAGGACTGAAATCCTGCAGCACCCGCAAGGTCCCCCTGCTCAAGAAAGCACATATACATGCCCGTCTGAAGTTTGCCAATGAACATCTCAATGATTCAGAGGACAACTGGGTGAACGGGTTGTGGTCAGATGAGACCAAAATTGAGCTCTTTGGCATCAACTCAACTCGCCGTGTTTGAAGGAGGAGGTATGCTGCCTATGACCCCAAGAACACCATTCCCACCGTCAAACATGGAGGTGGAAACATTATGCTTTGGGGGTGTTTTTCTGCTAAGGGGACAGGACAACTTCACCGCATCAAAGGGACGATGGACGGGGCCATGTGCCGTCAAATCTTGGGTGAGAACCTCCTTCCCTCAGCCAGGGCATTGAAAATGGGTCGTGGATGGGTATTCCAGCATGACAATGACCCAAAACACACGGCCAAGGCAACAAAGGAGTGGCTCAAGAAGAAGCACATTAAGGTCCTGGAGTGGCCTAGCCAGTCTCCAGACCTTAATCCCATAGAAAATCCGTGGAGGGAGCTGAAGGTTCGAGTTGCCAAACGTCAGCCTCGAAACCTTAATGACTTGGAGAAGATCTGCAAAGAGGAGTGGGACAAAATCCCTCCTGAGATGTGTGCAAACCTGGTGGCCAACTACAAGAAACGTCTGACCGCTGTGATTGCCAACAAGGGTTTTGCCACCAAGTACTAAGTCATGTTTTGCAGAGGGGTCAAATACGTATTTCCCTAATTAAAATGCAAATCAATTTACAACATTTTTGACATGCGTTTTTCTGGATTTTTGTTGTTACTCTGTCTCTCACTGTTCAAATAAACCTACCATTAAAATTATAGACTGATAATTTCTTTGTCAGTGGGCAAACGTACAAAATCAGCAGGGGATCAAATACTTTTTAAATCCTTTATATTAAGTTCGCTTGCTTGCTTGCTTAGGATCGTGCAAATCTTTCGGTCGTTTTTTAACCCACTTCCCGTGATCCAATCGAGCTGACATTTTGCACAGACTCGTTGTGCGTGACAATGAATTTTCGTGAAATTTTTTTCCCAAAATTTTACACTGTTTAGGGAATTTTTTTTAAATATTTATTTACCAAATGGTTAATGCTGGCACAATCATCTGACCCATAGGTGGCAGCCATCTCAAGCCAGAGGACGAGAGGACTCTAGCCGCCCCGATGCCACGCATATAAAGGATTTATAGTGAAAAACTTTGTTTTTACGGGTTAATTTTTTCTCTCACTGTACTTGTGGAGGGGAAACCGGGGATCCGGAGGGAAATTCACGCGACCACGGGGGGAGAGAGAGACACGCAAACTCCAAATCAACATTGCCAGGGCTGTGTTGATTGATCCTCAATGAATTCCGTGATGGAGTGAGGAAGCATTAATAGTGAGCAGGTGAAGGTGGCCAGGCGTGGGTCTGGACACACCACCACCTGTGAACCATGCCAGTGCGTGACAGTGGGGGTGGGGTGGCACGTGTCCCCCCAACGATCCTATCGAAATCCCTCATTTCGCCCGGGACTCGTATTCTTGTCTTGGATGCATTTCATATTCCCTTATTTCACTGAAAAACCCTGATAAATTTGATGCAAGAAAGAAAAAAAATCTTATTGGTTCTTTCGGTAAAGTCACGTAGAAGGGAAGTAATAAAATAATAAAAATAAAACATAATAAAACAATTCTCACGACGTTTCGGCCACAACGCAAGCAGCCGTCCTCAGGCGAAGAATGAAGCACCTCCAAGCTTGGAGCGTATATTTAAGCTGGGTTAGAGGGGGGGAGGTGGGAAGAAGAGCGCCTAAACAAAATAATTTGCATATCAAGAGGAATTCAGCATATGGAAAATGTGTAGGAGGTGGGCGGGGGGGGGGGGGTTCCAAATCAATACTATGCCCGTGCATTATGCAGGATTAGCTGCATCAAAGGGGGGGGGGAGGGGGGTAGCATTAACAAAGGAAAGGAATGTTAATAGTATGTAGCTGCAGTTACTAAACAACCTAGTAAAAAAAAAAACTAAAGTAAAAACTGCATAACAAACTAAAGTATAAACTACATAGCATCATCAGTATACTTACTATACTCTACAATCAGCTGAGTTACTAACAGTAAGTAATACATAAAAAATTCTACGTTGTAAAAAATTATATAATATGCTTCCATCTAAACTTTATTCTCTTACATCACACGCGTCTATACCGTACTATATACTGCCATAGGCAAATCCAACATTAAATTACATACTGTATTGCTATAAACCACCCTATACCTTATACATTTTAATATAACACTATGTATTTTTCTACCCACCCTAATGTGTATCGAAATGGTTTATTACGTCCTTCCAGTGATTGCTAAGCCAGAATCCATCTTCTCGGTTAAAATTGTCTCTGTGTTTGTATATGTGGATCGCCTCATGAACGAATCTCTCATGATAGCCAGATGGCTTGCAGAGAACCTCTGTCTTGGAGAAGTCAATGTCATGTGAGCCCACTGAGTTGTAACAGTGATCTGCCACGGCTGAGGTGTTTGTCCTACCGTGTTTCAGGTCAGCTTTATGTTCACGGATGCGGTCTGAGACATGTCGTTTGGTTTCCCCAATGTAACTGCTACCACAGAGGCAACTTAGTTTGTAGACACCAGGGTACTGTATGTCTGGAACCACATCTTTTACAGACGGTACCAGATCACGGATTTTATGTACTGTGTTGAATCGGACCTGGATCTTGTGTTTAATCAGGATTTTGGAGATCTTTTTTGTGACCCCAGCAATGTAGGGTAAGGTGATGGTCTTGAAAGGCTCCTCAACAGGATCCTTCTTGATGGTTGGAGTGATGGCTTTGCGGATTGTGTAGTCCGAGTAACCATTAGCCTTAAGAGCTTGGCGTACGTGTTTGAGTTCACTGGAAATGTGTTCATGGTCGGAGATGCATTGGGCTCTATGATATAGAGTCTTGATGAGGGAATTCTTCTGGGATGGATGGTGGTGGGAATCCGGTTTTAGATAAGCATCCGTGTGGGTGGCTTTCCTGTAGACAGAGTGGCTCATTGAACCATCAGGTCTCCTTTTGATTAGGACATCCAAAAAGGGTAGCTTGCCATCATTTTCGACTTCCATGGTGAATCTGATGGCTGGGTGTATGGAATTGATGTGGTCGAGAAATTGGTCTAGAGCAGGCCGGCCATGTGGCCAGATGACAAAAGTGTCGTCTACGTACCTCTTCCATAAGGTCGGGCGTAGAGTGGCAGTCTGGATGGCGTCCGTCTCAAATTTCTCCATGAAGATGTTGGCTACAACCGGAGATAGGGGGGAGCCCATTGGGGTGCCCTCAATTTGCTTGTAGAAGGTTCCATTCCAGGTGAAGTATGTATTGGTTAAGCAGTGTCTCACCAGGGGGGTACCCCAGCATTCAGTCCTTGATGAACCAAGTCTTCAATGATTGCGATGGTGTCAGGCACAGGCACCTTGGTGAACAAGGAAACCACATCAAAACTGACAAGCAGGTCGTCTGGGGACAGGGCAATCCCCTTGATTGTCGATACCAGGTCAGTAGAGTTTAGTACTGCAGGTGGTTTTTCCAGTGAAAGGCCGTAGGATTTCGGACAAAAAACGAGCCAGTTTGTAAGTGGGGGAGTTGATAGTAGAGACAATGGGACGAAGAGGTGTATCTTCTTTATGTATCTTTGGCAAGCCATACAATCTTGGTGGCCTGGCTGCAGAAGGTTTCAACGAGAACTGTTTGGTCTTGTCAATTAATGCGGTTGAAGCAGAAATTATGTTGTTGGTTTTGGAGACGAGGCTGTTGGTGGGGTCTCTTTTTATTTTTGTATAGCTGCCATCGTTGAGTAGTTCTTGAATTTTGTTGTTGTATTCTATTTTGTCTAATGCCACTGTCATCATAGACAAAATAGAATACAACAACAGCAAGCCATCTGGCTATCATGAGAGATTCGTTCATGAGGCGATCCACATATACAAACACAGAGACAATTTTAACCGAGAAGATGGATTCTGGCTTAGCAATCACTGGAAGGACGTAATAAACCATTTCGATACACATTAGGGTGGGTAGAAAAATACATAGTGTTATATTAAAATGGTTTATAGCAATACAGTATGTAATTTAATGTTGGATTTGCCTATGGCAGTATATAGTACGGTATAGACGCGTGTGATGTAAGAGAATAAAGTTTAGATGGAAGCATATTATATAATTTTTTACAACGTAGAATTTTTTATGTATTACTTACTGTTAGTAACTCAGCTGATTGTAGAGTATAGTAAGTATACTGATGATGCTATGTAGTTTATACTTTAGTTTGTTATGCAGTTTTTACTTTAGTTTTTTTTTACTAGGTTGTTTAGTAACTGCAGCTACATACTATTAACATTCCTTTCCTTTGTTAATGCTACCCCCCTCCCCCCCCCCCCTTTGATGCTGCTAATCCTGCATAATGCACGGGCATAGTATTGATTTGGAACCCCCCCCCGCCCACCTCCTACGCATTTTCCATATGCTGAATTCCTCTTGATATGCAAATTATTTTGTTTAGGCGCTCTTCTTCCCACCTCCCCCCCTCTAACCCAGCTTAAATATACGCTCCAAGCTTGGAGGTGCTTCATTCTTCGCCTGAGGACGGCTGCTTGCGTTGTGGCCGAAACGTCGTGAGAATTGTTTTATTATGTTTTATTTTTATTATTTTATTACTTCCCTTCTACGTGACTTTACCGAAAGAACCAAGAAGATGAATCCCTGCAGTCACGAAAGCTTTAAATCGAAAGAAAAAAAGCCGAAACAAATGAATTTAACTAAATCGGATGTTTTTCATTGAAGGAAATTTAACCTTAACCCACTTTTATGTAATGTCGATTTTGGCAACTCGGGAAGGGAATGGCGTGGCGAGCTGAAAATAGTCGCGACCCCCACTGCCACCGTGTGGCATATTATTACGTGCCAGGGACTCTGAGATGATAGGACAACAGTCCGAGTCCATAATTGACAATAAGTAACGGCCGTTACAAGCGACTCACAGAATTGTGCGCAGTTGCGTATACAGTACACGACTTCCCTGAAGGCAAACACCGTCAGCGAGCGCGATGCCAATCACACGCGTGGAATAAAAGCAAGGGACAAGTCCTTGCTAACAACACCTTACTAACAACTCCCTACTTATTAACAACTCCTTTCATTTTTCTTTGCTGGAGGGGTTGCCCCCCCCTACCTGAAAATCCTGGCTCCACCTCTTGAGTTTGTGACAGTGTAAAGTTTGTATTTGCAGTAAAGTCTATCAACTCTATTGAGCACGGAGGTGAAATCTAACCATCTTCTTAGGTTTTTTCGGTAAAGACTTTACCGAAAAAACCTAAGAAGATGATTCCTTGCAGTCACGAAAGCGTCAAATCTAGAAATCTAACCAGTAGTTTATTTTTGTTTTCCTCTGGAACTCTTTGTAAGAATGGAGTCAGGAAGTTTACCACAGCACACACGCAGCTGAAGTCGGAACTGTTCATCCCAGCAGTCAAGGACATCTGAGCCTGGCTTCACACCTCGAAGTTGCGATTGAACATTAATTTATGCATTTCTGCATAACACAAATAGTATTATGTTCAATGCCCTTTGCTATTTCAGCTGAATTTAGCTTTCATAAATATTCCTTTTGAAGCCGGACAGCTGAAATTGTGTGCTCGGAGTTTTGGGTTAACATTCATTTTGAAGATACTAGGGCTTCCAGGCATGTTGATGACCATTTGCCCTCTCATTGTGTGCAATCATAGCCCGTGTGATGAATTTAGGAAACTTTTTCATTACATCATAAATATGTTAACAAGTATAGACATGTAAGTTACGTGTGACTATATATGCATTCCTCTGTGCCTCGATACTGACGTGTCGATGGTGTGGATATCATTTGTTTCTGTCTGCAGCTGTTGCTTCCTCTGCAGAATTGATCTGATGGAGCAAATGCACTTGGCGCAGCTCGGTGCAAAAGGGCAACATTGGGACCAGCGTGCAAACAGCACGGATCATCCTGGGAACTTGACACAGCACCAGAAAACTCACACAGGAGAGAAACCTTTCAAGTGCACTGTGTGTGACAAGGCATTTGCATGGCCATCAGCTCTTCAGGCCCACCAGAGAAAACACACAGGAGAGAAACCTTTCAAGTGCACTGTGTGTGACAAGGCATTTGCATTGCCATCCGCTCTTCAGGCCCACCAGAGAACACACACAGGAGAGAAACCTTTCAAGTGCACTGTGTGTGACAAGGCATTTGCATGGCCATCAGTCCTTCAGGCCCACCAGAGAACACACATGGGAGAGAAACCCTTCGAGTGCAGTGTGTGTGGGAAGGCATTTTCAAAGTCAACTGTTCTTAAAAAACACCAGAGAACACACACGGGAGAGAAACCCTTCAAATGCACTCTGTGCGATAAGGCGTTTTCAGATTCATACAATCTTTTAATACACCAGAGAACTCACACAGGAGAGAAACCCTTCGAGTGCAGTGTGTGTGGGAAGCCATTTGCACATTCATCTACTCTTGTAATACACCAGAGAACACACACGGGAGAGAAACCCTTCAAGTGCAGTGTGTGTGTGAAGGCGTTTGCACATTCATCTCATCTTGTAGCCCACCAGAGAACACACACGGGAGAGAAACCCTTTATGTGCAGTGTATGTGGGAAGGCGTTTGCACATTCATCTTCTCTTATAGCACATCAGAGAACGCACACGGGAGAGAAACCCTTCATGTGCAGTGTGTGTGGGAAGGCGTTTGCACATGCATCTCCTTTTGCAGCACACCAGAGAACACACACGGGAGAGAAACCCTTCAAGTGCAGTGTGTGTGGGAAGGCGTTTGCACATTCATCTCCTCTTGTAGCACACCATAGAACACACACGGGAGAGAAACCCTTCAAATGCACTCCGTGCGGGAAGGCGTTTACACTTTCATCAAATTTTCATGTCCACCAGAAAACACACAAGCATCAGAAGATCCATAAGGAGTGGAGTCTGAAAACAGCTTGTGAAACTCAAAGTGCCGCAATGAGCCCATCCCTCATCAAACAAGAACCGGAAGAATATCCCAGCTTGGACACTTGTAAAGGTATCGAGGTGGAATATGAAGAGGTGACGGTGAAATGTGAAGAAGTGATGGTGAAGCGCGAAGAAGTGATGGTAAAATGTGAAGATGAGGATTCAACTCCAAAATGGGACCTTCACATCAATGAAGGCAACGTGAAGCAGGAGGAGAATTCTGAGTGTGAGGCAGAGCAAGGCAACTCCCAGCAGTTTGTGGAAGTGGAGGTGTGGGTGGACTTCCTCCGAGACAAGACAAAGTCAAATGGAGACCCGGTAGATGCGTAAGCTTGAGACGATGTCGCTCCAATAGATGCACCTTTGTCACAGGCCTTTAATGACAAGAATGTGAAGTTGAACACTCAATTCATAGGTTCAACCTGCAGAGTAAGAGCAGCCAGTCTTTGTGGACCTGTGGGTTGGTTAGATCTCTAACCAGAAGCGAGAGCCAAAAAGCTCCCAAGCATTCACTATGTTATCATAATTGCATTTATATGGTGCTTGCTTAATCGCCTCGGCAATTCGGAGTTTTGTATCTCATCTCGAACACTCGAAGAGAATCCCCAAGTAGCAGCTGCCCCTGTGTGGCACAAGGTGGTGGCCCTGCATCGGCCTGCATGTGGACAAGAGCCTGTCAGTAGGGGGCGATGGTTGATGTGTCATGTCAGTTGTGGAGTTTGTAGGTATTGTTTAGAATTTGCTACATTTTGACCCAGACGCCAGCATGCAATGGCCTACTCGTTTTGAATGACGCAATAATATGTTGTACATACACTGTTAAGCAGACGGTGCGTATGGTTTTTTAAATAGCTTCGTAAATTAGGAGTGGATTCCTGCAGTAACGAAAGCTTCAAATCAAGATTGAACTGCCTCTACGGGGAGCGTTTCCACACATCTGTTAGAGCTTTTAACAGACTGAGACAAGAAGGCTCACATGATCGAGTCTCTCACCTTTCTAAAGAGATGCCGCGACAACAAGGTAATACCGATCGCTTTTACTCACTCTTGACATTAACAGATGAAGCGTCCACATCTGATTGGAACCTTGTAGACAACACGATTGTCTGATGATGGACGCTTGTGTCGTGTTCGAAACTGGATTTATTTGATTTCTATCTACGTGACTTCACCGAAAGAACCAAAAAGTATAGCTTGTTAATACGATGTAACCTGATGCAGTATATCTTCTTGGTTCTTTCGGTAAAGTCACGTAGAAGGGAAGTAATAAAATAATAAAAATAAAACATAATAAAATGAAATAATTCTCACCATAGTGCGTGGGCATGGTATGACTTTGAAGCCCCCCCGCCCCCTGCGCATTTCCCATGAATATGCTAAATTCCTCTTGATATGCACATTCTTTTTGTTAAGGCGCTCTTCTTCCACCCCCAACCCAGCTTATATGTAAGCTCCTAGCTTGGTAGTGTCTCATTCTTCACCTGAGGACGGGTGCTTGCGTTGTGGCCGAAACGTCGTGAGAATTATTTCATTTTATTATGTTTTATTTTTATTATTTTATTACTTCCCTTCTACGTGACTTTACCGAAAGAACCAAGAAGATGAATCCCTGCAGTCATGAAAGCTTTAAATCGAAAATTCTGATGCAGTATATTTCAGTGCAGTAATTCAATTTTGTTCATATGCCTGTCAATTTAGAATTAATACTTTTTTGTCTATAAGGGTCAAATATTTAATAAGTGATGTTAGGACAAAGTGTGTGTTTTGGAAGTAACCTGTACAGATAACTCGGGTGAGACCTGTTGTATTTTTTGTGTTTCCAGGAAGCGTCTGCCTCTGGAGCAACTCATTGTCTTTGAAATGGGGAGCACACTCGGATCATTCATCAGTTACAAGGCATACCACTCAAAAGTTACGTGTAGGAGGTACATTCTCTACAACACGAATGATCATTTGTTGACGTAGATTTTGTCGAACGAGGACTAGAAATGCTCCTTGCCGATTAACGTCTGGATGTTCACAACCATGGGTTGAAGCAAGCCGGACCGCCTTTGGCGCCTCCGAACAACCATTTACCGCCTTGGGCCAGGAAAGTCACGAAAATAATTGCACACAAACGACGCATTCACGCAAGCACCCGATGCTCCGTTTTGAAGTTTGAATAGTATTATGTTTCGAATTAGATAATTTTATTTCTTAATTAAAAGCTTATATCATTTTACATCTGAAAGACTTCATAAAAAAAAACATTTAGTGTGAATTTTCTCTCGTCATTAAGTAGATGGCCTTGCTGGGGGTTCGGTTCCATGCAGACTTTCACCCGTTTGGGATTGCGGGATCGAGATAAGGCAACACAGCTGGCCGTGCGAGAAGACCGCCGTCTGTGATCGATTCCAACGTAATCGAACGTCTGTCCCTGTGCCTCCGTCGTTTGTGCAGCGCCCCCTGCATGAAAACGACGGCAAGTGCAGCAGATATATGAAATTGTGCACTTATACAGGTAGGAACAACAGTTCCACACTGCCCACCAGGGATTATTTGTCTGTCGTGCATAGCCACGCCCTCGATTTGTATTTCATAGAGCGCTTCGGGAGGGCTCAGCACCATGTGACGCGCCGCCCCACGCAGCTTGCGCCGTGTGACACGGATCGCACGAATGCGCCGTCCAACCAAGTTTCTACCTGCCCACTCCGAAGGAACGTGTTGTAAGAGTATAGCGAGTGGGTTTTCACAGTACCTTCGTCTTACAGAAATCAATTTCACGTGAGCCCACCGCATTAAAACAATGCTCGGCTGAGCGGGGCGACCCACGGGGGGGGGGGAGGGGGGGCGGGGAGGGTGGCACTTCCGTGGAGAGTGAGGACGCGCAGGGCGATGGTGGCACGGGCTGGCACGGGCACGTCCAGCACCCTGGCGCCCATTTACAATGTGGATGCCACCGCCACCCCCTGGCAAACGGTGGGGGGGGGGGGCACCTTATCTATGTCACGTGCCATAGCTCACGTGACTGTTTCTTCTGCCGCGACAATGTCTGGATTTTTTCGCCTGAGGAAGAACGCTTGTGTTGCGATCGAAACGTGATTTATTTATTTGTACCTACGTGACTTTACCGAAAGAACCAATGAGTATGAAAGATGTCTTGGCTACTGATCTGTTTCATATCTGTGTACATCGATATCCCACATTGCTTACCAGTACACACCACAAAGAAATGAATAGAAATTAGGACTTCTGGGGATGGGCAAAGATCGAGGAATCTCTTTAAATGGAGCGAGTTAAGTGTGTTCGATTCAACATCTGTGTCTCTGTTCGCCTCCGTGTGTCTCTCTTTGCCTGTCTGTCGTCTCTGTATCTGTCTCTGTGTTCCTCTCATCTGTGTCTGTCCGCCTGTCTTGTCTGTGTGTCTATCAGCGTCTGTCCCACCGCAGTCAACGACTGTCAGTAGCAGCAGGCGCCCGTTCAACTCCCACGACTACACGCCACTCAAACTTGCTCCGAACACACAAAGACAAAGATCCCCCATATGGCCTGGAAAGAATGTTGGGGCAAGTGCTGTTAGTGAGCAGCTAACACAAATATAAAGATCCCCCGTATAGCCTTAACAGACTGGGGGCAAGTGCTGTTAGTGAGCACCTATTAAGGGTGGGACGGCACCACGCCCGGCCGCCTTTGTGTCCCTAGTGTTGTGTATATGTAGTGCTCGACACGACAGCTTCTTGTCTTTCCTCTTCACTTAATTTTGCATATTTCGATCAACGTTCCTCCAGCTAACACCGATCCACGGTTCTCCTCTGCGCTCTCCGCTCGCTCGCCGCGTTCCGCGGGCCTCACTCGCTCCCCATCACTTCTCCGTCGACTCTCCTCTCCTCTCCACTCTCTCCGCCACAGTTCGGCTGCTCCTTTATCAGCTCCACCGTCCCACTCTGTCGTAACTACATCAGCTTCTCTTCCCACACTCCAGCCGCTTCCTACTGGCTTCCTCGTCTCACTGCTACCCTACACTTCTCCACTGCTACCCTACACTTCACCACTGCTACTCTACACTTCTCCACTGCTACCCTACACTGCTCCACTGCTACCCTACACTGCTCCACTGCTATGCTATTCTACACTGTTCCACTGCTACCCTACACTTCACTGCTACCCTACACTTCTCCACTGCTACCCTACACTTCTCCACTGCTACCCTACACCTCTCCACTGCTACCCTACACTTCTCCACTGCTACCCTACACTGCTACTCTACACTTCTCCACTGCTACTCTACACTGCTACTCTACACTTCTCCACCGCTACCCTACACTGCTACCCTACACTTCTCCACTGCTACCCTACACTTCTCCACTGCTACCCTACACTGCTCCACTGCTACCCTACACTTCTCCACTGCTACTCTACACTTCTCCACTGCTACCCTAAACTTCTCCACTGCTACTCTACACTGCTCCACTGCTACCCTACACTGCTCCACTGCTATGCTATTCTACACTGTTCCACTGCTACCCTACACTTCACTGCTACCCTACACTTCACTGCTACCCTACACTTCACTGCTACCCTACACTTCTCCACTGCTACCCTACACTTCTCCACTGCTACCCTACACCTCTCCACTGCTACCCTACACTTCTCCACTGCTACCCTACACTGCTACTCTACACTTCTCCACTGCTACTCTACACTGCTACTCTACACTTCTCCACCGCTACCCTACACTGCTACCCTACACTTCTCCACTGCTACCCTACACTTCTCCACTGCTACCCTACACTGCTCCACTGCTACCCTACACTTCTCCACTGCTACTCTACACTGCTCCACTGCTACCCTACACTGCTCCACTGCTACCCTACACTTCTCCACTGCTACCCTACACTGCTATTAGCTCTGCTGCTCCAACTCTTCCATCCTCTGTCTCCTCCCAGGCTCGAACGCCTGTCTCCTCCAAAACCCCCTCTTTTTATCCCCGAGCCAATTAATCCCCAATGAATCTGGGGCATCCCCCGCGACGCCACTCGCCTCCAGCCCACGCTGGCACCTGGCATGTTTTTCCCGACAATGCGGCGCCACTCCGCGACAACAACACCCTCTCGGCCAATCGGCGCCCTGCGTCCTTAATTACTCCCTGCCACCTGCTACCATCCTCAGACAGCGCGGCCCCACATCTCGACAACAACAACAACGACGCCCAGCCAATCGGCGCCCCGTGTCCTTATTTGCTCCCGCTGTACGCTGCGTGCGCGCACACCGACCTCTGCGCGTGACGCGTACTTTCCCTAAATTGATTTTAATAATTCGGCCATTTTTTTTTATAATAGTCAATTGGGGTGTAGCATGGGGCACGAAAAAGGCTGAGGCACACCCTCACCTCCCACCTCGCCTCTCACAAGCCACACAAGAAGGCAGCTCGAGATAAGCTGTAAAATGTAAAAAAATAAACCCCGTTGCAAGGTGAGGGGGCTGCTAATGAGATTCTGGGGAAATCTCTACTGGGCTTCAAAGACCGCCATACAACACGGACGCAGGGCAGGGACAATCGGACATTACAAGTGGCGTTTTTTAACAAGAACAAATCGACATTATAGACTGCAGTCTAGATTAGTGGCTTTTATTATTACTTATTTTATTTTATCCTTATTCACATTGTTTCTATCTACGTGACTTTACCGAAAGAACAAAAGTACATGAGTTCCGCAAATCACGAAAGCTTAAGTCAAAACTTAGCTATGTCTCCAACCTCGGGATATCAAAATATAAATCTAGAATAAGAAGCACGGATTTCTGGCGACACAGAGAACAAAATTTGATAAACCCTTGGAATACCTGTGGTAACAACTAGGTAGATCACATATCTTGGTTAAACATAAACCAAATAATAATTATGAAGTATTAGACCGAGGGTCATCCAGAAGAAATACAATGCAAAACAGGTCAATCACACACGACCAAGATGATATGCATTCCATAGAATCAGAGCCGCCCAACCACCTTTGTCTTCCAGAAGCACGTGGTAGCAATAAATTACACATGCAGGGAGGGCGCCTCCCCTTGAGATATCAAGCACCATGAAGAAATTCCAAACCACGACAGAAGTACTGTAAACACTTCAAAACATACCTTGAGTCACAGAATCAACACCGCAAAAAGGGATAAATATTAAGATAAGGGGTGGAAAATAATGTTTCGACACATTTATAAATAACGCGATCTAAACCCAAAAACGTTGATTATGAATAACATTGGTCGGGAAAGCCTACGTGTTTCTCTTTCTCTCAACTCTTGTATATATTTGGTCTTGAAAAATTAATGAAAATAGAAAAAATGAAAAAAAATGTAATTTTCTAAAATGATGCTAATTTATGTAGACTTGACCTTTGGAGGAGTGTGCTCGACTTCCGAGTCCGCACGCTCGTGGGTAGTCGTGAGCTGCTGCTGCTGGTCCTGTGCGATGCTCGCTTGGTCGATGCTTGACGCTTTTCCACCTTTTCTCCAGGTTGATTGCTTGTCGTTGCTCGTCACTCTTTCTCTCTCTTGCTGCAGCTGCTGGTGGGAGCTGGCACTCAATGTAGAATACAACTTTTAGCGATGCTTTGTCTGTCAGCGCCAAACTCGTACTCAGTGCCACATCGCTACTCTGCAAGCCTCGCCATCCTTGGTCGATTGTGGGGCCCACTCCCGGAGCTTGCCGCAGCAAGACCCTGTTGCATGATCTGTGTCCTTGCTTATATGTGAAATTCTCCCCTCTCTGCGCGTCGCTTGTGAGAGAAAAAAACCGATGCCCTCTGTTTCGTTCTCCTCCCGTGGCCGCAGCCGCCTGGTTGCCCCCGGTTGCCCCCGGTTCCACCCTCTCTGCCTTCGTGGTGTTTGCTATCTCAAGGGGAGGCACCCTCCCTTCATACGTATTTATTGCTACCATGTGTTGTGTCAAATTGTTGGGAGACAAAGGCGGTTAGGAGTCTCTGGTCCTATGGAATACATATTATCTCGATCGTGTGTGTTTGACCTATTTTGCCTTGTATCTATTTGGACTTACCCTAGGTATAATACTTCATGATTATTGGTTTATATTTACCAAGATTCGTGATGTATCATAGTTGTTAACACAGGTATTCTGAGGGTTTTATTAAGCTTTGTTCTCCGTCCGTGTCACTAGGAGTAATATAAGTAATAATAAAAGCCACTAATGTAGACTGAGAGTGTATTGGCAGTTTATAATGTCGATGTATTCTTGTCGCTAAGTTTCGAACTTTTACCGTTAAAGAAAACGCCAGTTGTAATGTCCGTTTGCCCTGTGCTCTGCGTCCGTACCAGTGAGTCTGGAGATATTTTGTGAACTGTCCAAAACGTCCACGGAGGTCGTGTCATATGGTCCTTTGACAATCTGGAGATATACCAGATCGTCATTAACCTCCCTTTGCCCTGGAGTTTATTATTTAATGGCTCTTTATGACCTCCCTCCAGTTCCTTTAATGTGGCAAGGCAGCTGGGTGAGAGAGGTGGGGTGTGCCTCACCCTTTCATGCCCTATGCTCACCCCAATCGATTATTATATAAAAAAATATATATTGGCAGAATTATTCTTAATATTAATTTTTGGTTAAAGGCCTATATTTACAACCCATAAGAGTGAATGGAAAACATGGTAACAGGAGGTCACACTTCAAGAGACGGCGCCCCTCTTTGTGAGAGACAAGAAAATGTAACACCTCCAACCATGAGGGAAGAGGGGGGGACGCAACCGGACAAATAGAACCCCCCCCTTCCCAGATTATTTTTTGTAGAAAGTTGAAAAACTAGAAAACACTTAGGGGCAATTGAAAGGTATGTTTCCACAGATGGCTTGAGGAAGGAGACAGGAACTAGGCCTTGATATGACTTAACAGATTACTTCAATAAATTACAACAGACACACACGTACACCGGACAAACAGTTGCTCCCACAGGTTGAGAGCGAAATCAAAGAAATTCCGGTCCTTTGTGAGAAGGCGAGCCGAGATGGAAGAATTTCAGAGATAAGCAAGAATACAGCACACGTAATTGAGTCTTGCTGCGGCAAGCTCCGGGAGTGGGCCCCGCAATCGACCGTGGATGGCGAGGCTTGCAGAGTAGCGATGTGTCACCGAGTGTGAGTTCGGCACTGAAAGACAAAGTATCGCTAAAAGTTGTATTCTACATTGAGTGCCAGCTCCCACCAGCAGCTGCAGCAAGAGAGAAAGAGTGCGAAAGAGTGACGAGCAATGAGAAGCAATCAATCTGGAGAAAGGAAAGCATCGACCAAGCAAGCATCGCGTAGGACCAGCAGCAGTAGCGGCTAATGACTACCCACGAGCGTGGGGACTCGGAAGCCGAGCACACTCCTGCAAAGGTTAAGTCTACAAGGACCAACCGCGCCTGGTGCAAGGGAGAGAGCGTGACCGGTGCAACCTAGAAAGAGTGTCGGCGCTAGCGACTAGCGGACGAGCTGCAATCGCAATCGGGCACCGTCAGGGACGAGCGTCGTGCAGACTCGGCTCATAAAGCAGCAGAGAGGCCTGCAGCTGCCGCCAATAGAGAGAGCATTGTGTGTATGACACGCCAACACACACACGACTCATCGCCCAGCAGCCAACCAAGGCATTTTCAGTACAAGGAACGCCCCACCTCGGCGTCTGCTTAACGCAAAGAGTTCAGCAAGGAGACAATACACCCACACACACATAATGCACATATCGGGACTCATAAGATTACTCCAAAGTTCTTGTGTTTCGGTCAGGGCCATCCTAAGATGGTGCGTTAACTATTAGCTGATCGTGACAAGCATTGCTGCCCATTGAGTTACGTGGATACGGTCATTTAGAAGTGTTTCAGTAATAATTTTTGTAATTGTATAACTGTACCAATGAATTCATTGATGA
The DNA here is from genome assembly GCF_964198595.1 of Lampetra fluviatilis. Lineage (NCBI taxonomy): Eukaryota > Metazoa > Chordata > Hyperoartia > Petromyzontiformes > Petromyzontidae > Lampetra > Lampetra fluviatilis. Next base: position 66,619 of record NW_027620425.1, read on the forward strand.
AACTAAACATTTATAAACATGTATCTTACGAATCTAGACTCACAGGGATACTATTGTGTTAAAATATTTATTTTGATCACAGAAGCCTTTAATTGATAAGCATTTGTTAGACAAGCAGGCACAGCTGCCGCGCACCATTGTTCCAAGACATTACCAATGAATTCATTGAGGTCTACTTTTGCCTTAGGCACATGTTTCTTTATTGCTGTTCGTATGAATATTGTCACATTCATTTTTAAGGACGTTTTCCCATCGCTGTGTATGCTCGCTTTACTCTGAGGAATTAGCCGATTGTTCTGTTGCCCAGTTTAACAAACGTAATCATTGAAGGTTAAATGTATGGATCAATGAGGACATCTCCTGCAGTTCGCATATTAGAGTTTTTTTTATATTAAAGTTGCTTAATACAGAAGAGTCTCAGTGGTGCCTTCCTAAGAACTGTATCCTGCGGAGAGATCTGAATTTTGAGACCTGACATAAACACACTAAGACATAATCAGTAAAAGTGAAAGTGAGAATCATTGTACATTATGAGACCTCCTTTGCCGGTAGCAAAATATAATAATAGCTTTTTTACCCTTTTTTCTGGCAACAAAATTGACACCTTTTTACAAGGAATCATGTTTACATTAACCACAATTCCTGCAGTCAAAATGCAAACAAAAAACGCACTCTGATAATGTATGCACTGTCCTTGAAATTGATTGGTCCACACCTTATAAAAAGTCAGTTTTGTTGCCAGAAAAAAGGGCAAAAAACCTATTATTTTGCTACTGGCAAAGGAGGTCTCATGATGTAAATGCTTACCCCGTGTCCTCAATACTCTGATGATGCATTGTCTTTGAGTTGTGCGCCTTTTGAGGTCATCTGGTCGAACACCATATGAGACTGGGCTCTAACAAAAGCTGTATCTGGTGTGAACCAATCAATTTCAAGGACAGTGCATACATTATCAGAGTGCGTTTTTTGTTTGCATTTTGACTGCAGGTATTGTGGTTAATGTAAACATGATTCCTCGTATAAAGGTGTCAGTTTTATTGCCAGAAAAAAGGGTAAAAAATCTGTTATGAGAATCATTGTATTATCCCGATTGATAATACAACCCTAGACAACGAAGCCTAATGATCATAATTGCATACATTATAAGAACTACATACGCTCGCATAACCTAAAGCAATTACACCTTCATAATTAGTATAAATGCATTATTTGCATAATGACATACATTAGCATTTTTAAAATACATTTTCAAGACCGAATAAAGAAGCGCTGCAAATAAACGGTTACAATGATGTACACATCAACAGGGCATTGAATACCTAAACCAAATCATATAACAAGAGCATTGAAACTGCGCAAGTAATTAAAACGATCAAAATACCGTACATTGTGGGAGTAACTGATAATCTCGCCAGATGTTTGGTAAAACAAAACATCCGAGTCAGATTTCACATGGTGCATAAAATACAGAATTTAATATCTGGTACAAAACATGTATTATCGAAGCTATCAACAGAGTGTGTGTACAGGAGTAACTGCACGTGTGGTAAATGTGATGCTGGGCAAACAGGACGAATGATCAGCACGAGACTAAAAGAGAAATATTAAATTCTCCCAAATACAACTATCAGCAGTAGCAGAACACGCGTGCCAACAAGGACACTCAATTGATTTTGATAATGTTGAAGTTTTGTGCAAAACAAGCTGCGATTGGCCAAGACTAATTAGAGAATCTATCGAAATTGAAAGAAATCAAAATATCTTTAATCGTTCGGATAGCTACCGTTTTATTGCTGTGTGGAAGCGAATAATCACGTAATATATTATTTAAATGCATGCCTACAAAGAGCAGCATACTTCATTAGGGATTACCGTTGGTAGGGCTATTTTAATAAACACAATAGACAGGAAGGACAAGTTCACAGGGCTCGCATAAAGCATAATATACGCTGCCTCAGTAATTCCCCCCCCCACCCCACATCGTGCATGAAATTTTCCACTTTTAATCTAATACATATAATAAGGCTAAATACAAGAGGAATTAACTTTCGTCCAGAAATAAAACTGAAAGTTGGGATTATTTAGGCTAAAATGGCACGGTATGCAGATTTACTTTTTTATACTCGAAAATGTAATGCATGAAATTCCCCACTTTTTAACGTAATATATAGGCTACTCAGGCTAAACACAACCCAGAAATGTACTTTCTGTTTAAAAATACAGCTGTAAAAAGTTGTCATTTTTTTGCAAAACATGGCATAGATTAGTATGACGATTTTCTGTTTAGGGCGTGAACATTTCTTTCGTGGAATTTTTCACTTTTAATCTAATACATAGCATATTAAAGCTAAATACAATGGAGGAATGAACTTTTGTTAAAAAATAAAGCTGTGAAAATGTAGCAAATTTTGGCCCAAAACGGCATAGGTTCATATACCGATCTTCTGTTTGGGATGTGAACATTTAATCGTAAAATGTTCTACTTTTAATCTAAGACATAGCATACTAAGGGTAAATACAATGGAGGAATTAACTTTTTTTTGAAAAATAAACCTGTGAAAATTTGGCTTATTTTAGCTAAAACCGGCATAGGTAATCGGGCCGATTTTCTTTTTTATACTTAAAAATTTCACCGTGAAATTTCCCACCTTTTTACGTAATATATAGGATACTAAGGCTAAACACAACCTAATTATGCTGTTTTTGATGAAAAAGTAAAGCTAGGAAAATTGGGCTAATTTTTCCAAAAAACGGCATAGGTTAGTCTGCCGATTTGTTTTTTTTTACTTGAAATTTTCATGGTGACATTTCCCACTTTTAACGTAATATATAGCATACTAATGCTAAACCAAAGGGAGGAATTCACTTTTTCTTGGAAAATGTAGCTTTAAAAATTTGCCCTCCATTGTTGTTGGAGGGAGACTGCCTCCAACTGCCCAGTAGCGTCTTTCGCAAGCCTCCTTCTCAGAGGCCGATCTTGACACCGCTGCTACCAGTCATCAGCAAGTCCACTCAGCTCCACATCCTCCTGTAAACACGTCACTGCATCTCTTCTCCAGCCCGTGCCGCGCCCATTTAGCCCCCACGATTCGGCCGAACAAAAGCTGTTGGGCATGCAGTGACTGGGCATGCGGGCTACATGACCCAGTCAGCGCAGCCTTGGCTGGCGGAGGAGCTCACCGATGAGACTTTGTCCAAATATTTCGAGGATTTGTGAGCTCACACAATCCAGCCTGGTTAAACCCAGGATGGATTGTAGGCAGGCCAGCCTAAATGTTTTTAACCGGCGAAGATGTTGACTTACACACACACACATCGAGTGACATGCACACATGTATGGACTTACACACATGTGGACTAACACGCAACATATATGGACTGACACACACATTGACTGACACATAGACACACAAACGCACATTGACTTACACACTGACATGGAGCGATGCACACACATCGACTAACACACACACATCGACTAACACACACACACAGCGACTGATACACACACATGGGCTGACACGCACACTTGCACTGACACACACAAACACATCGATGTACACACACACATCGGGCGTTGTCCGTTCGAAAAAGATAGACACACATAGACTTACACACAGATGCATGGACGTACACGCACACACATATGGACTCAAACACACACATCGACGTGCACAGCAATCCCCGATGATGGCACAGCTATCAGCATCGCAGTACTACGTATGAGTAAATAGCGGGACGTGAGCAATGGAAACAATAGAAATGCATAGAAGAAATAAGCTGAAATAAGTTTACATTAAATAGCAGCAGTACACACAGGTACGTTGAGAAGCAGGCTACAGTATAGATTATAGACTGGCAGTACGCCGACTCAATGACAGAAGCATTGCTACAGTGCACATAAAAAGCAGCCAATACAGGCAGCAGCTGAAAAAGCAGGATACAGTCGACATGAAAGGCTGGTAGTACACTGAGTGAGGTAAAGAAGCAGGCAAGAGATTATAGACTGCCATACACTCATAATGGGCAAAAGCCAAATTAACAGTGTAGATAATAGAGTGGCAGTGCACTGACGTTAATTAATCAGAAGGCAGCAGTCCACAGCACAGACTGACAGTACAGCATCACAGCGTCATAAAAAAGACTAAAAGGAAATATTTAGCAAGCTAATAATTAAAAATTAGTTTTCTGCACACAAACATTACAATAGTAATATTTGCCAACTTATTAGTTTCATAATAGTAAACAATGGACCAGAGTTGTTATCTGCACACAAACATAATTATTGTAATATTTGGCAACGTATTTGTTTACTAATAATAAACAATGAACCTGAGCTCTTAGCGCAAGAAGCAAGGAAATGTGTACTTACCATAGCCGTGGTGAGGCCTAGTCCCATGCAGAGCCCCCGTCTTGGCCTACATTGCCGAGCCAGGGGAGGCAGCACGTTGGCAGGCTGGGGGCTGGGACGCTACCCTCCCACCATCCCCCCGCCCGTGCAACAATAATGCAATCTAAGCACTATAATATTATTATGTATGGACTCTGTAGTATAAACTGGATGCATCGTGTTGGGGGGGGGGGGGGGGGGGGCGAAGAGGACATGACACTGTGAAGAAATATCCGCAGCGTTATGTGTATATGTATTGCATGTTAAAGGTGTAAAAGAAAATGTCCCCCGTGAGCTCGACCGAACGCGCATCACTTGGCAGGGTCTGCCCCCCCGAGGCAATTGTAGTCAGTTGGTGCGGTCGATGTCGCGCAATAAGTAAATAATTAGAATAAGAAATGTCACAAATTTGTTAATTAAACTATTTTAAAGTTTACGGATGGGAAAACGGAATAGCCTATTCCCACCGTGGGGCTTAGGGCATGCTGCCTGTCAATTTTTTGTATACATAAACCCCACCGTTCGAGAGCCAAATCCCTCGCAAGCACGCGCGGAGACTTTTATATATAAAAATAAATAAAATACTAACCCTAACCCCTAACTCAAACCTAACCATAACTACCCTAATCCTAGCGATAACCCTAACTCCTCACCCTAACCCCTAACCCTCACCTCTAACCCTAATCCCAGCCCCTAACTCTAACCCTCACCCATACCCAAACCCTAACCCCTAACCCTAATCCATATGCCTTTAAACGCATCTCAGCGAGATGAGTTGAATCGTTTATAGCTTGACTCTGTCGAGTAGAGTCGAAGTGGCATATGCCACTTGCTTGTGTGACTTGTGGAACCGGGGCGGCATTTTGCATTGAAGTCAAAGATAGGTGTGATTGTTTGAAGCAGGGGCGGTTTCTTCATTAGTTCGATTGGGCGACGCACCACCAATGTCATGCAACCACAGAGTCACGCTAGCCGTCACTGTGCCTCTGGATATAGTCCAATCAGCGTCATGCTACGTTCTGTGGAGTACCGCCTCTTTTTGGGCGATTTCCCTCCGGCTGAGAATCGCCCCGAGTGGTCCCATAGACTTACATTCAAAGATGTTTTTTTTCGAACGGGGGGCGCTGCAATGCATTTTCTATGGCTTCCGGGAGGGCTCGCACTAACGTGCTTATGTCATCATACGTAAGCACGTTTCATCCAACAAAATTATTTGTTGCCACCTAGTGGAATCTTTAATAAAAGAAACATGAGTGGATTATATTAATAGTGAGTATAGAAACAAACAAGATGTATTGTAAGAGTCACTTTATTTTTCATTAATATTAAAGAAGTGAAGTTGCCTTTACATGCTTAAGCTGTTAATTTATCCTTTGCATGGGTGGACCTTATCCTTATCAATCATCCAGACATTTGCCCCCCCTGAGAGATTTTGCAGGAGCCGCCACTGGTTTGAAGCACACTGTTTTGGAATGCAGTGCGTTTCACTATTTCAGCACCGATGTTCATCAAATATTCAACGGTGTAAGCGTATGGGACAGCTTGGGATGTCAATGCAGTAGTTTGTAACTTGAAAATCCGTGAAGAAATAAAGAATTTCAGTGCAAATCGGCCGTATAGTTTAGTTTTTTACCGGCGTTTGACGTGTTACGTGTGCCCTCTTGTGGATAAGTGCAGTACCACAAGCGTTCAATTCGTGGTTACGTCTGCTATGTGGTGGACATGTGCAGTACAGGCCAACACAGTACGCCAGCAGTTGCTGCTGTCAGGCGTTACCCGCGCATCCCCCGTAGTTGTGAGTCGCTGCTGCTGCGGCGTCCTGGCGTTTGTCCGAAGCGCGGTTGGCTGCAATGAAGTCGTGAAGACACCGCACAGTGCCACTGCTGCTGTTACCGCGCCAAGGTACTGCAGTTGTACCAAGTGACCACACGGTGGCGATACAGCACCATTTTGGTTAAGTTATTTTGCAAGTGTCCATGATGGTTCGGCCATTTAACGAGTGTCCATGTTGGTTAGGTTATTTAGCGAGTGTCCATGTTGGTTAGGTTATTTAGCGGGTGTCCATGTTGGTTAGGTCATTTGGCGAGTGTCCATGTTGGTTAGGTTATTTAGCGAGTGTCCACGTTGGTTAAGTTATTTAGCGAGTGTCCATATTGGTTTGGTTATTTAGTGAGTGTCCATGTTGGTTAGGTCATTTAGCGAGTGTCCATGATGGTTAGGTCATTTAGCGAGTGTCCATGTTGGTTAGGTCATTCAGTGAGTGTCCATGTTGGTTAGGTCATTTAGCGAGTGTCCATGTTGGTTAGGTTATTTAGCGAGTGTCCATGATGGTGAGGTTATTTAGCGAGTGTCCATGATGGTCAGGTTATTTAGCGAGTGTCCATGTTGGCTTGGTTATTTAGCGAGTGTTCATGTTGGTTAGGTTATTTAGCAAGTGTCCATGCTGGTTAGGTTATTTAGCGAGTGTCCACGTTGGTTAAGTTATTTAGCCAGTGTCCATATTGGTTTGGTTATTTAGTGAGTGTCCATGTTGGTTAGGTCATTTAGCGAGTGTCCATGTTGGTTAGGTCATTTAGCGAGTGTCCATGATGGTGAGGTTATTTAGCGAGTGTCCATGATGGTGAGGTTATTGAGTGAGTGTCCATGATGGTCAGGTTATTTAGCGAATGTCCATGTTGGCTTGATTAATTAGCGAGTGTCCATGATGGTTAGGTTATTTAGCGAGTGTCCATGTTGGCTTGGTTATTTAGCGAGTGTTCATGTTGGTTAGGTTATTTAGCAAGTGTCCATGTTGGCTTGGTTATTTAGCGAGTGTCCATGTTGGTTAGGTCATTTAGCAAGTGTCCATGTTGGTTACGTCATTTAGCGAGTGTCCATGTTGGTTAGGTCATTTAGCGAGTGTCCATGTTGGTTAGGTTATTTAGCGAGTGTCCATGATGGTGAGGTTATTTAGCGAGTGTCCATGATGGTGAGGTTATTGAGCGAGTGTCCATGATGGTCAGGTTATTTAGCGAATGTCCATGTTGGCTTGGTTATTTAGCGAGTGTCCATGATGGTTAGGTTATTTAGCGAGTGTCCATGTTGGCTTGGTTATTTAGCGAGTGTTCATGTTGGTTAGGTTATTTAGCGAGTGTCCATGTTGGCTTGGTTATTTAGCAAGTGTCCAAGATGGCTAGGTTATTTAGCGAGTGTCTTTGATGTTTAGGTTATTTAGCGAGTGTCAATGTTGGTTTGGTTATTAGCGAGTGTCCATGTTGGTTAGTTTAATTGGCGAGTGTCCATGATGGTTAGGTTATATAATGAGTGTCCATGTTGGTGTGTGTGTTGAACTTCTTTCACACCGTACATAGCCAATCATGCTCATAGGAGGTGCGGGGAGGACAACAAACGAAGCATAAACAGCAGTTCTAAACAAAATTTATTTTCAATCTAGATTAAAAAAATCCGTAGCTCCAGTGACTTCCTAATATCGGAAGAAAAAACATTCCAGACGGCTGCAGAAGTGCATCTGAAAGCATGCAATGCTGAGACTGTCTTTATTCGATGACTACCCAAAAGCTGCTGCTAAGATGACCGGAGTTTGCGTGATGGTTTAAGCTCTTTGATGATGTCAGCAAGGTATTGTGGTTTATTTGTGGTAAGCGCTTTGAATGTAATGAGTGCAACCTTGTATGTATGACTTCGGCAACAGGAAGCCAATGCAGTTCGGTGAGCACTGGACAGACATTGGTCGGATTTTCCAGTACCCGTCATGATGCCTGCCAAATAATTTTGTACACGCTGCAGCTTGGTAATGTTTTTGTCAGATGTGCCGGAGAGTAGTGAGTCGGAATAATAGAGCCCTAACCCTATCCCTAAGCCCTAACCACTAACCCTAACACCTTACCATAAGCTTAACCCCTAACTCTAACCCTTAACCCTAACCCTTAACCATAACCCCTAACCCTAACCCCCTGACCCAGACCTTGACCATAACCCTAACCCCTAACCCTAACCGAACCCTAACCCTAAACATTAACCCTAACTCAACCCAAACCATAACCCCTAACTACCCTAACCTTAATGCTAACCCTAACCCCTAACACTAACCCCTAACCCAACCCTAACCCCCAACCCTAACCCCGAACCCTAACCCAACCCTAACCCCAACCTAACCCTAAACCCTAACCAAACCCTAAACCCTAATTCTAACACAACACAACCCAATCCCTAACCTCACCCGAACCAAACCCTAAACCCTAACCCGAAACCCTAACACTAACCTTTAACCCTGAACCTATTTTTAAACCCAACCCTACACCCTAAACTCTAATCCATATCCCTAACACTATCCCTTAACCCTAACCCTAACCTTAACAACTAACCCTAACCTTCACCCCTAACCCTAACATTAACACCTCACCCTAACCCCTAACCTAAACCGTAAACCTGTTGCTTATGTTGTATCAGTGCTGCCGCTGATGAGCTGCACTCTCAGAAAGTCGGGCGGCTGACGTGGATGCGTAGAACCACTCGCATCTTTGTGTGGAGAGGTGGCTATGTGGAGGCTGTTCCTCTGCTCAGTTATTTTGTCCGATGCAGCAGCTGGAGTTGTGCGTTTGTGTCCACAATAGTGCATCACGCGACTTGTGTAAAACCTACAGTGCACCTATAGCCATCTCAACCCGACAGCCCTGACTATATAGCCCTAACCTGAGAGCCGCGACCCGGACCCCTAATTATGGTTACAGGAGTCTCAATTCCATGGCGTCGAAATTCGGCCTCCACGATGTAAAATTCAAACTCCCGAAGTTGGAATTAGGACTCCCGACAGGAGCAGTGGCAGCTGCGGTTGTGCGTTTTGTCAGTGAGGCAAAAGCCTCAAGGGAATTCAAACAAATATACTCTCATTATTATTATTATTCTTGCTGCTCACAAAGGTCGATCAACAGTCGTGATGTCAGGTGGGGAATATGATCACAAAATCAGAGATTTACTAGTTGGAGGTACCGACCTTAAAATTGAACGAGACCCAACCAATGCCTCGAAACTGCCAACAGTTTACGGCTTGCCAAAGACCCACGAACCAACAGTGAGTGCAATCGGCACTGCCACAAATAATGTAGCACCACGCAACCTTTACCTAAACAAAGCGCGACATCGACAGCAGGTTCTCTTAGTTCATTAAGGAGAGAGATGGGAGAGTGGAGGGGGAGGGGCAGGGGGAGGGGGGGAGAGATGAGTGAATGAGTGAGTGAATGAGTGAATGAGTGAGTGAATGAGTGAACGAGTGAATGAGTGAGTGAGCGAGTGAATGAGTCAATTATAAATGGGGTGGGTTGGGGGAGTCCATTACGAATGAGAGTTCATCAACCATCACCAACCATCATCAACCATCATCAACCATCATCATCAATCATCATCAATCATCATCAACCATCATCAACCATCATCAATTATCAACCATCATCGATCATCAATCATCATCAATCATCATACACCATCATCAACCATCATCATCAACCATCATCAACCATCATCAATCATCAACCATCATCAATTATCAACCATCATCGATCATCATCAATCATCATAAACCATCATATACCATCATCAACCATCATCAATTATCAACCATCATCATCATGAATCATCAACCATTATCAACCATCACCAACCATCATCAACCATCATCATCAACCATCATCAACCATCATCAATAATTAACAACCATCATCGATCATCATCAATCATCATAAACCATCATCAACCATCATCTACCATCATCAATCCTCATCAATCGTCATCAACCGTCATCAACAATCATCAATCGTCATGAACCATCGCCGCTGCCTCCACAGCTGCTGCATCCCAGGCAGCGATCCTGCGACAATCCGGTCCTCTTTGCCGCTCCTCTGACCATTTTCCTCAAGGAACATTTTGCATAAAAGGGCATCACGAACATCAACCACCACCATCACGCGCATTCTACGCCACTCACTCCACATTCCGTTTTTCAGACGTAAACGGGAATGTCGTAAATCGGAAATGGCTTTCCTCCCGGACAGTCATTCCGACTTATACTCCTCACCTAAACATCCACACGCACACATATATCACTTTTAACAATACAAAAATAAGGACAATTAACAACTTCTTGGTTCTTTCGGTAAAGTCACGTAGAAGGGAAGTAATAAAATCATAAAAATAAAACATAATAGAATGAAATAATTCTCACGACGTTCCCTGGAAAGGTGAGGACGGCTGCTTGCGTTGTAGCCGAAACGTCGTGAGAATTATTTCATTCTATTATGTTTTATTTTTATTATTTTATTACTTCCCTTCTACGTGACTTTACCGAAAGAACCAAGAAGATGAATCCCTGCAGTCACGAAAGCTTTAAATCGAGACAATTAACAACATACATCTTAAGACGATTGCATCATTAATTTAAAACTAAACTAATTAACCTTTCCAGGGAACTCACCAAAACACGCTCGAGTGGCTCGAGAGGTGATGTGGAGGCGTTACTGTTGCACTGTGGGGATAGAGTGGAGAGGGAATCTGATCAACTACAAAGTTATTTTTCACAGACGTCCAGCAGTGGATGGACGATGCAGCCTCCCGCGTGCTCCATTTTGTTCTCATGGTACTTGCCATCTAAAATTCCGTTCACCTACAAATGAAATTTTTGAAATCCATAATTTTGTCATTTCGAGGAATTGTTGCACTCACTTGGACTCTGACACCCAATATATGACAGCAGCAGTATGAACACAGCGTTAACCAACGAAAAATTACCAAATAATTTATTAAAATTTGCACAAAAGCACCGATAAATTAAAGTGCACACATTTACTCACACGCCAGGTGTACATAGATATATTGTTATTATGATCACGACTATGAAGATTCTAGCTCTACAATAGCTTATACAAGTGTATTGTAATAGCGTCGACTGTTGTTCAGCAACGGCAACTGCGGTGGAAGAGCAGTACACACGCCGATGAGCATATACGCGGGTGTGTTGGCAGGGCAGAGGAACTGGGGTAAGGGTCATCTGGAAGCCCCTGGAACCCACTCGTGCGTTCGAGAAGGGAGGCGCGGCCAGGGCAGAGCCAGGCCGCGCCGGGTAGCATGAAAGCGGCTGAGAGCACGAGCTCGTGGCTGCCGGTTCTGGGAAGTGGACTCGTCTCGTCGTCTTCGTCTTCGACGCCTTTATCGCTGCCATCTCCACGAGATATTGCACCCCTGGACAGTTGCTGGCTGTCCCTGTCGGCACCATCGGTGCAACACGGTCAGGGTGGTGTTAAGGCGAGGCTAGATGACTAGGGAGAGTGCGAAGGCTGACATCACACAACACAGACGTGTAAATGCTATTTGCCTTGGCAAAACGTTACTTGATCTTTGGGGGGCGGAAAATAAATACGAAAATAAATTAGGCAATAAGTTAATATGTAGCATCGGGGTAATAGGTTTACTGATGTCATGTGGCAGTCATTGACGAGGTCTCTTGCCAAGCGTTTGTCAGGGACCCCCGCTTGAGGAGGGGCGGTTGATCCTGCGCGGGCGACGTGCCAGCGGTAGGATTTCCACATTCCCATTACGGGAGCCAGCCTGGTCACCACTCCACACGCCTGCGACCAAAGTGCAGCTTCTAAAGCGGTCTGGACCCATGCTCTTAAGGGGCAGCCCCACGGCCAAGCACCCTGCTCCAGGTTCAAGTCCAGGTTCGTGAGGTCCTAGTCTGGGTTCATGAGCTCCTATTCCGGGTTCATGTGTTCCTAGTCCGGGTTCGTGAGTTCCTGGGTATTGACACCAACGATGATGTCCACGATGTCCACACCGGTGATGACCACAAGTGCGTGGCTCACGTGGGCTGCCAGCGGAAGCGGTAGCGGCCCTCAGCGGCGGCCCAGGCCACGAGCGCGATGGCGCGCCGGAAGACGAGCGTCCTGGCCGTGCCGTGCTCGCGGACGCTCGCGCGGAACCCGGCCCCCCCCGCTCCCCCTCCCTCGTCGTCTTCCCCGGGCTCCCGGAGCATCGCTCGCGGTGGCGACGTCGTCACAAAGCCCGCGAAGCGGCCGTGCAGCGCGGGGGCAGAGAGGGGAGGGGGGGGGCCACCCCCAACTGCGCGCCTCGCCGCGGCGTCGACGGCGACGTCGGCGGCGTCGCGGTCGGCGGCGCGGGCGTCGCTGCCGCGAAGCCGCCGGCACGAGCGGTCGCTCGCCACCTCGGGGCCGCCCCCCCGTTCGAGGCGGCGGCGTTTGGGCTCCCTGGGAGGAGTGAGGCAGGAGGAGTGCGGAGGAGGAGGAGGGGGGTAGAGGGTGAAGGGGGAAGGAGGGAAGAGGGAGGAGGAGGTGGAGGAGGGGTCGAGCTGCAGGACGCAGCGCGATGCCTCCTCCAGCAGGTCCCTCATGCGGCCCTCGGCACGACTCACGGCCTGGCCACTCAGGCCTTGCTCCGGCTGCCGGGGACACTCAGCCAGCCCTGCCCACTCCTGGGACAGATTCTGTGTGGGGAGGGAGGGAGGTCAATAGGGAGGCAATGTATTTTTGTTGAACTTCTTTTTCACAGTACATAACAAACCACGTTAATCAGAGGCGCGGGCAGTGCACTGCGGAGTGCGGTAGATCAGAGTGTGACACACAGTGTTGCTCCCTGGGGTTTAACTGGGCACTCCGGTCCACATGAATGGTAACCGCTCATCACGAGTTGGCTGGAAACATCTCAATCTATAAAGAACTGCAAAACCATTGTTGGTAGTGCCGCCTCTTCACCGACGGACAAGAGATAAACTGCTTATCCTGAAATATTAATGCGTTGGAGTTTGCATTGTCCTTGTACTGTTCGTCTGTTGGTGTTCTTTGCTGGGTCACATCGGTGATGGAGAGCCACAGAGGAGGCTGGAAGAAGTCACTCCCTGTGAGTGGCTAGCTGAGGTGCCATATGTTGAATAATTATTGAAGGTGATCCAGAGTCTGAGACCAGAAAAGGCACCGGGCAGAGATGATCTGCAAGCGAATTGCTGAGGAAAGGTGGCTTTTGTACATAGAATGCACTACATGACATCATAACAACAGTACAGACGGTAATAACTACAGGAGCATCTCACTCCTCAGTGTGCCAGGAAAGGTCCTGGCAAGGATTATTGAACATTGCCTTGCCAGGCACACTGAGAGGCTTGCAGAGCCCCAATGTGGTTTCAGGAAAGGGCGGTCCTGCACATATGCCATATTTTCTGTATGTCTGCTACCGCAGAGGTGTAGGGAATTCCAACAAGACATACATCTCTGCTTTATTGACCTGGTCAAGGCCTATGATACCATCAGTAGGCCTAGGCTCTGAGTTACTCTTCGTGCTTTCGGAGTCCCTGATTCTCTGCTCACGATTATTAAGGACCTTCATGATGGTGAGCGGGCCCGGGTAAAACTACGTGGCCGGGAGCCGGAGCCATTCCCTGTTCACCTTGGTGTGCGACATGGATATCCTCTGGCTCCCACATTATTTAACATATATTTCGACCACGTAGTTCGTGAAGCCGTTGATGTCTGTACCTGAGGAATTTCCATCTGGTACAGATACAATGGGAGGCTGATCAATGCCCGGGTGTGGTCAAGGGATGGCTCCCTTTTGGTCAACCATGTTACATATGCCAATGATCTGGCAATTGCTGCTCACTCAGAGGAGGGGTTGGAGGCGCTGCTGCTGAACCTAGAGCATGCCACTAAGAGGTGGGGCCTTACCATCAGCCCCACCAAAACCAAGCACCTGCCTTGGTATTTTGTACTATCGGACACTCCACTCCCACAACTTCCAATTGGTGATAGGGCAGTTGTGGAGAAAGTAGAGAGTTTTCCATACCTGGGCAGTGTGCTCATGAACGGCTCCGGTTTGACAGGAGAGGTCTCACTCCCAATCAGCCGACCAGCATTGCCTTTTCATCGGTTGCGTAACGCAGTGTGGAAGCTACTCCACACGACGCTTAAGATCTTCTCGGCCAGTCATGCCCTTCCTTCTCTATGCTTGCGAAACGTGGATCCCCCTAATGGAACATCTTCGCTGGTTATAAACATTTAAGCTGGCCTGCCAACGATCCATCCTGGATTTAACCGGGCTGGATTGTGTTAGGAGCTCACAAATCCTTGAACGATCTGAACAAAGTCTCATTGCTCTTTAGGCATATAGCCACCGAATGCCTATATGCCTAAAGAGCATTTGTTCGGCTGGAGAGAGGGGGCTAAACAGGCGCGGCATGGGCTAGAGATGAGATGTCGTGATGTGGTACAAGAGGATGTGGAGCTGAGTGGACTTGCCGATGACCGGTACCAACGGTGTCAAGATCGGCCTCTGTGGAGGAGGCTTGTGAAGGACGCTACTGGGCAGTCGGAGATAGTCGCCCTCCAACAACAACGGAGGGTGGAGGAGCGGCGCTCACAACAACGAGCGGAGCGCCGGGTGGCTAAAGGACAAGTTGGCACAGTAGGGGGCACAGGTGGTGTATCAACCAGTCGTCTCAGTCAGTCGACCCGTGGCACCTAGGTCTGCTCCGTGACCTCCTGCCGGCGGGCATTCGACACTTCACGTGGCCTCAATGTGCACATAGCCTGGCAAAAGTGCCGTGGTGACACCACCGCTACTTAGTGGTGAATGGCGGTTGTTGTTGAGTGTGAGTGAGTGTGAGCGAGTGTGAGTAAGTGAATGCACCTCTCCGTGGCACCTCACCTCCAGCGTGGCGCTCAGTGTCCGTGCGCTCTCTGCCAGCTGGCGGAGTCGCGAGTTCCTGGCACGCAGCCTCCGTGCCTCAGCGTCCCTCCGCTCCAGCGCAGCGCTCAGCTGCACGGGAGCCACGCAGATCCACAGCGCAGAGTTAGAGCCACGCTGAGCCACACCAGAGAGCCACACCACGGAGTCACAGCCAAGGACAGCGTTACCACCCTGGAGTCCTCAGAGCACAATGTATGGGCAGTGGTGGTGGGGAGGTCGCGCCGTGGATAATGTCGCCTGTGACACCATACCATAGCACCAGCAACCCTAGAACTCATTGATGCAGGAGGACTTGATTGGTGAATGGACTCAACGTTATTGCAGGCCAGGGACAAACTCCACTCACCTGGGATTATAAACCTCCATCCGCCTGACGCAAGTCCGCCAGCAAGCGCCTGTACAGAACAGCCAGTCGTGCTAAATATGTGCGACAATGCAGACACACGTACTTAGACGCGACCAGCTGCTCTGAGCCAAGCAGAGGCTGTGATGGTTCCCAGCACGACTTTGGTCTACGTGGAGAAAACAATTTAAGATTTCTAAATTGTAATTATATTGTATTGTGCAGCGTGTATTTGTGCATGGGTCACATTTTGCGTTTGATGTACGGTCAACCCAGCCTCATATGAGTACCTGTTATGATGTGTAAATCTCACCACTGGGGGAGATAAAGGCAGTCGGGTGTGGTGCTGGCCACCCACCCCCTCGCGTGCCATGCCGGTCTACATCGGCGTTATTACTCACTTACACCACTTGTTACTGCCTACACTGGGGTCTTTGATATACCGTGTGGGTGTTTTTGATACTTTAAAGATCTTGAAACAGTCCCTATTATCGGTGAGCTCCTCCGCAGGCGCGGGTGGTGTTGGACGGGTCATGCGGCCCGCATGCCCAGCCTAAACGAGCACGGCACATGCTAGAGTAGAGATGGTTTGATGTTCGAGTGGGTGAGTGAATGGGTGACTGGGTGAGTGAGTGGAACGGGACAGAGAAGAGATGGACAGATGCCGTACAAAAAGATTTGGACTTGCCAATAACTGGTACCAGCGGTGTCAAGATTGGCCTCTTTGGAGGAGGCTCTGAAGGACGCTGCAACTGGGCAGTTGGATGCAGTCGCTCTCCAGCAACAACGGAGGACAGGGGAGCAACACTCACAACAACGAGCGGAGCGTGGGGTGGATAAAATACAGCTTGGTGGCACAGTAGGGGGCACAGGTGGTGCATTTGCCAATCATGTTAGTCAGTCAACCCATAACACCTGAGTCTGTCCCGTGGCCTCTTTCCAGCAGTGAGCCTTCCACATTTCACGTGGACTTAAAGTGTACCTAGCCTGGCACAAGCGCCTTGGTGATGTCACTGCTACTTAGTAGCGAATGGCGGCTGTTGTTGTGATGTTGGTGAATTGTGTGTGTGTATTGTACAATAGTCAGGTTATGTTTAAAATGTTTGATTAATTAAACAAAATTTTCAGATTAATGCAAACAACCTTATTAATCTGAAAAGTTCCGTTTTAATCGAGATTAAATTCAGAAAACACAAAGTAGTGGTGCTATTATGATGTCAGAAAGGCGCTTCTCCTGCCAAAAACGGTGCCACGTGGCATTGGATGACGTCACTTTAGGAGCGATGCTCGATGGTCGTGCACACAAAGACAAAGATCCCTCGTGTAGCCTTCACAGACTGTTGGGGCAAGTGCCAATAGTGAGTGACACCTACGAAGGCTGGCACAGCACACGTGAGGGTGGGTGGTCACCACCGCGCCCGGCCGCCTTTGTCTCCCCGGTGGCGATGTTTATGACGCATTTTAGGCTGAGTCGAACTTGGGGAGGCCCAGGACCGATTGTTCAGACAAATCGCCGCTGTGTTGGTGGCGGTCGTGGCCACAAACTCGGGTCTCCGCCAGGATCACGGCGCAGCGCGTCAGCCCACGGCCCTACCTGCCGGTTCTCCCCAAGCGCCTCTTGCAGCGCCGCCGCCTCCTCCTTCTCGTCTCCGCCCCACGGCGTGGAGTCGAACCCCCGCACCTCCTCATCCTCCTCCTTCTCGTCTCCGCCCCACGGCGTGGAGTCGAACCCCCGCACCTCCTCATCCTTCTCGTCTCCGCCCCACGGCGTGGAGTCGAACCCCCGCACCTCCTCATGCTCCGCGTCTCCCCCCGCCAGCTCCAGCGCGGAGTCCAGGCCCAGGGAGGGCCCCAGCTCCATGGCCTGGCCGTCCAGGCCATGGAGCGGCCCCCCTGCACCCAGGCCCAGCCCCACGGCGCCCATCTCCAGCTGCGCCTCCAACTCCGCCATTTCCGCCGGCAGCAGCAGCAGAGGAGGAGTCGGCTCTGGGGGGGGGGATTGCGTTACTCACAGATGCAGACCGTTACCACGTGGCCACATTACCACGTTACCACGTGCATCTAGCGGTCCACTACCACCACCACGACCACCACTACCACCACCACCACGACATGGTTTGTCCACCAGAGTGGTGACCGAGTGCCGTCGCCTCACCTGGAGTGGGCAGCAGGGCCGGGAAGCCGCTGGGGGCCCTCATGGCCGTGAGGTTCAGGCCGAGCTCCACGGCAGCGGCCTTCAGCCGAGCGCCCTGCGGCTCGCACAGGAGACACGGAGAGCACCGCACTCAGAGAGCACCACACTCACTCACACCGCACTCACTCAGCCACTCACTCACTCAGCACCACACTCACACCGCACTCAGAGCACCGCACTCACTCACACCGCACTCACTCAGCCACTCACACAGCCACTCACTCAGCCACTCACTCACACAGCTACTCACTCACTCAGCCACTCACTCACTCAGCACCACACTCACACCGCACTCACTCAGCCACTCACTCACACAGCCACTCACTCAGCCACTCACTCACACAGCCACTCACTCAGCACCACACTCACACCGCACTCACTCAGCCACTCACTCAGCCACTCACTCACTCAGCATCACACTCACACCGCACTTACTCAGCCACTCACTCACTCAGCACCACACTCACACCGCACTCACACAGCCACTCACTCACTCAGCACCACACTCACACCGCACTCACACAGCCACTCACTCAGCACCACACTCACACCACACTCACACAGCCACTCACTCACACAGCCACTCACTCACACAGCCACTCACACAGCCACTCACTCAGCCACTCACTCACACAGCCACTCACTCAGCCACTCACTCACACAGCCACTCACTCAGCACCACACTCACACCGCACTCACACAGCCACTCACTCAGCACCACACTCACACAGCCACTCACTCAGCCACTCACTCACACAGCCACTCACTCAGCACCACACTCACACCACACTCACACAGCCACTCACTCACACAGCCACTCACTCAGCCACTCACACAGCCACTCACTCAGCCACTCACTCACACAGCCACTCACTCAGCCACTCACTCACACAGCCACTCACTCAGCACCACACTCACACGGCACTCAGCCACTCACACAGCCACTCACTCAGCCACTCACTCACTGAGCATCACACTCACACCGCACTCACTCAGCCACTCACTCACTCAGCACCACACTCACACCGCACTTACTCAGCCACTCACTCACTCAGCACCACACTCACACCGCACTCACACAGCCACTCACTCAGAACCACACTCACACCGCACTCACACAGCCACTCACTCACACAGCCACTCATTCACACAGCACTCACACAGCCACTCATTCACACAGCCACTCACTCAGGCACTCACTCAGCCACTCACTCACTCAGCACCACACTCACACCGCACTCACTCAGCCACTCACTCACACAGCCACTCACTCAGCCACTCACTCACACAGCCACTCACTCAGCCACTCACTCACACAGCCACTCACTCAGCACCACACTCACACCGCACTCACTCAGCCACTCACACAGCCACTCACTCAGCCACTCACTCACACAGCCACTCACTCAGCCACTCATTCACACAGCCACTCACTCAGCACCACACTCACACTGCACTCACACAGCCACTCACTCACTCAGCACCACACTCACTCACAGAGCACTCACACAGCCACTCACTCACTCAGCACCACACTCACACCGCACTCACGCAGCCACTCACTCACACAGCCACTCACTCACTCAGGACCACACTCACACCACACTCACACAGCCACTCACTCAGCCACTCACACAGCCACTCACTCAGCCACTCACTCACACAGCCACTCACTCAGCCACTCACTCACACAGCCACTCACTCAGTCACTCACTCAATCAGCATCACACTCACACCGCACTCACTCAGCCACTCACTCACTCAGCACCACACTCACACCGCACTCACACAGCCACTCACTCACTCAGCACCACACTCACACCGCACTCACACAGCCACTCACTCAGCACCACACTCACACCGCACTCACACAGCCACTCACTCACACAGCCACTCACTCACACAGCCACTCACTCACACAGCCACTCACTCACACAGCCACTCACTCACACAGCCACTCACTCACACAGCCACTCACTCACTCAGCACCACACTCACTCACAGAGCACTCACACAGCCACTCACTCAGCACCACACTCACACCGCACTCACTCACACCGCACTCACTCAGCCACTCACACAGCCACCCACTCAGCACCACACTCACACCGCACTCACAGACTATTGGGGCAAGTGCTCTTAGCGAGCACCTATGAAGGCCGGCACCACGCCGAGCTGCCTTTGTCTCCCAAGTGACGATGTTTATTAGACACCGACCCAGATACTAATTTGAGGCTGAGTCGACCTAGGGGAGGCCCAGGACCGGCTCAGATCATCGTCACTAGTGGTGTTGGCCATGAGCAGGAATCGAACTCGGTTCGCCAGGTCCATAGCGCAGCGTAGCGCTAACCACTACACGACCACTCCACACCATAACCACCACCACCACTATCACCACCACCACTATCATCACCACCACCAGAACGACCACTAAAACCACCACCACCACTATCACCACCACCACCACCACCACTATCACCACCACCACCACCACTATCACCACCACCACTATCACCACCACTACCACCACCACCATCACTACCACCACCACTATCACCACTACAACCACCACCACCACCACTATCACCACCACTCCAACCACCACCACTACCACCACCACCACTACCACCACTATCACCACTACCACCACCACTATCACCACCACTCCAACCACCACCACCACCACCACTATCACCACCACTCCAACCACCACCACCACTATCACCACCACTCCAATCACTACCACCACTATCACCACCACCACTACCACCACCAGCAGCACCACTACCACCACCAGCAGCACCACTACCACCACCACCACTACCACCACCAGCACCACTCCAACCACTACCACCACATCTAACAACCACCAATACCACCTTCACAACCAGCAGCACCACTACGAGGACCACTCAACAGAAAGCTGCACATCATCGACCCCGAGGCCGGGTCTCACCTGGAACTCCGCGGAGTTCTCCGCTCCCCGAGGCCCCAACTCGTGCCACACACTCGAGTTGATGGTCGCCAGGCCTGGAAACATCCAACGTCACCGAAATCAACATCAGCAGCACCATCATCATAATTACCGTCGCTATCAACATCATCACCATCAGCACCATCACCAGCACCATCACCAGCACCATCAGCACCATCATCATCACGATCAGCACCATCAGCACCACCATCAGCACCATC
Organism: Lampetra fluviatilis; assembly: GCF_964198595.1. Taxonomy (NCBI): domain Eukaryota; kingdom Metazoa; phylum Chordata; class Hyperoartia; order Petromyzontiformes; family Petromyzontidae; genus Lampetra; species Lampetra fluviatilis. Next base: position 87,487 of record NW_027620425.1, read on the forward strand.
ATCAGCACCATCACCAGCACCATCACCAGCACCTTCACCAGCACCACCATCAACACTACTATCAACACCATTATCACCATCATAATGTGGGACTGAGAGAGTGTGTGACTGACAGAGTGTGTGACTGAGAGAGTGTGTGGCTGAGTGTGTGACTGAGAGAGTGTGTCACTGAGTGTGTGACTGAGAGAGTGTGTGACTGAGTGTGTGACTGAGTGAGTGACTGAGTGTGTGACTGAGAGAGTGTGTGACTGAGTGTGTGACTGAGTGAGTGACTGACTGAGTGAGTGACTGAGAGAGTGACTGAGTGAGTCTGTGACTGAGAGAGTGTGTGACTGAGAGAGTGACTGAGTGTGTGACTGAGTGTGTGACTGAGTGTGTGACTGAGAGAGTGAGTGACTGAGTGTGTGACTGAGAGAGTGACTGAGAGAGTGTGTGACTGAGTGTGTGACTGAGTGTGTGACTGAGAGAGTGACTGAGTGAGTGACTGAGTTTGTGACTGAGAGAGTGACTGAGTGTGTGACTGAGTGAGTGACTGAGTGTGTGACTGAGTGAGTTACTGAGTGTGTGACTGAGTGTGTGACTGAGTGAGTGACTGAGTGTGTGACTGAGTGTATGACTGAGTTTGTAACTGAGTGTGTGACTGAGTGACTGAGTGTGTGACTGAGTGTGTGACTGAGTGAGTGACTGAGTGTGTGACTGAGTGTGTGACTGAGTGAGTGACTGAGTGTGTGACTGAGAGAGTGACTGAGTGTGTGACTGAGTGTGTGACTGAGGGGTGGGGTCTCACCTCGTGCCCCCCGCGTTTCCTCCCCCCACCCGCACCTCGCCCCCTCCTCTCTCCCTCGGCACGTGACCTGCACAGGGGACACCGAATTACCCAGAGGTTCCATGACGACCCTGCGATGTTTCTTGTACATCGGCACCGTCGCGGACAGCCGGAAGCGTGCGTGGCGGTGAGATCGCTCCGGTGGGATCTCACTGGTGACATCTCCCCGGTGAAATCTCACCGGTGGGATCTCATCGTTGGGATCGCACCGATCCGCCGTGAAGACTTGTGCCTGATAGTCCGGTCCCGCTCATTCCCGCCGACGCTGCTGCTGCTGCTGTGACGACCGCCGCTGTCGGGAATTCTTATCCTCCTCACACTCTTTGGTTCTTTCGGTAAAGTCACGCAGTTGGATACAAAATAAAATGAAACAAGTCGTCACGACGTTTCGGGCGCTACACGAGCGCCCGTAATCACGTGGGAACAACCACAGCGAGACACAATTGCTGAAGTGGGCGAGGTTACGTGGGTAACAAAGGGGAGGCTCTCTCGCCCACTTGAGCAATTTTGTCTCGCTGTGGTTGTTCCCACCTGATGACGACTGCTTGTGTTGCGATCGAAACGTCGTGATTTGTTCTCTACCCATGTGAATTTACCGAAAGAACCAATGAGAGTGGATTCCTGCAGTCACGAAAGCTTCAAATCTTATCCGACTGTGGGCCACTCGGCTTCCGCTACCTCATCTGCGGTGACCCGAGCGGTCACGGCCATAAGTGACGTCACGCAATGTTGGACGATTTTTGACCCCCTGCCTCGTCACACGGCGTCACAAAAAGTCAGACCCCCCCTGTGTGTGTTCACAGGTGGTGAACACACACACACAGGTGGTGAACACACACAGGTACTACACACACACAGGTAGTGAACACACACACAAGTAGTGAACACACACACAGGTAGTGAACATACACACAGGTACTACACACACACAGGAACTACACACACACAGGTACTACACACACACAGGTAGTGAACACACACACAGGTAGTGAACACACACACAGGTAGTGAACACACACACAGGTACTACACACACAGGTACTACACACACAGGTGGTGAACACACACACACAGGTAGTGAACACACACACAGGTGGTGAACACACACACAGGAACTACACACACACAGGTACAACAACAACAACCGCCATTCGCCACTAAGTGGCAGTGACGTCACCACGACGCTTGTGCCAGGCTATGTGCACCTTGAGGCCACGTTAATTGTCGAACGCCCGCTGGAAGGAGGTCACGGGGCAGACCCAGCAGGTGCCACGGGTCGACTGACTGAGATGACCGAGATGAGTGGCTGATGCACCACCTGTGCCCCCTACTGTGCCAACTTGCTGGGCTTTTGCCATCCGGCGCTCCGCTCGTTGTTGTGAGCATCGCTCCTCCGCCCTCCGTTGTTGTTGGAGGGCGACTGCCTCCAACTGCCCAGTAGCAGCGTCCTTCACGAGCCTCCTCCACAGAGGCCGATTTTGACACCGCTGGTACCAGTCATCGGCAAGTCCACTCAGCTCCATGTCCTCCTGTACCACGTCACTCCATCTCTTCTCTAGCCCGTGCTGCGCCCGTCTAGCCACCTCTATCCGGCCGAACAAAAGCTGTTTGGGCATGCGGTGGCTGGGCATGCGGGCTACATGACCCAGCCAACGCAGCCTTGCCTGCGGGAGGAGCTCACCGATGGGACTTTGTCCAGATCTTTCAAGGATTTGTGAGCTCCTCACAATATCCAGCCTGGTTAAACCCAGGATGAATCGTAGGCAGGCCAGCCTAAATGTATCTAATCTGCGAAGGTGTTCCATTATGAGAGGTCCACGTTTCACAAGCGTAAGAAAGGGAGGGAATGACTGTGGCCGAGAAGACCCGTAGCTTCGTGCAGAGCGACAGACCAGGTAGCTTCCACACAGGGTTATGCAACCGATGAAAAGATAATGCCGCTCGACTGATTCGGAGTGAGACCTCTGCTGTTAAACTGGAGCCGGTCAGGTACACACTGCCCAGGTATGGGAAACTCTCCATTCTCTCCACAACTGCCCCATCACTGATTGGGAATTGTGAGGGTGGAGTGCCCGATGGTACAAAATATACAGGCAGGTGCTTCGTTTTGGTGGGGCTGATGGTAAGGCCCCACCTCCTAGTGGCACACTCCAGTTTCAGCAGCAGCGCCACCAACTGCTCCTCTGAGTGAGCCGAAATCGAGTCGTCGGCATACATAACGTGGTTGACCAATAGGGAGCCATCCCTTGACCGCACCCGGGCATCGATCAGCCTCCCATTGTATATGTACCAGATGGAAATTCCTCCGGTACATCTACTGAAGGCTTCACGAACTACGTGGTCGAAATAGATGTTAAATAATGTTGGAGCAAGAGGACATCCCTGTCGCACCCCAAGGTGTACAGGGAATGGCTCTGACTCCCGGCCACGTAGTTTTACCCGGGCCCGCTCACCATCATGAAGGTCCTTCATGATCGTGGGCAGAGGGTCAGGGACTCCGAAAGCACGAATAACAACCCAGAGCCCAGGCCTACTGATTGTATCATAGGCCTTGACCAGGTCAATAAAGCAGAGATGTAGGTCTTGTTGGAATTCCCTACACCTCTGCTGTAGCAGATAGACAGAGCATATGGGATCTGTGCAAGATCGCCCTTTCCTGAAACCACATTGGGGCTCGGAAAGCCTCTCCACAGCGTGCCTAGCAAGGCGATGTTGAATAATCCTTGCCAGGACCTTTCCCGGCACACTGAGGAGTGAGATGCCCATGTAGTTGTTACAGTCTGTGCGGTCCCCCTTCTTAAAGGGGGGGACCACCAGGGCATCCTTCCAATCCGACGGAACCCGTCCAGTGGTCTAGATTGTTGTTATGATGTCATGTAGGGCAGTCTGCGCACCAACGCCACCCTCCCTCAGCATTTCGCTTGGGAGATCATCTCTGCCCGGTGCTTTTCCTGGTCTTAAACTCTGGATCGCCTTCAGTACTTCCTCACCGGATGGCACCTCAGCCAGCCACTCACAGGGGTTAACTTTCTCCTCCAATATTTGAGGCACCGTAGCCTCAGCAGGGTCATCCCCACTTTGCCCCATGATGTTTTCCAGGCTGAGGGATTCCCCCTCCCCCAGGCCCTCACAGAAATGATCAGCAAATCTGCAAACCTGTTCCTGGAGGTTGGAGATTGGATCACCGTTTTTTCTGCCAATAATGGTAATAGGTGTGGCGCTGCAGATTACTTTTCTGATGGAGTTAAATAGTGATTTGTGATCGCGGGCCACTGAGGCAGACTCCATCTCCTCAGCAACCCGCGTTCCCCACCCATCCTTGTAGCTCCTCACGGCTCTCCGAACCTCCGAGCGAAGGCTGCGGTGAGCCTTCTCATTCTCTGACGTGGGATGCTGTAGTCGATGAGAGTGGGCCTGTCGCTTTTTCTCAACCATCCTGAACACCTCCTCTGTCAGACAGGGTCTCTGGGGAGGTCTGGACCGCGTACCCAAAGCAGCCATTGCAGCTGCATGAGCCACAGTCCTAAACTTTGCCCATTTCCCATCGACATCAGGAGGAGTGGGGGACGATGCCAACCCCAGCTGCAAGCGATGATGAAATTCTCGCTTGCAACTTCCATCAGCTAGCTGAGACCAGGCCACCTTAGGTTGGAATGGGGTCCTGGGTGTACAGGTACTACAAAGATAGACAAAGATAGACAAAGATCCCCCGTATAGCCTTAACAGACTGTAGGGGCAAGTGCTGTTAGCGAGCACCTATGAAGGCCGGAACGGTACACGAGGGGGTGGGTGGCCAGCACCACGCCCGACCGCCTTGGTCTCCCCAGTGGCGATGTTTACACAACGCACCAGGTACTCATTTAAGGCTGAGTCGACCTAGGGGAGGCCCAGGACCGGTTCAGATAATCGTCACTGGTGTTAGCCGTGAGCGGGAATCGAACCCGGGTTGCCAGGTTCATAGCGCAGCGCGCTAACCGCTACACTACCGCGCCCCTTTCAGGTACTACACACACAGTGACACACACACACAGTGACACACACAGTGACACACACACAGTGACACACACACACAGTGAGACACACACACAGTGACTACACACACAGTGACACACACACAGTGACACACACACAGTGACACACACACACAGTGAGACACACACACAGTGACACACACACACAGTGACACACACACAGTGACACACACACACAGTGAAACACACACAGTGACACACACACACAGTGACACACACACAGTGACACACACACACACAGTGACACACACACACACAGTGACACACACACACAGTGACCACACCGCTACAGGTTCTGGACGCACCCTCCTCCTCCTCTTCATCACCGCCTCCTCCTCCTCCCGCTCGTTGTGGAACGACTCCCCCAGCGGCCTCCGCCCCCCCGCCCCTCCCCCGCCCCTCCCCCGCGCCCCCCGCGCCCCTCTCCCCGCCGCCTTCACCTCCATGGCGCGTGCCGGCCCCCCCCCGCCCCCTCCCCCTCCTCCTCGGGGTCACTGCGCGTGCGCGGCCAATCTACAACAAAGACAAATATCCCCCAGGTAGCCTTCAGTAGAACATTGGGGCAAGTGCGCCTATACAACACAGACAAAGATCCCCCAGGTAGCCTTCAGTAGAACATTGGGACAACTGCGCCTAGATGACACAGACAAAGATCCCCCAGGTAGCCTTCAGTAGAACGTTGGGACAAGTGCGCTTAGCGTACACACACGCTGTGTGTGTACGCTGTGTGTGTATGCTGTGTGTGTATGCTGTGTGTGTATGTTTGCTGTGTGTGTATGTTTGCTGTGTGTGTGTATGTTGTGTGTGTGTATGCTGTGTGTGTGTATGTTGTGTGTATGCTGTGTGTAAGCTATGTGTGTGTGTATGCTGTGCATGTATGTGTGTACGCTGTGTGTGTATGCTGTGTGTGTACGCTGTGTGTGTATGTTGTGTTTGTGTATGTTCGCTGTGTGTGTGTACGCTGTGTGTATGCTGTGTGTGTATGCTATGTGTAGGCTATGTGTGCGTATACGATGTGTGTGTTGTATGCTGTGTGTGTGTGTAGACTGTGTGTAGGCTATGAATTATATCACTCGCACTCACACTTACGTTGAGAGGTCCCCCCGTTCCTCCCTCCCCTCCGAACGTGCGAGCCAGCCAGTCACCCAGTCACCCAGCCAGCCAGCAAAACTTTCTCAATAGAGTTCGACACCGAGATGCCGCGGCTGCCGCTGCTGATGCCGCCCCCGTGCCCAGCCGGAGTCCCCGTGTCTGGGCAGCTCGCTGTGCGCCGCTACCCGCGCCGGGCGGGCGACCCCGCCGGGCCGTGACCCCCCGCCAAGCCCGGCCCGGGCTGCTGCTGCCCCATCGAGGACTTCGCTCGGCGAGATGACGCGCGGATGGGGCCAGAGGCGGCCCCTGGGCTACTTGCTACTGCTGCGTGCTACAGCTGAGTGCTGTGTGCTAGTGCTGTGTGCTACTGCTACAGCTGAGTGCCACAGCTGTGTGCTACTGCTACTGCTGTGTGCTGTGTGCCACAGCTGTGTGCTACTGCTACTGCTGTGTGGTAGTGCTGTGTGCTAGTGCTGAGTGCTACTGCTGAGTGCTGAGTTTCTGTCCCCGTGCTCGTGGCGACGCCGCTTTTATCTTCGAGCACCGCGCGGAGCGGGGCGGCAAAACTTGGGACTCATTAACCCGGCCTGGTGGGGGGGGGGTCACGGGGCACCCCCCCTCACCCCCCACCCACCCTCACTCCCCTCACCCCCCCTCACCCCCACCCACCCCCCTCACCCCCCACCCCCCACCCTCCTGTGTGTGGGGAGCGGTGGGTGTAGTGGTTAGCGCGCTGCGCTACAAACCCGGCGACCCGGGTTCAATTCCCGCTCACGGCCAACCCCACCGGCGACGATTATCTGAACCGTGCCTAGGCCTCCCCTAGGTCGACTCAGCCTCGAATGAGTGCCTGGTGCGGGGTGTACACTTCGCCACTGGGGATACAAAGGCGGTCGGGCGTGGTGTTGGCCACCCACCCCATCGTGTGCCGTGCCTGCCTTCATAGGTGCTCACTTGCCCCTACAGTCTGTTAAGGCGAAATGGGGGATCTTTGTGTGTGCGTACCTGTGTGTGCGTACCTGTGTGTGTGTACCTGTGTGTATACCTGTGTGTGTGTGTGTACCTGTGTGTGTACCTATTTGTGTACCTGTGTGTGTACCTGTGTGTGTGTGTGTGTACCTGTGTATGTGTGTGTACCTGTGTGTGTACCTGTGTGTGTGTACCTGTGTGTGTGTGTGTGTACCTGTGTGTGTGTGTGTACCGATGTGTGTGTGTGTACCTGACCGGCTCCGGTTTGACAACAGAGGTTTCACTCCGAATCAGTCGAGCGGCGTTATCTTTTCATCGTTTGCGTAACGCTGTGTGGAAGCTACCTGGTCTGTCGCTCCGCACGAAGCGTCAGGTCTTCTCGGCCACGGTCATTCCCTCCCTTCTCTACGCTTGCGAAACGTGGACCCCCCTAATGGAGCATCTTCGCCGTTTAGAAATATTTAGGCTGGCCTGCCTACGATCCATCTTGGGTTTAACCTGCAGGCTGGATTGTGTGAGGAGCTCACAAATCCTTGAAAGATCTGGACAAAGTCCCATCTGTCAGCTCCTGTGGCAGGCAAGGCTGCGTTGGCTGGGTCATGTAGCCCGCATGCCCAGCCACCGCATGCCTAAACAATTTTTGTTCGGCCGGATCGAGAGGGCTAAACGGGCGCAGCACGGGCTAGAAAAGAAATGGAGTGATGTGGTACAGGAGGACGTGGAGCTGAGTGGACTTGCCGATGACTGGTACCAGTGGTGTCAAGATCGGCCTCTGTGGAGGAGGCTCGTGAAGGACGCTACTGGGCAGTTGGAGGCAGTCGCCCTTCAACAACAACGGAGGGCGGAGGAGCGACGCTCACAACAATGAGCGCAGCGCCGGGTGGCTAAAGCACAGCAAGTTGGCACAGTAAGGGGCACAGGTGGTGCATCAGCCAGTCATCTCGGTCATCTCAGTCAGTCGACCCGTGGCACCTGGGTCTGCCCCGTGACCTCCTGCCAGCGGGCGTTCGACACTTCACGTGGCCTCAAGGTGCACGTAGCCTGGCACAAGCGTCGTGGTGACGTCACCGCCACTTAGTGGCGAATGGCGGTTGTTGTTGTGTGTACCTGTGTGTATACCTGTGTGTGTACCTGTGTGTGTGTACCTGTGTGTGTGCACCTGTGTGTGTGCACCTGTGTGTGTACCTGTGTGTACCTATGTGTGTGTACCTGTGTGTACCTATATGTGTGTACCTGTGTTTGTACCTGTGTGTGTGTACCTGTGTGCACCTATGTGTGTGTACCTGTGTGTGTACCTGTGTGTGTGAGATTGCTACTGGAATGGGGAGGGGTCAATCCGTTGGGCGAGGAGAGAGGGGAGGGGCCACGCGACCCCCTGGCAGCGCGCGCCGCCGTCACGGTGCGCGCGCTGCCCCCCCACCTTGCTGGCACGTCACGTGACCCTTAGCAACGCCACACGGGCCAAACAAACCCCCCCTACCCCCCTAACCCACCCCACCCCCCACCGCTGCTACCAACAGAGCGCAGGGAGCGGTGGCGCAGCGGTTAGCGCAGCACCGATTTCGAGATTCCGTGGCGGGTTATTCCGGACGTGCTCAGCTGGTCAGCGAGATTATAACACACACTGCGATTAGCCTGCGCCTATAGACAGAACGAGTTCTCGTGAAGATGACATCTCACTCTCAAATGTTATTATCGGATGTTGCAGTACAGGGTGGCCCACAAGTGAGGACACTGGAATTACAATATTTTACTTGCTTATTCTTTAAGTTCAGATTGTGTCCATTATCATGATGTAGTGTGGGGGGACATCTCGAATCCGCAGTTCACGAAACTCAACCCCAAGAACCCAGCATTATTACACTCCTGTAATTCCACACCTGTAGTGACACTCCTGTAATCTTAGATTGTGAACGTCCTACGTACATTTCCTAAGACAATTCGTGCACATGCATTGGAGGCCAGCCGGAACATTTGTGAACGTGAATTAAAGACCGCTGCGTGATTTGAGAAAGTAACACCACTGACGTTCCTGTGAAGACGCTGCAAGTCAAAATTAACTGAGGAGCTGAATGGGCTTCGGGTGGAGTGGAATCTTCAAGGGCTGCTTCGTGACGTGATTTGCTCCAGGGGCTGTTTGGTAAACGAAGTCGGTGCCCCAAACGGGGAACTTCGACAGGGATGGGCCTCCCGACTCGCCACGGTGCTGAACGAGAATGGCAACAGCCCCACTGGGTGGACAGAGCCCCTGCAATGCAGACAATCACCTACTAACTCTCACACACTCACTCACACACTCACTCACACTCACCTCCTAACTCTCACTCACTCACACACTCACTCACACACTCACTCACACTCACCTATTAACTCTCACTCACTCACACACTCACCTACTAACTCTCACTCACTCACTCACACAGAGACTCACTCACTCACACTCACCTACTAACTCTCACTCACTCACACACTCACACACTCACTCACACACTCACTCACACACTCACTCACACACTCACTCACACTCACCTACTAACTCTCACTCACTCACTCACACACTCACACACACACACACTCCGAGACTCACATACTCACACACTCACTCAGAGACTCACTCACTCACACTCACCTACTAACTATCACTCACTCACACACTCACACACTCACTCACTCACACACTCACTCACACTAACTCTCACTCACTCTCACAATCACTCAGTCTGACCTATTCACTGTCGCACTCACTCACTCACACACTCACTCACACACTCACTCACACACTCACTCACACACTCACTCACTCACTCACACACTCACACACACACTCCGAGACTCACATACTCACACACTCACTCAGAGACTCACTCACTCACACTCACCTACTAACTATCACTCACTCACACACTCACACACTCACTCACTCACACACTCACTCACACTAACTCTCACTCACTCTCACAATCACTCAGTCTGACCTATTCACTGTCGCACTCACTCACTCACACACTCACCTACTCACACACTCACGCTCACTCACTCTTACCTACTCTCTCTCGCACTCACTCACACTCACCCTCACACTCACTCACCATCTCTCACTCACACACTCACTCTCACTCACACACTCACTCTCACTATCACACTCACTCTGACAATCACTCACCCCTCTCACACACTCACCTACTCACTCACACTCTCTCACACACTCACCTACTCACTCACTGAGTGAGTGCGAGGGAGGGGCAGGTGAGTGTGAGTAGGTGAGTGTGAGTGAGAGTGAGTAGGTGGGTGAGTGTGAGTAGGTGGGTGAGTGTGAGTGAGTGTGAGTAGGTGAGTGAGAGTGAGTAGGTGAGTGAGGGTGAGTGGGTGAGTGAGTGTGCGAGTGAGTAGTGCGACTCTCACCTCACACTCACCTCACACTCACTCTACATCAACAACAGTGACAGTGGTAATGATGGTGGTGATGATGGTGATGATGGTGATGATACCACTACAGCAGCAAGCATCGTCAGCCCTGGTCCCGGATCGAACCCAGGCGGCAGGAGGCGAGGGAGATCGCCTCCCCTCGACCGCCACCGCCACCAACCTTGGAGTTGAATTTGTCCGTGACCCCCCCCCAGGCCCCCCCCAGCCCCCCACTCTGCTTTGTCAACAGCAGTGAAGGCGGCGGCGCGCGACTCATGAAGGGCGTGAGGTGGGAGGGAGGGGGAAGGGAGGGGGAGGGGAGGGGGTGGTGGGGGGGAGTGGGGGATGGTGGTGGGGGGCTAATTCGCTAAGCCCACACGCGGCTCTCTCCATTCACGTCGTGGGGTTTTTTTCTGTCTGAAGGAGCGGGGAGTGAGAGGCCCGTGCCCGATGCCGGCACAGGCAACACAGACAAAGATCACCCGTGTAGGCTTAACTGACTGTTGGGGCAAGTGCACAGACACACACACATGTACAAACATCCATACGCACCCACATACACACAACAACAACAATCGCCATTCGCCACTAAGTGGCGGTGACGTCACCACGGCGCCTGTGCCAGGCTAGGTGCACGTTGAGGCCACGTGAAGGGTCGAACGCCCGCTGGCAGGAAGTCACGGAGCAGACCCAGCAGGTGCCGCGGGTCGACGAACTGAGATGACTGAGATGACTGGCTGATGCACCACCTGTGCCCTCTACTGTACCAACTCGCTGTGCTTTAGTCGCCCGGCACTCCGCTCGTTGTTGTGAGCGTCGCTCCTCCGCCCTCCGTTGTTGTTGGAGGGCGACTGCCTCCAACTGCTCAGTAGCGTCCTTCACGAGCCTCCTCCACAGAGGCCGATCTTGACACCGCTGGTACTAGTCATCGGCAAGTCCACTCAGCTCCACGTCCTCCTGTACCACATCACTCCATCTCTTCTCTAGCCCGTGCCGCGCCCGTTTAGCCCCCTCGATCCGGCCGAACAAAAGCTGTTTAGGCATGCGGTGGCTGGGCATGCGGGCTACATGACCCAGCCAACGCAGCCTTGCCTGCCGGAGAAGCTCACCGATGGGACTTTGCCCAGATCTTTCAAGGATTTGTGAGCTCCTCACACAATCCAGCCTGGTTAAACCCAGGATGGATCGTAGGCAGGCCAGCCTACATGTTTCCAACCGGCGAAGATGCTCCATTAGGGGGGTCCACGTTTAACTACACACACACATACACACACACATACACACACACATACACACATACACACACATACCCATACATACACACACATACCCACACACACATACACACACACATACCCATACACACACATACCCATGCACACACACATACCCATACAACAACAACAACAACCGCCATTCGCCACTAAGTGGCGGTGACGTCACCACGACGCTTGTGCCAGGCCATGTGCACCTTGAGGCCACGTGAAGTGTCGAACGCCCGCTGGCAGGAGGTCACGGGGCAGACCCAGGTGCCACGGGTCGACTGACCGAGATGACCGAGATGACTGGCTGATGCACCACCTGTGCCCCCTACTGTACCAACTTGCTGTGCTTTAGCCACCCGGCGCTCCGCTCGTTGTTGTGAGCGTCGCTCCTCCGCCTTCCGTTGTTGTTGGAGGGCGACTGCCTCCAACTGCCCAGTAGCGTCCTTTACGAGCCTCCTCCACTGAGGCCGATCTTGACACCGCTGGTACCAGTCATCGGCAAGTCCACTCAGCTCCACGTCCTCCTGTACCACATCACTCCATCTCTTCTCCAGCCCGGGCCGCGCCCGTTTAGCCCCCTCGATCCGGCTGAACAAAAGCTGTTTAGGCATGCGGTGGCTGGGCATGCGGGCTACATGACCCAGCCAACGCAGCCTTGCCTGCCGGAGGAGCTCACTGATGGGACTTTGCCCAGATCTTTCAAGGACTTGTGAGCTCCTCACACAATCCAGCCTGGTTAAACCCAGGATGGATCGTAGGCAGGCCAGCCTAAATGTTTCCAACCGGCGAAGATGCTCCACTAGGGGGGTCCACGTTTCGCAAGCGTAGAGAAGGGAGGGAATGACCGTGGCCGAGAAGACCTGAAGCTTCGTGCGGAGCGACAGACCAGGTAGCTTCCACACAGCGTTACGCAACCGATGAAAAGATATTGCCGCTCGACTGATTCGGAGTGAGACCTCTGCTGATAAACTGGAGCCGGTCATAAGCACACTGCCCAGGTATGGGAAACTCTCCACTCGCTCCACAACTGCCCCATCACCAATTGGGAGTTGTGGGGGTGGAGTGTCCGATGGTACAAAATACCCAGGCAGGTGCTTAGTTTTGGTGGGGCTGATGGTAAGGCCCCACCTCTTAGTGGCACGCTCCAATCTCAGCAGCAGCGTCTCCAACTCCTCTTCTACCCATACACACACATACCCATGCACACACACATACCCATACACACACACGCATACCGTTACACACTCACACCCACCCACGCATCCACGGGTTTCTAGCGCAGCGCGCTCACCGCTACGCTCCCCACAGTGGGAATTATTGAAAAGTACCGGACATCGATTCACGAAACGTGGTCGAGTATTGTCTGCAGTCGGCACACAGTGCAGGCGCATTGCACAGCTGTGTGTGTCTGTGTGTACAATGCTACCGTGTGTACAATGCTGCCGTGTGTACAATGCTGCCGTGTGGACAATGCTTGATGTGTGTTTGCCCTAAGTGTCTGTTGAGGCTATACTGGGATCTTTGTCTTTGTCTATGGCGAGCGTGCAACGGTTTGCGCGCTGCGCTCTGAACCAGAGTTCGATCCCCGGTCACGGCCAACACCACCAGTGACGATTATCTGAACCGGTCCTGGGCCTCCTCCCCTAGGTAGACTCAGCCCCAAATAAGAACCTGGTCTTTGCACGTGTTCACGCGTCTGTGCGTGTGGGGAGCGGTCACGCAGCGCACTACTAAACCGGCAGAGAGCCGAGTTCGATTCCCGCTCACGGCCACCACCACCACCGCAGTGAAGGCACCAGCAATAACATTATTTGGATATTTGCGACACCTTCAAACGACTCCAAAATTGCTGAGAATAGCCACCGATTACTCGAGCGATAGACACCGCAAACCAGAATCCATGCGACCTATGAATGATGGTGGCGATGATAATTTCGGCTTTCCACACACACGCACACACAAAGACTCCCTCGTGTAGCCTGAACAGCTCCAACGCAGGACCTTTTTTCGCCAGTATCAAAGTGTGAAAAAATAAGACGAAGTTTGATCTTTTCTGGAAAAAAACAGGAGGTGTAAAGATGTCCAAACACCAAATGGAAGCCTTTTGCGAGGAATCAAGTCCGCTGCTTGTGGCGAGCATGCAAACCAAAACATGCTCTGATAATGATAAATGATGCGTTGTCTTTGAAACTGATTGGTCTGCACTGTTCGCCTTTTGGCGTTGTCCTCTGGTCTGCCACAGGTGGTGAGACTTGACCCCAAGAAGGCCGCTGCCTCTGGTGGAGACCAATCCGTTTAAAAGGCAACGCATCATTTATCATTATCAGAGCACGTTTTGCTTGCACGTTCACCACAAGCAGCGGATTTAATTCCTCGCAAAAGGCTTCTATTTGGTGTGTGAACATCTTCCTGTTTTATTTCCAGAAAGGGTAAAAGAGCTCGTCTTGACTTTGCATACTTCACAGCTCTTTTTCACAGAAGTCCAGATTCCGTGTCAGGGGCGAACGTTTGGTGGGGACAGTGATGGTGACGGCGGATTTGTGTTGAGGTGAAAATTAAATGCAGACAATGTAACACGCACACGCCACTACCACCACCACCACTACCAAAGATAAAAATCCCCTGTGTAGCCTTAACAGACTGTTGTGGCAAGTGCTGTTAACGAGCACCTACGAAGGCCGGATGGGGGTGGGTGGCCAGCACCATGCCCGGCCGCCTTTGTCTCCCCAGTGGCGATGTTTACTACACACCGAACCAGGTACTCGTTTGAAGCTGAGTTGACCTAGGGGAGGCCCAGGACCGGTTCAGTTAATCGTCACTGGTGTTGATAGCCGTGAGCGGGAATCGAACTCGGGTCGCCGGGTTCGTAGCACAGCGCAGCGCTAACTGCTACACTACCGCTCCCCACACGCGCACGTGCACACACACACACACAGACACACACACGTGCACACAGACACACGTGCACACACACGTGCACGCGCACACACACGTGCACGGGCACACACACACACGTGCACGCGCACACACACACGTGCACGCGCACACGCGGGGGAGGAAGAGAATGGGCACGCGGCGAGACTGCTTAGCTGCCTATTAAGCCAGGCGCCATTGGAATCAACGCATTCAGCAGCCGCTCGGTTAAGTACACAGAGATGGGCCGGCGCTGCATTGAGAAGGAACGAGCGGCTGTTCCTGTTTGCTTAGCGCCCCCACACAAAGCGCCACGGAGCGATGTTTATACAGCGCGCCCCTTCGACGACAATAACAACACGCGGCCACGTGGCCTCCACACAATGGAGGCAAACGGCCTGTGACGTCACTTCCTGTTTGATCAAGCGGCGCTGCGGCCCTAAAGCGACAAAAGCCTCAAAGCTCCGCGGAGCGGAGGAATGCGCGATTATTTATTTATTTGACCCATGGGGGGGGGGGGGGGGTAGCGGATCGCCTTTATTTGACCAGGTGAGCGCCCATCGAGATACATTATCGTCGCTTTCGCAAGTCGAGAAGGTGGTGTTTGAACAAGGCGTTATTTATTTGCTTACACGATTCTATGGCTATCCGTTTAAGTCACAAAGCACAGATCCCGGCTAAATTCCGGTAGAGATTCCCGGGTAAATCCGGGACGGTTGGGAACAGAAGCCAGAAACGGCTCAGCTCAAGACGTCGCTCAGCAAAGCACGCACGGCGACACTGGCCAGCGTACGGTCAGACACCCCCCACTCCTCCCTCCACCTCAGTACCAACAGGCGCGCGTGGGTGCCTCCATCCAGCAGTGGATTGATGATGGGCTGTGCCCAGCGACTGAGTCGGATCCCATCTGGCTGCTGCGTGCTGAACAGTTCTCCATTGATCTATGATTTATTGTTTATTTGGGTTAGCCATTGGCTTTCCCGCCTGATGATGCTGGTTGTAATTACTGGCGAAACGTCGTACTCAGATTGTAAATGTTGTGGATTTGCTCTCCAACACACCGGTGTGCTGTACTAGTATACTATATATACACTACACTACACACTACTATAAACTATACACTACACTATACACTACTACACTATACACTACTACACTATACACTACACTGCACTATACACTGCACTATACACTGCACTATACACTGCACTATACACTACACTATACACTCCACTATACACTGCACTATACACTACACTATACACTACTATACACTACTATACACTACACTATACACTACACTGTAAACTACACTATACACTACACTATACACTACACAATACACTACACTATACACTATACTATACACTACACTGTAAACTAGTGCTGTACTAGTGAAGTACCGGTGAAGACGCTGGACACCCAGGTTGAGGCACACGTATATTTATTTCAGCTTGTCGGTACAGGACAACACTAGAGGGGGTAGCGGCCCCCTCACCCGGCTAACTGGGGATATCCCCTAGCTAACCTCACCTATCCCCAAGTCCTCCTCTAACGAGCTAGGGGAGGCTAACTGGCCCGACACTGGTGAGTCGGGCTACGGTCTCCGGAGTCCCAGGGTCTAACCCCGGTTCACGGAACCACGCCTCTGGCTCGATCCTCTGCAGCCCTGACAAGGGCGGCGTCGAGGGGAGTCCAGGGCTCTAGCTAGAGGATCTTCACTCTTCCTCCTTCGTTCCCAGACTGAGCCCCGAGCTCTCTCTGTCCTCCCCCTTTATACTCCTCACCAGGATCCCAACCCCCCAGGCTGCCTGACGCGGACGTCGTTGCGGGCACCCCCCGTGTACTCCCGTAACTCCGCCCACTGTGTTTGTTACCCATTGGATCGTATGCACTTACAGCCCTCCCGTAACAGCCCTACATCACCCCCCCCATTACAGCTCGCAGCCGTCCCGGCTGCAACAATTCCAAATAAAGGAACATTTACCCCTCGACCCCGTGTGTGCCTCATTTTTTTTTCAACAAAATGCAAATTGAAGAACAACAACAAGAACAACAACCATACCCCCGAAAGGAATGTCCGACGCACCCCCCCCCCCGCATAAATACGAAATCCGTAAAAGCACGTATATACAACTAGCCAGGAACTCCCCCCCAGCACACACAGCACACCCACGACACACAACGCACCCACAACACACACACCGCGCCCACACAACACAACACACACAGTGTGCAAGGAGCACACCACCGACGCAGCATACAGTGACCATGACACGTGAAGGAAAATAAATAAAAAAAGTTTTTTTTTTTCTTTTTCTTCCTGCTGTATATTATAAGAGTCTGCGCATTTTAGCGCGCGTCCTTGCCGCAGGCCCGTCACACGGGGCAACCCCGGACGGCGGACCATCCGGTGGCGGCTGTCCCATTCGAGGTGAGGTCGCGATTGAAGTCGCGCGACTGTCGGCATCACCTGTGTGGGTTCCAGGGCGTGAGCCCGTCATTCCCGGTGCACCTGTGGGTGGGACAGCCGGCAACACATCAGGCGAGAGCAGCGACGGACCCTCCGAGTCGGTCGACCCCCCACATGCTTGGCCTCGCGTGCGTGGCGTGGGCCCCCGCACCGCAACAAACGGCTTCAGCCTAGAGGGGTGTACAAACCACCGGCGCCTCCCCCATTGGATTCGAACGCACTGAGGCCTCAAAACCTCAACAACCTCGACGGGGCCCCGCCACGGGCGTACGAGTTTAGAGGAGGTCGCGAGTGGTACCTGGGGACAGTGCAGCCATGCCCTGTCCCCCGGCTTCCACTGCAGCACGTGCGCGCGAGCCAGTCTGAGGCGCTCGTTCGCCTTCTGACGCCTGTCAGAATTTAGCCTCGCCGCATCCCGCGCCTCAGTCAGTTTGTCAAGGTTAAATTTAACGTGATCGTCCAATTTAGATTTGCCCAGCGGCACGGGGATCTGCAGCTGTGCCCGAACAGGTGGGTCGGGTTCGCGGCCATACATAAGAAAGAAGGGTGAAAACCCCGTCGCAGCATGGGGAGCCAATCTGTATGCCGCTAGAACCCCTTGAATTTGTAAGTCCCAATCAGCCTGTGAGTCCGAAACTTGCTGCGACAACATAGACGTGATGGTGCGATGCAGACGCTCGACCATCCCGTCCGTTTGCGGGTGATAGGGAGAGGTTCGAATTTTTTTCGTTCCTAGGAGATCACAGACTTGTTTTAGGAGTTTCCCCGAAAAATTTCTACCCTGGTCGGTCAACAACCGCTCCGGGGCACCTTTGTCCATGACATAACCTTGGACAAAGGCGTCGACGATGGCTGCTGCCGACTGATTCGCCAGGGGCCAGGCCATAGGCCAGCGCGTAAAATATTCGACCCCAGTAAGCAAATATTTATTTCCCCTGGAGGTGGCGGGGAATGGCCCCAGAATGTCCAGTGCGACCAGTTCATTTATTCTGGAGACCTGGATGGATTGCAAGGGCGGGTTGGACTCCCGTGCCGGTGGTTTGCGCTGCGCACACTGAGGGCATGCCGCCAACAGATCAGCGACATCCCTTGTCATACCCGGCCAAAAAAAATTCAGCTGGAGCAAGGCGAGTGTTTTCTGGGTACCTAGGTGGAGGAGGCGCTCATGAGCAGCCCACACCACCTTACCCCGTAGGCCAGAAGGGACCACCAGCCGGTGACGCTGGGATTTCCCGTCCCAATGCATAAGCAAGCCCGCATGGGTTTCCCATGCGTCGGCATGACCCGTCACACGCCCCCTCTCCCCGGCGCGACGACGCAACGCGAGGAGGGAGGCATCCTCCAACTGGAGGCGCCCCCATTCATCAACGGGCAATCCAAGCAGGGAATCTCTCCCCTGTTCGGCGATATCAATGGGGACTACCGTTTCATCGTCGGCGGCCGCCGCCAGGACCGGAACCATCATGTCCCCTACTGGCTTGCAACGCCCCGACCCCAGGAGGCATGCGCATTCGGAGGCGGTTGGCATCCGCGACAGAGCGTCAGCGTTGGTGTGGCGGACGCCCTTACGATAAGTGGTTTCAAAACTGAAATCCTGGAGGACCTCCAACCATCGGGACAATTGTCCCGATGGCTGTTGAACCTTCAGGGCGTACTGCAGTGCCGCATGATCTGTGCGGACGGTGAAATGCCGACCGTACAGATATGGGCGATACTGTTGGATGAAATAGACGATTGCCAACAGTTCCCTACGGGTGACACAATATCTTTGCTCCGTTGGAGACAACACCCGACTGCCGTACGCGACCACCCGTTCCACGCCGTCAACCACCTGGGAAAGCACGCCTCCAATACCTGTGTTGCTCGCGTCGGTGTCGAGCAAAAACGGCCTCGAAAAATCTGGGTAAATCAAGGGAGGAGCCTTCACCAGCGCGTCCCGAAGGGAGCAGAAAGCGGCTTCCTCATCCTGACCCCAGTGGAACCGGACCCCTTTTGATGTTAACGCGTGTAGGGGTTTTGCAATCGTTGCAAAATTAGCGACGAAGCGTCGGTAATATGATGCGAAGCCAATAAAACTCCTGACCTCTCCCACCGTGGTGGGAGTCGGCCAGGAGCTGACACACTGCGTTTTGGCGGGATCGGTAGCAATACCCGAGCGCCCTACGATGTGCCCCAGATAACGCACCGACTCGCGTAACAAATGGCATTTCTGGGGCTTAAATTTCAAATTAGCAGCCCGCATCTTTAGGAAAACCGCCCGCAACCTCTGGAGATGTTCGTCAAAAGTTTTACCAAAGACAATAACGTCATCCAAATAAATCAGGCACGACTCCCATTGCAATCCAGCCAAAACCAATTCCATCAATCGCTGGAAAGTTGCCGGCGCTGAGTGTAAGCCCATCGGCAACCGGTTGAATTGGAACAGGCCGTGCGGTGTACGGAAAGCAGTTTTAGGCTTAGAATCATCGTCCAGAGGAAGCTGCCAGAATCCCGAAAGTAAATCCAGAGTGGAGAAGAATCGCGCTCCCGCCAAGGCGTCCAGCGATTCGTCCATCCGTGGGAGCGGGTATGCGTCGGCAACCGAAATTTTATTAAGGCGCCGAAAATCCACGCAAAACCGCAACGAGCCGTCCTGTTTTTTAACCAGGACGATCGGCGCTCCCCAAGGGCTGGTGGAGGGAGAAATGATGTCGGCGGCTAACATGTCATCAACAGCCGATTTGACATGGTCCTTTTCGGCGGGACTTAACCGAAACGGATTTTGGCGAATTGGCGGGCTGTCACCCGTGTCAATATGGTGACGCAGCAGGTGAGTGCAACCCAAATCATATTTATCTCGACTGAAAACGTCGGAAAATTCCCTCAGTAGCGTTCTAAGCTGTTGGCGCTCTGAATTTGTCAGGTCCGTCGATCCCGCACAAAGCGCGTCGATCCACCCTTCATCGCTGTCCGAATGTGGGAGCATCCGGGAAGCAGTGTCAACGAGGTTCGCGACAGGTTCCTCGCAGGGCACTGGCGTCGCGTGAGCGAGCACCGTCCCTTGAGGAACCACCACCGTCTGCGATCCCACATTGAGGACCGCGATGAAAGGGTCCCCGTCCCCTCTTACGACGGTCTGGGCCGGAATCAAATGAGGCCCATTAACCCCGGCCCTAGACGGTCCCAGCAAAACACCCTGATCCCCTATGCCCTTAGCGAAGGGCTTACGAAGTTTCAGAGGCACTAGCATTTGAGCTCCCGGCGGCACACGAACAGTTTGAACGACGAACGCCGGTACCGTCGCGAACGCCGACCGAGCCGCCGCAGGGGATGGCAGGAACGCCATGCGCCGCCCCGATGGAAGCTCAATGCATCCTTGGTCGATCAAAATACGAATGGGCATTTTCCCTAAGAAATCCGTCCCCAGCAGGCACGGAACCGCCAGCGAGGAGGAAACGAAAATCGGCCCCGACAATTTGATGTCCCCAATAGAAATTTGCGCTCGAATCTGTCCCATGATGCCGAGAGAGCCCCCGTTAGCGGCATAGAATGGGACGTTAACCGGCAGTAAAGGCCGGCTTTGTACGGGCAGAATATTGTAAATTAATTCCGAAATGATTGTCGCCGATGCCCCCGTATCGACCAAGATGCGTACTTCTACCCCGTCAATGTGTCCGACCACGGCCGACGACCCTGACGACGCGGCTACCACGCGATGGGCCAACACGGACCACTGTTTGGGCTCGATTTGAGTCCCCGCAGTGATCCGCGTTGGCCCCTCGCAACGCGACATCGGCCCCCCGTTTGTTGTGGTGCGAGAGCGTGCAACGGGTAGGTGCTTTGGCCAAACATGTGTGGTGCCGCGACTCGCCGGGTCATGTTGCTGGAGCTTGGGAGGAGGAGGCCCGGCGTCCCGTCGAGGCGTCGTCCCGCGCTGTCGAGGAGAGCGGCACCCCGAGGCGACGTGGCCCCGGACGCCGCAGTTGAAACACCGCGGGAGCCCCGGTGGAGACGACGGGCGGTTGAAACGGCTTGACCCGTCCCGGGCCGACCGTACTTCTTGCGCCTGTTGCCGTCGATGGTCGACGGCGAAGAGCTCCTCCGTCGGAAGGGTGGCTGCAGCCACCGCACGCCCTGCCGATGCCCTGCTGGCTTTCCGCCGCAGGGACAGAAGGTTGGCGTGAAGGAGGCGCGCCGCCTGAAGAGAGGTCATCTCGGCGTCCTCCTGTGCGACGACAGCGATGTCCAGGTCGTCTGCCAGGAGGAGTATTTTCTCCGTGACCATCGCGTCCACGCCATCGTCGTCCATACGGGGAAAAGCCGTCTTAGCCAGCGCTAGGAGGCTCGTCCTGTATGCCAGGGGCGACTCCTTCTCACCCCGCTTGCGCTCGTAGAACTGCTCTCTGCATTCCGCTGAAGGTCCATAGACCCCGGCCAGCAGTTGTAGTGCCTTCGGCAGAGTAGACCGCTTCTCTTTCGGCGCCGATGTGAGGGCGGCGAGCGCGTCTGCGTCGAGGAGCGCCGGCAGCGCGCAGAGGGCTTCATCGTCGGACCACCTTGCCATTTCTTGGTGGGCGATGAAGCGTCGCTGGAAGCCGCCCCAGTCGCCCTCTGCACCAACAAATTCTTTCAGCGGAGGCAGCCGTTGTTGCAGCGCAGCGTTCGCCTTGGAAGTCTGTAGGCTGCTATCCCCGGGACTCGGCTGTGCGTCGGCGCGAATGGCAGATGGAATCGCCTGTCGCGGATGTGATGACGCTCCCTCCGCTGGAGATGACGCAGCTGTCCCAGCGAGAGCGGTGTCGGACCCGAGGTTGAGCCCGGCCACGCCCTCCGCAGCTGCCGTGACGTTGGCGGGAAATTCAAAGTTGGAGTCTTCAGAAATGGCGGGAAGGCGCTCAGGTCGACGACTCCCCTCGCCCCGTGGTGGACCACCAGCCCCCAGCCGCGTGATGTTTTCCAGTGTGGCGGCAGCGGCGTACAGTAGCTCCGCCAGTCTCTCGTGAGCCAGCCGTAGCGCGTCTGGCTGCGGCCCCTCTTCATGCCGATGCCCCGGTAGGAACGCGTCGGCCCCCGGCTGCGCCATGTCTTGGTGAGCCGCCTCGGGCTCAACGACTTCAGGAGTGTCCTCCTCCGGTACTCTGGCTCGAGCTGTCTGACGTGTTTCCATGTCCGTAGTACTTCTGACACCAGATGAAGTACCGGTGAAGACGCTGGACACCCAGGTTGAGGCACACGTATATTTATTTCAGCTTGTCGGTACAGGACAACACTAGAGGGGGTAGCGGCCCCCTCACCCGGCTAACTGGGGATATCCCCTAGCTAACCTCACCTATCCCCAAGTCCTCCTCTAACGAGCTAGGGGAGGCTAACTGGCCCGACACTGGTGAGTCGGGCTACGGTCTCCGGAGTCCCAGGGTCTAACCCCGGTTCACGGAACCACGCCTCTGGCTCGATCCTCTGCAGCCCTGACAAGGGCGGCGTCGAGGGGAGTCCAGGGCTCTAGCTAGAGGATCTTCACTCTTCCTCCTTCGTTCCCAGACTGAGCCCCGAGCTCTCTCTGTCCTCCCCCTTTATACTCCTCACCAGGATCCCAACCCCCCAGGCTGCCTGACGCGGACGTCGTTGCGGGCACCCCCCGTGTACTCCCGTAACTCCGCCCACTGTGTTTGTTACCCATTGGATCGTATGCACTTACAGCCCTCCCGTAACAGCCCTACACTAGTAACGAATTGCTACGTTCTGTTTACGTGACACTAAACCTTACTGGTTGGCTGGCTGTGTCGGGTGGTGGCAGGTTTAACAACACAACATTTAGAAATTGTGGATGACATTGGTCGCGAAAGCCGCCTCCTCCTCCTCCTCCTGCTACTGCTGCTGCGTCTTAAACGGAGTTCTCCCATCTTGATTTGAAGCTTTCGTGACTGCAGGAATCCATACTCTGTGGTTCTTTCGGTAAAGTCACGTAGGTAGACAAATTATAAAACAAAGAATAATACATCACGACGTTTCGATCGCAACACAAGCGGTCGTCCTCAGGCGGGAAAAAATAATAATCCAGCGGTGGAACTTCTGGATTATACTATATATTCGACCTGCGTGACTTTACCGAAAGAACCAGAGAGTAGGGAGTCCTCCATTTGGACAGCACAGAGGGGTCAGGAGGAGGAGGAGGAGCCCCCCGCGGCAGTCACCGCGACTCGCGTCGCTCCGTTCATGGGGCTCACCGATGGCTGTTCGATTCCCTTTTTTTCTTTACGATGCCGAGGAAACAAGAAAATGCTCGGTGTAGTCGGCACTTTGCTTCGTTCATCGTTTAGTTTTTCTTTTTTCAATGATTTGCTTTACGTGCCCCCCCCCCTTTTTAAATGAAATATTTCACAAAATATTCCACGCTCTGTTCTCCTCCTTCTTACCCCTTCCCTCTCTCTACCCCCCTCTACCCCCTCTCTCTCTACCCCCCCCTCTCTACCCCTCCTCTCTACCCCCTCTCTCTACCCCCTCTCTCTACCCCCTCTCTCCCTGCTCTATGTCTATGTTCCCCCTATGTTTTCTATGTAATAAATGTTTTACTACGACAAGTGCTGCATCTGCACCCAGCCCTTCTCGCAGTCCTACGGCCTCTAACGGCAGCTCTAATCAGCATGCAGAGCAGCTCCCCGTCTTCTGCCACCGAGCACGCGGCTTTGGAAGATGCCCAGGCTGCTGGCCGGACGTTTCCCCTCCACGGCCACCTTCCTCGCCCTGTATATGGCGAGCTTGGCGTAGCCTCCCTCTCTCTCTGTCTGTGTGGCTGCTGTGGGGGGGGGGGAGCGATTGTCCCTTCACATCAGCGGCTGCGTGGGGCGCGGTTCGTGCGGCTCAGAGGGGATCGCGCCACCTCGAGAGAGCCTCGTAGCGTCGTAGCGAAGGGAGGTGGAGAGGGAAAGAGGTGAATAAGGAGGTGGGAGGAAGTGGGAGGAGGTGAAGGAGGAGGTGGAGGAAGAGGTGGGAGGAGGTGGAGGAGGAGGTGGTGGAGGTGGTGGAGGAGGTGGAGGAGGTGGACGGGGGCAAGACGAAGGAGGAAGTGGAGGAGGTGATGGAGGTGGTGGAGGAGGTGGAGGAAGAGGTGGAGGTGGTGGAGGAGGTGGAGGAGGTGGAGGCAGAGGTGGCACTGTTGGGGGGTTGCCAACCCTCCCGGTTCGGTCATGAGGGTCTCTGCCGAAGTCGTCATCGGCTCCCCGTGAACGCGTGAAGCTTCGCAACTGTGGAGGGTTTTTTCTTTCTCTTCAGAATATAATAAATTATTCGTGAAAAATTGTCCGGAGTCGCTTCAGTCAGAGTTGGCAACCCGAGCCCACAGGAATGTGTCCCAGTGCTTTTACTTTACAACAACCACAACACGACGCAGGTAACACTCGCTCGCTCGCACACAGACAAAGATCCCCCGCGTAGCCCGCCACAGGCCGTCGGGGCAAGTGCTGCTGGTAGCGAAGAGCAGCGCCAATGAACCACGGGGGCTGTGGCACACGAGGGGGTGGGGGGCCAGCACCACGCCCGGCCGCCTTTGTCTCCCCAGCGCTTGAGGCTGAGTCGACCTAGGGGAGGCCCAAGTCCCCCGCCTGATGAGACTCACAGCCACTGTGACGCAATCCGCAGGCCGGGAGTCCAACTCAGAGGTCGGAGCGGGGCTCGGACACGCGCTGCGCTCACCGCTGCGCCACCGCTCCCCGCACCTCCGCGTCACGTGACACCGCGGCGCGTGCCGCGTCTCGGACCGCGCGCGCGACCCCCCCCCAGCCCCTCCCCCACCGCGCGTCCTTTGTTGCCGTGGCGACCGCGTGGGGCCGCGCGCGCGCCCGGGGCCTCCATTCCCGCTTCCCCCCCAGCCCCGCCCACAATCCTCCCTCGCTCCTCACCCCCTGCCGAGCCCCCACCTCCATCCACCCCCCACAGCCCCCACCCCTGACAAACCCGCGAAAGCGCGCGCCACTGCGCTCGCGGCAGGGCGCCCGCGCATGCGCAGTGCCTTCTAAGCTGCCCTGTACCTGGCTGGCTGCTGGCTGGGCTCCTGTCGACCACCCCGACACGAACGCTGTCTGTTGAGAACATTTTGCCAGTATCGGGATGTTGAATGATAAACAAAGAAAAGCCCTTCGCCCTGTCTGCCGTAAAGTATGCTCCACGTGTGTATGAATGTGCAGCTTCTTGCCCACCGAACGTAGCAAAACCGTGTTAACCACGAATGTATAAACATTTCCCCACCACCGCAACTTCTGAATAATTTCCACAGCGCTTAGGCTACTCGTGGTGGAGTTAAAAAAATAGCTCAGATGACTTGCAGACACGCATTCTGATAAATACAGGGTGTTTTTAAAAGATGGACCCAATTTCAAAGCAGTATATTTCACGATGGCAACCTGTTACAATTACACAAAAAGTTACAAACGGTTTAATGAGCTATCAAGTTTTACTAACCATTTTATAAATGCTCTATGTGCCCTCCACCTGTTGTACGGACAACATCGAGACGATAGTTGAATTCGTCCCAAACGCCTCTCAAAGTGTCTCTTCCACTGAAGTCACCGCTGCCGTGATTCTGTTTTTGAGGTCATCCAGATTAGCCGCTAATGGTGGCACACAAACACCACCGTCTCTTGTGCCACCATGCCCTGTGACATTGGCGGATCAATGCCAAAACGCCGTTGCAACGCAACGCAGCACCGCAATTACGGATTCAGTCTCGCTGAACTGTAGAACGCCAAAAGGCGCATCTGGCTGTAAAAAAAAGCTGTCTCTGGTGTGGGCCAATCAATTTCAAGGACAGTGCACATACATTTTCAGAGTGCTGTTTTTTTGTTTGCATTTTGACCGCAGGTATTGTGGTTAATGCAAACATGATCCCTTGTAAAAAGGTGTCAGTTTTGTGCCAGATAAAAGGGTAAACACCTATTATTATATCACTGAGCAGTTCATTCTTGCATTCTGATGTTGCATCGCAGCTTCCGATGTCCCTTCAATATCAGTGAACTCCACCAGGTGGTGCAACATCACACGTCATGCTCAGAATCTTGGACTCATTACAGCTGCACCAACAGATTCGTTCTCGGAGTTTGGAGGAGATGAGTCGCTTAGCTGTAACACGTGGGCCAATAGGCTCACAGTGAAGATCGGAAGCAGGAAGACTTATTCACAATTCGGGCAAATCTCCTGATGCAGCTGGTTGTGGTCACCAGTGAAACGTCGTACTCTATTGTAAATGTTGTGTTTATTCGCCATCAAACACATGTCCTCAAGGAATAGCTGATTGGCTCGTTTACTTTACTAATTGGCTGAATAAGATGAGTTACATCAAAAACCAAATATAATTTGGTGTTATGCTGCGAGTAGCCATCAATTCTCTGCACTTGAGAATCTGGATTAATCTGAAATCTCCACTCTCACGCTCTTCCCTCGCCCCTCCTCCTCCTCCTCCCCACTCTTCATCTCTCCTGCACCATTCTCGGCATCGCTCTCCTTTACTTCAACCTCTCCCACCTCAATCTTGATTTGAAGCTTTCGTGACTGCAGGAATCCATACTCTTTGGTTCTTTCGGTAAAGTCACGTAGGTAGAAATAAAACAAAACAAATCACGACGTCTCAATCGCAACACAAGCAATCTCTCCCACCTCACTTGAAGAGCCTGTCATGTACCAATAAACTGCCGCCATAATTGTCTGCACTCTCCCTTCATTCTCTACGTCACCCCCACCACGCCTCCCAATTTCCTTCACTTCCCCAGCACCATTTCCCCCCATTCCTCCAACCCCACCTCAGTCTGCTATGCTTCACTCTCCTCCACATCACTCTCCTGCACTCTCCCATCCTGCCCCAACTCACTCTCCACTGCCTCACCGCTACGCACAACGCTCTTTATTCCTGCCTTACTCAACATTTCCCAACAAGTTTCTGCGTTATCTTTACTTTTCACGTTGTCTGTAAAAGTCTCCACATCTTCCATTGTCGCATCGCCGCTCTTCCCTGCAGCGTCTACCACTGCTCCTCCATCCTGCGCCTCGGGGTGAGGGTTCACTCTCGCGCCCTCCCACCCCTCGCTCTTCCCTGCACCACTATCCCCCACCTCACTCTTCTCTCCTCCAACATCAACCCAATGACTCTTCTCTCCTCCACCCTCTCCCTCATCACTCGCTACTCCAGTCTTACTTTGACGACCATTCTCTTCAGCTCTCTCCTCATCATTACTCTTCCCCACCTCACCAGTCACTCCTTCACCCTCCTCAAACCGTAGACTCAGGCGAAGTATGGTTACCGTCCCCTTGTGCACGCACAGGGCAGGGTAGAGAGGGCCTGGGAAGGCGGTGGCATTGAATGAGTGCAGCCGCCTCCTGGTATCGGCGCAGTAGAACGAGAGGAGCTCCTTGTCCCAATGCAGGTGAACGCCGATTTTCCTGGGAGGAGGGCGCACGGCCGCCAGTGCGGTGTGGCGGCCGCGGTGGCTCGCCGCGTAGCCGCCCTCGCGTCTCCACAGGCACCAGGAGTCCGCGCCCGCGCCCAGGAGCCGCGCCTCCGCGCTCCCTCCGCGCGGCAGAGTGGCGCACGCGACGCCCACTCTGAACTGCTCCGCGCCGCCCACGTCCACCTCCCAGTAGTGCGCGCCGCTGGAGAAGCCCTCGCGGCACAGCGCCTGAGCGGAGTTCTCAAAGCGCTCGGGGTGGTGGGGGTAAGAGTGGCGCTCGGAGGACAGAGTCACCGTCCTGAGGTCGACGGAGAGGCGGAGGTCGGAGTTCACGGAATTGGGGTTTACGGTGGGAGAGCACCTTTCTGAAAACAAGGAAGAACAAAAACAATTTAACACGTAGCAGGCTTTTGCGACCAATATGATCCATATTATAGGTTTTTGGGTTAGATTGCGTAAATACGTCAATGTTGTTAAAACCCGCCACCAGCCGACACAGAAAACTCGTAAGGGTTGTCACATAAACAGAATGTGCAAATTCGTCACTAGTACAGCACACCAGTGTGTTGGAGAGCCAAGCCACAACAGCACTCAGTTTGTAAATGTTGTAGCTTGGCTCTCCTACACACCGGTATGCTGTACTAGTGACGAATTGGCACGTTCTGTTTACGTGACAATCCTTACAAGTTGGCTGTGTCGGGTGGTGGCAAGGTTTAACAACATTTATATATTTACGCAATCTAACCCAAAAACCTCTTATGAACAAGAACAATGATATTTGTGCATGCGTGTTGAACTTATTTTGCGCCGTACATAGCCAAACATGCTTATTGGAGGTGCCTATATGAGATTTAAAACAATGAGATATTTTACCAGAAATCCGTTGCTAATTGTGGATAAATACCTAAACCATCTGGAATTTAGCCGCATTTTGGTCGTAAACGCCACCGTTTACAGCAACAGCAGTGACAGAGCGAACCATTGTCAGAGCCACAGATGATTGAGACTTCATGCCCACCTTGACGTCTCACTCTCCTGACAACCTTCCCAATGTACATCTTGTACACTGACATTGCCACACCCACAAATTGTTACAACAAGGACACTTGTAATGACTATGAACTGAAGCCGTGCAAGCATGAGGTGTGCGTGTATTGAAGTGGTTTGTCTCCTACCTGACGATTGTAACATGGCGAGGAAGTCTCTTTCATTACTTCTAGTGGCTTCCATCACTACCTTGAGCTCCCCGTCCTTCTTTACACTTTCAACTTCCTTGCGGATGAACGCTTCACACTTGCTGGGGTCTTTTTCCATGTACGCCTTCCAGTAGACGTGCTCCTTGATGTGGCCCTGCCTCAATATCTCATGCAGGACGAGATTGGGTCTCCTAGACAGCAGCAGTGCCATCTGACAGCCCTCGGCCGTAGACCCAGACGCGGGTTTTGGACTCTTCTCAGGAGTGGAGACGCCACTACTGAGGGGTTGGGCTGCGGAGTGAGTGAACAGAACGCGTGGATGAGAATTAGTGTCTTAAACTCTGCCTGAGCGTGTTTGTGGGCATTCACCATCCATGAGAGTGGATGACGAGGAAGGGATGAATCTCTGATGCAAAATCTTCCATTTATAATCATTCTCCTTTTGGTGAATGATACTTTTCTCCTTTTGGCGTTCTCTGGTCGGACACCAGTGAGACTAGGCCATGAAGAAGGCTGTCTCTGTTGTCAATCAATTAGTTTCAAGGACAATGCCATATATTATCAAAGCATGTTTGTTTGCATGTTCACCACAAGTATGTGTAGTAACCTCAGACTTGATTCCTTGAAAAGTTTCTATTTGGTGTTTGAACATCTTACCATCTGTTTCATTGCTAGAAAGGGTAAAACATAATCTTATTTTTTATATTTCTAACCGTATATGTATTTCGAGCCTAACCCTACAATTCGGTTAATGTCAGAATCATAATCACGTTGTAGATTAAACATGTGGTACTTATTTCACTGGGGAATGTCTTAATGGTTTTTTTAATAGCTTCTGATCGACAGTCATCTTTTACTAGGAAATTTCCAGAATTATCCAACAGTTATTCAGCAAGATACCCATGAGGGTATATTTAGGTGTAGTGGTGTCTATT
This sequence comes from Lampetra fluviatilis, assembly GCF_964198595.1. Lineage (NCBI taxonomy): Eukaryota > Metazoa > Chordata > Hyperoartia > Petromyzontiformes > Petromyzontidae > Lampetra > Lampetra fluviatilis. The sequence continues at coordinate 117,004 of NW_027620425.1, forward strand.
TTGAAGCATTTGCTGATGTTTTAATGTTCACTTAAATCACCATTGGAACCTCCTTTGCCAGTAGCAAAATATTAATATAATTTTTTTACACTTTTATCTGGCAACGTAAATGTTTTATATCATTGATTTATGTCTGTAAAGAAACTTCCTCTTGGACTGAGAATATAAGAAGAGTGTAAACATTGGGTAGCCTGAACTTCTGTTTGATTAAATAACCACAATTTCAGTCTGCTTCCTGATAATCGCTTATCTAAAGTAGATATACACAGTGTAATATCAACTTTTTTTTATTTTGCACCTTTCGATTACCATAAAGTTATGGAGAATAAGTTGAACCTGATTGAAACAGCTTGGTCCTACCAGTTTTACATTTGGTGGTTATGGAATCTGCAAAATCCCACGATGACACCAATCTCTGAATGGTTCTATTTATGGTGATGTTCAAGAGAACTGTGATGCTGCACCTGACAGAGAGCGGGAAAGCCCAATAGCAGTTACTGTTGTGTGCATACCAAGATAAACTAGCAGACGATATGCATCCTGCACTTGTAGCTAGGAGTGCATCACTACTGGAAATGCACCACTTAATCATCAGAGGGACATCCTCTATAAATATCCCGCAGTTCACCAGCACTGGTTCTAGCGAGCCAGACTGCTGATGAAACACTGAATGTCGAAACCAGTCCAGAGTTTGTGTGGAATCAATGCTGCTGAAATTATGCAATACTGGAAGGCCTTGTCGCTCATGGGATGATTACAAAGCATATTCATGGGGTCTTGCGGTAAAGTCACGTAGATAGGTTCAAATAAAAAAACTACGACGTTTTTATCGCAACACAAGCGGCCGTCTACAGGCGACCGCTTGTCTTGCGATGTTATTTTCTTTGAACCTATCGACGTGACTTTACCGAAAGACCTAAATAATATTAATTCCTGCAGTCACGAAAGCTTTAAGTCGAGATTACAAGTAACTTTATTATTTATGTAGAGGGACAGACACGTGAAGGATGCGTGCTGTCTCTGCTCTTATATGTCACCACTGATATTCTCCACAATTATGCGAATGGCTGTGTTGCGTTATTGTACACACGTAGACGTTAGCGTTTAGTAAAATTACCGTACCTATGGTGATCGATCCGCTGTGCAGCCATACGGCAGGATAAAAAGGAAGCTTGTATGTTAATTCTAAACGGCGTCCCCACTTCAGTGTAAACGTGTGCAGAGGCGTCATGGTCTCGGCACAAACAAACGTGAGTTTCAGATTGCCACAGTCCAGGTGAAGCCCGATTCGCTGGGGAGGCACTGGCGGGTTCAGCACGGTGACTTCTCCATCGTGAGCAGCCACGAGCTCAGCGTCGCGTCTCCACACGCACCAGGACCCAGCGCTGTGTCCCAGATCTGGTACACAATCTTGGGTTTTTAAAAAATCCGTCCCACAAGTGACACCGACCATGTATTGCTCTGCACAGCCCACGTGCAGCTCCCAGTAGTGGCGACCGGAGAGAAATGTATCCGAGCACAGCACCTGGGGGTGACTCACAAACCTATCCCCGTGCTTTGGGTACGGATGAGGATGAGTTGCTCTCGTCACCGTCTTGAGGTCCGTGGACAGGAGGAGCATCTCGTTTGCTGTGTTCGGGTCGAATGTTGGTGAGCAGATATCTGTAACAATAATAATATCAGCGCTGTTACTGAGTAGTTCCACAACTATTGGTCGTGAAGCATTGGTGGGTCGCAAGAGGTACTGGGGTGGATCACAAAACAAGGCCCAGTGAAACGTAAACATTTGTACTTTTACATATATTAATAATGTAACGTTACAGTAATACAGGTAATGCTGCAATGTATGAGTCATTTGTGTACTTACCAGCCTGTCTCTGCATGTCTAGAAATGTTCTCTTCCTGCTACTGAAGTACTCGTAAATGTCCCTGAACTTCCCGCAGGCCTCCTCTCCTCTGTCTACCACGAGGCCGATGACGTAATGTGCCCGTCGCGACGCATCAGGGAGGCCGCGTGCCTTCCAGTACTCGGTCTCGTCGATGAGCTCCCGCAGGAAGAGGTCGAGCAAGAGGTGGGGCCCGACCCCACCGCCTCCACTCCCCAGCAGCTCTGAGCGGCGGTCACTCAGCCACGTCCACACGGCACCTCCACTCGAGGCCATCTTCTCCTGGATCATCTCCACGGCGTCTCTCACAACGACAACCTCCACCTGCGACACGGCCACTGTTAGGACGTGGACTCTGCAATGGAACTTGCAAGCACAGGGCCGTGAGTTCAACTCCCACCTGTGGTGGAGTCAGCCTTTTGTCTTGGGCTGGTAACAGTCGAGATGGACACAGACATTGAGTTAATCTGGAAGAATCCGATGAGCTGTGAATCTCTTTATTACTGGTATCCAGAGGAAGTTAAAGGCACAATCAACAAGTAAACTCAAACAAACAAGTTAATAATATAATACAAAGATAACAGCGATAGAAACAACATTATTTAAAGAATTTACAAATGATACTTGCAAGTCAAGGTTGTTGCGTATTTGTGACTCCCAGGGGTTGTCAATCTTTATTTTACGTGCCAATCTCGCCCTCAACAAAGTAGGCTTCATTGCACATTACAGCGGAATGGCGATGGTACCGGGGGACACGGAGCAACAGCAATGAGGAAAGAAACCCGTTACACCCTCAGTGGCTGACACCGACTGAGCAAAGTAAATTGCAAATTGGAGAGGCTGGTCCAAGGGACATGGAATTTCCAACAGGGACTCATGCCTGTAGCAATATGCTTCTTTAAACCAATCAGGCTAACACTTTCATATTTTTACTTGAATTATTCCTCAAAAGCTGATGTGTTTACACATTACTCTTGAGTATGAATTCCTGCAGTCACGAAAGCTTCAAACCAAGATTGTTTACACATTGATCGGCTACTCTGCAGCTGAAACAGCGTCGGTGTAGGAGAATGAGTCATTGACATTGGGTTCACTGCTCAAACTACGGTTGCCAAAGAGTGACTTAGTCTGGCGGTGCTGTCGGAGTGTCACCTGTGGTTCCTCTGTGGGTGGCTCGGGTTGATTCTCCTCTTGCAGCGGTTGCAGCTCCACATCGGTGGCCCCTGCTTGGGGATTGTCCCATCGGAAATCATGAAATTGTAGTAAAATACAACGCTCATCATACGGCGCGCCCTCGCTCAGCACGCCGGGTTCACACAGCGACACGCTTCCGCTACTACGCAATTCTGCTATTAGGCAACGCTTATGACACAACGCAGAACGCACGCCGTTATAACACGGACCATGCACCGTTAAAACACGGTATCTGAGCGGTTGACGACAAGCTATTTTATTGAGTTGCCTGGCTGAGCAGTGCAGTGATGCGGTAAGCGGAGTGATCCACTAACGCATTGGTGGAATAGCCTCAGTTACTAGTCCCTCCATCTCACTGCGTGGTGTGCGTAGTAGTACATCGTATCTCGCCACACTTTATCATTAACGCGTTTTTCACTTCATGCGGAACCTCTTCAGGAACCCATCCACTACTACTACTAGCGTGTTAAACGAGGACTCGCTGTATTCCAGTGTAACATTCACACAAACTTGTAAACCATTAAGCCTTCAAGCACAAATTAGCCGCTGTCTCCATCCGTTGCAAGATTGTACAATTGCCGTGCCTTTCTGCATTGGCAATTCTGAAGCTGTGCACGTGACCTCTCTGCTGTGTGGAATTTGGTGCCCGCGATCATCCACACGCTCTGCTAGCTCGCTCGCTCGTCAGAATTGTTTCCCAAACAAGCAAATAAAACGCCCTGTGCAGCGTCGGCGAATCTGTTCATCCTTCCACATCCAGCGAGCCTCAGCAGTCTCGCCTCGACATCGGTGACAGTGGCTGGGACCAAGCTGTCCATGAGTGTTCATTATCACATTCTAAATGTAAATATCTGGTACATTATTTGAAATCGTGGTATGGATGTCTCTTCAACTTATTTTGCCAACCAAGCGAATCGGATGTGTGAGTGGTAATTAAAGTCAGATTTAAATGTAGTAATGCATACATTAGTTAATTATTTGCAGAATACAGGACACCCCCTAGAACTGGAAATCTCTCCCCATCTTAACCATAATTAGTCCATCTTCCAGAGATTGTATTGGAACAATCGTTCCATACTCATTCAAATGGGGAGACACTTTGACTTAAAGTTTCTAAAAAATTCAAATTGTTAAAACGGGGGGACCAATGGGTGCATTGCAATCCACGAAACAAGAGGACGGCTCACCTGCATGTGGACGCATTTTAAATCTCTTTATCCAATATACGAGGCCAGTAAATCCACCCAGAGTAGCGATCATGACGATGACGAGAGCCACAATCCAACCCGTTGAGCCTACAACACAAACACGCACTACATATAAAAACTTGTGTATACAGTATATAGACATGTACGACAACATTTTACACCAAGTTGTGGAGACAATACTTTACAATATCTATATCTATGGGACCACAGATATAACTGCTCAACCCACGCTGTTAATGCTCTGATGCATTGTCCTTGTACTGGTCGTCTTTTGTCGTTGTTCTCTGGTCTACAACTGGTGAGACAAGGCCACAGAGAAGGTTGTTTCTGGTGCTGGCCAATCTGATTCAAGGACAATGCATGCGTGATTATCAAAGCATGATGTATTTAATATTAATCACTGGTGGTGACTGTGAGCGGAAATCGACTTCGGGTTCATAGCGTAGCGTTAACCGCTACACTACAGCTCCCAATACACACGTAACACATAACGCACACTTACAAACGTACGGCATTGGACAAGAATACTTGTGTCTGACCGTCAATGGGCTCGCAGGGCTGGGACTGGCTTGGTTTCCAGAGTCCTTCTGCACAGGCGCACAACGTGTCGGCAGTGGTGATGCACGGGTACTCAAGAACTTCGGCTGTTAAAGAAAATTTGAAAACCACAGCATACACGTGTGAGTAGAGGTGCGCTGTGACTTGCAATGGGTTGTGATGATCTAACAATGTCAGATTTAAACACTGGTTGCCCTGAATTAGGTTATTTGGGTGTCAAGCGATTCCACCGTAGAAGCGTAGAGTGCTGATTGTGTCAGTTTAAGTCCACAGATGTCTACTGGACTGGTTTGAAAAAGATTCCTCCTCCTGTCCTAATAAAGATTCTGATTCTGAGTTGATGGCAAGGGCGAGGGAGCCAACGACTCACAGCCACACGAGGACTACCACTTAGATACGGCTCACACGGCATTCATCCCCCGCTTCAAATCTGTATCTAAAATAAACGTACAAGCAACCACTGGCAGCATTACTCCCCTGGCATGGACACTAAAAAATTAACCCGTAAAAACAAAGTTTTTCACTATAAATCCTTTATCTCGTCCTCTGGCTTGAGATGGCTGCCACCTATGGGTCAGATGAATGCCTGCCACCATTAAGCAATTGGTAATTAAATATTATTAATTATTTCCTAAAAGTGTAAAATTTAGGAACATTTTTTGACGAAAATACATTGTCACGCACAACGAGTCTGTGTGTAAAATGTCAGCTCGATTGGATCACGGGAAGTGGGTTAAAAAACGACCGAAAGATTTGCACGGTCGTAAGCAAGCAAGCGCGCAAGTGAACTTAATATAAAGGATTTAAAAAGACACGGCCTCCGAACACAAATTTCTGCAATGCTTACACGGTGAGTCGTCGCTGAACTCGTGATGTTCACGCTATGTCGCATTTCCACTTACAATGCAGTTCTTCCATTCGGGAACATTTTTCACAAAATGCGGAATACAAACACCGTTATAACGCCGAACGGGTCCATTATAACGCGGAACTCCCGCTGTTATAACGCGGTTTCTGAGCGGTCAGCAATGACCTAGCTTCTTGAGCTGCGTGGCTGAGCGGGTACAGAGATACAGTAAGTGGAGTGATACAGTAACACGGACGCGTATCCTCAGTTATTTGTCCCGCCATCTCACTGCATGGGGTGCGTAGAAGTACAGGCGACCCCCACTCCTACGATCGAATTGGTTTCAGGACAACGGTGGCAAGTCGAGCCGTCGTGCTGAGGTCACCTGTACATCGTATCTCGCCAAACTTCATTGTTGTTTTTTGTTGAACACATTCATTCCGCACCTCTGATTAGCATGGCCAGCTAACTACGCTGAGAAAGAAGTTCAACATACATACAGATACATACGAACCCCTTAAACGAGGACTCGCTGTATCCTGCACTCTACACCAACCAGTACTGTGGAGACCAAGTCAGAATATTCACCCTTGCCTCATTGACATGGGGAGTGGACTACGCTCCACACCACCCTCTGAGCCTTTCCCCAGCACCTCCATTTACAGCACTCGGGGAAACGTAAAAAAATTATCTCAGTTGACCTTTAGACATGGATTCTGTAAAATATAACGTAAACATAATGGCGCAATTTGCTAACATAACTTGCATCTTCTCAATAGAAACACGCTAACGTAGACTGTCACAATTCACTCTTTCTGGCAGTAATACAGGAGGTGTTAAGATGTACAAACGCCAAATAGACACCTATCACAAGGAATCAAGTCCGCATTAACAACTCATCAAGTTTTTGGTAAAACATGCCAACAAACACACTTTGATAATCACGTTTGCATTGTCTTTGAAACGACTTGGCAAACACCAGAGACAACCTCCTCTATGGCATTGTCTCACCACCGCTGTTAGACCAGAGAACAATGCGAAAAGGTGAACAGCACCAAGGTAATGCAATTGTCTAAGCATGAATTGCTCGGGTGGAGCAGTTATATCTACGGGACCCAATTTGCCGGTCTAAAAATGATGAAAAAATTGGCTTCACCCTTTCTAGCAATGCCACAGGAGGTGTGAAGATGACTCCAGCAAGAAGGGTCCCATAGACACGAGGCGCTTCCTTGGTGAGCCGCTGCATTTAAACATCTACCGGGGTAACTAAAAGGTGGTGGCGCACGCCTCTATTCCAGAACTGGAGGCGAGGGTTGGTGGATCACACAGACGTTGCCGTTCCCTGGCTCCCCAGGAGATGGCAGGGATTGAGTGTTTCCCTCCTCACACGCGTGGATTTTCTCCGGGTGCTCTGGTTTCCTCCCACATGCGGACACTCACTAGTTGGCCGATAACACCTTCATATACAGAGGACCTCAGAGCTTGGGCGGTTGTAGGCGCGGGCTCATCGCGTGGCTGCCTTGCTGGCTCCCCGCTCGCCCGTGGTTCCTCCTGGCACCTCTGAGTCGCCCTCTCCTTACAAGAGTCAGCGACTGTGTGCGCGCTACAAGTTTACATTACTATTGTTTACATTGTTATTATTTTTATCAGCTTTTTATTATCAACGGATTACTGCAGCAATGTCCCATTGCCACTGCCCACAACTCAACTAAGGCAGCTTCAGAGATGGGTCTCAGTGACCAGGGAATGTACTGGCACAATCGCTGTTGGGGAACGCGGCACTGCGGGTGGGAGAGTTGAATTAGAAAAACAACACATACTTTGTTCGTCGCAGACTTTGCATGCTTGGCAGCTGGTGAGGTTATTTGCCGAATCAGTGAATGTCAATCCTTGTCTACAAAGAGGGCACGCTGGGTGCTGCCCATCAATGATGCAGTCTTCCAACTTTGAACTCCCTGTGGAATAAAAACAAAATTATTTGCGTACATCTTAGTTTATGAACAGAGGTCTACGTCAACTCACAGTGACAGCAAAGTGGAGAGGCACTTTAAGGATTTGAATTGAGCTGGGTTCTATGAGATTTAATTAGACAACTTCACTGCAAATACAACAGCAGTAGTTGCATTACAGCCTGACTTGTGCTGGATACAGGTGTAGTGTCTTGGATCATGGACGAATAAACTCCTTTGAGGCACACACTGTTTATTGTCTTTCTTTCGACACGGTCCCTAACACACAAGGTGTATACGGTTCCCTTACCCGTTAACCTAAGGAGGTACAGCCTCCGGGCTTGGCGGGACCTACACACAGCCTACCTGCTAACCTAAGGAGGTACAGCCTCGGGACTTGGTGGGAACTATACTCGAGTCTACCCGCGTAACCTAGCGTCCTCCGGCTGGGACCTAGGGGAAGCTAACTGACCCACCGCTGGCTCGGTGGGTCCCCTGACCTCTGGTCACGCGGAGCCTCAGCCCTTAGAAGGGCTGGAAGGCTGGGACCCAGGGTCCTGCCTATGCAGGACCTATTCTCCCCTGACCACTGGAACACTGAGCCTCAGCCCTTAGAAGGGCTTGAAGGCTTAGTCCAGGGTCCTATCTTCTTCAGCCGGGCTTGGGTCTTCGTGTGAGGAGAACTGAGCCAGCGCTCTCAGCGCTCTGGCTTTTATACTAGTTCGTGGCTGGGCTTGTCCAATCCCACGCTACTTTGTGGAACCTTCTGATTGGTTCTTCTCAATCTGTCGTTTGGATCCTTCTTTCACCTTATCTGACCCTCGGCCGTTTATCTGGCGGGAATCTGTGATCACGATCCACTCTCACCTCTCCCTGACCCCAACCGTTTACCGAGGGAGGTAACGCTGTACCGTAGGTCCCCGAATAATGAGTAGCTATCACCTCTACACAGGGACAGAGGTCGGTCGTATTACAAGGACGACTTGGCACGGATGAACGCGCCGCGTTTATTTGATTCCTTCGCTTGACCACTCGTAAGGCGACTTGACACAACGACTCTTGACTCATGAGCGCATCTTGATAATTCATCGTCAATGGAGCCACTTCACGAGGCCTCTCCAACTCAAAAACGGCCTCTCTCATATTCTATAAAGAGGTTTGCAGCGTGCCAGTCATTCAGTGTAAATTTAGAAGTGTTAACATCCATAGTCGTGGCTGTCCAAATAAAGTGAGGCACAGTAATCATTACTTTGGTGGGTTATTAGGTTGCCTTGGCTGAAGCGATGGTCTCACTGAACAAGCCAGCTCTGACCCAGTTTTATGTTGGGTAGCTGAGACCAGGAATCAAACCCTGGGACTCAGTGGCGCTGGCTCAGTGTCCCTGACACAACCACAATAAATCCCTTGAGCTACCTGCCACACACTGAATGTACTTGTGAATTCTAAATCTGAAATGAAAATAACGCTCTTGATTGAACAAAACATCCACATGGCATCGTTACCTTTGTGGCACAGCTGGCAGCAGATGTTGGTCTCGGATCTGTAACTTTTTGGAGGACAGCCATCTTGATTGCCCTCTGCAGAGAGTGGGGCCATCTGCACACACACAGCATGTTAACTCACCTACACTCACACGTGTACCACGTTAACTCACTCACACTCACACATGAACCACGTTAACTCACTTATCATCAATGTTATGGAAATTATGTGCGCCCATTAAACACTGAATGTCAGTCTAATAACCACATAAATACAACGCCCCAATTCATGTTACTTATTTACGAGTGCTAGCCACCACTCATAAAACAAAGACAACCGGCTGACTCCCGAAGTGAGGGTAGTGTGTGAACGCTTAACCCGAACTATCCTTTAATAACACAAAGATTCATCGAGGCAGCTCGATTCTCTTTAGTCTACGAGTTAACTCCCTACTACTTCATAACCGCTGCTCACCCTCTTCCCTCCAACTCCAAAACCCCTCCATATCCTGACAGCGCCACCCCTCCCTATTGATAACCCCTCCAAGTTTCATCCACTCACTCCTTTATTACCAACCCGTGCCACCTCCCCCCCCCCGTATTATTACCAAATGAACCCTCCACAGGTGAACAATTGCAATCACTCCTGTGAACACAACACCGCCACCGTCCCCTTATCGTCACTCGAGCAGCAAGCACAAATGTGCAATTGATCGCCTGGTTAGGAGAGACCATCGAGCATCTACAATACCTAGCACAGACAGACAGGTATTGGAATTGCTACCCAGATTGAGGGACCCAAGGTCACAGCGACCATGCAGAGGCTGTGGACAGCCGTTTTGAAAACGCAGTCTCGACTCTGAGCTCCATAATTGCGTGCTAATCCGGCCCAGTTGCAGCCCTGCGGACACATTACTTGTGAGTAATTAATATTGTGCCTGATGTAGACTACACAATGTGCATTGTGAATACCATGCAAAGAGTTTGAAGATAACGTGATGGGCTCACACCTCTCATCTTCTCAAGATTACTTTTTCAATTTGGCCCTTTCACGTTTTTACACTCGGATCCCAGTTTGTTCAGCATGGGAGCCGTCTAACGCGTGACGCCGTGAGCGGTGGCTACCCCCTCACTCCGCTACTCGGCATCTGTGAAAATAGCTTCGTAGGTCATGGGATTCATCCACTATAAATATTCTTATTCTGATTCAGTTCACGACTCTCGAATTGGCCCCTGGGCTACGCAGACCAACGGTGTCCACGTTAACTCCCCCCTCCAGTGGAGGAATTCCACGGTCCTATGACAAGGACCAGGTTCTGCATGCACCTCCTGTTGGCTTCTCGCTACGTGTGAAGACAAAGATCCCCAGTACAGATCCACAGTACAGATCCACAGTACAGCTTCTCTAACCCTTTGCTGTTAGCGAGTAGCAGCGCCTATGAAGATCAACCCGAGGGGTTTGGTGGCCAGCACGACCACGGTCCGCATTTGTCTCTCTGAGGCTGAGTCACAATGCAAACACAGACACATACACAGATACACACACATAGACACACACAGACACACACAGACACATACACAGATACACACACAGACTCACACATAGACACACACACGCAACTTACCAGCATGAGTGTGTAGGTTAGGAGCGTGGTGAGCAAGCGGAATGGAGACATGGCCCAGGAGTTTTCCACACGGATGTGTGGATGCGAGCGAGAGGCGATGGACTCCCCTTGAGGCTCGCGTCGGGTTTCTGACCCTTACTGATGAGGAGGACGAGGAGGGTGCGGCTCGGCTCAATGGACTTTGAGTTCAATAAAAACGAAACTGGCAGAGGCCATTACAAATAGCCAGCAGTAAACATCACTCACAATCGTGTAATGGGTTAAGAGGTTAAAGTTAATTCACTTCTTGAATTGAGCAAAGTTATACGGACATTGGAAGAGAGACAAACTGTATGGGGAACTTAGACGTTGAGCAATGCCAGTGAAAGAATCAGACAGAGAAGTGTTGTGTGGTGGCTGGACACGGTGTGGACGACACAGGCAGTTTGGAAGACCGAGTGGAAGGGGCCAATGAGCGTAGTTCATGGGTACAATAACCAAAGTGATATCGATAGCAGAGTGATACGGAGGTGACTGACTGCTGGTGAGGGAGTGAGTCGAGTGATTGACTGAGTGCTGAATCGTCGATTAACGGGACTGCGTCAAGTTGAATGCTATTAGCACAGCGAGTTAGGAACTGTGTGCTCCGCCCCAGATATTATAACAGCAGTGGGCTTTCGCGACCAATATTCTACAAAATAAATAATAAAGTTATTCTTCTTCTACTTCTGTCCAACCTATAGAGTCTTTGGCCAATATTCTGCACAGGCCACCACTTCTGGTGTCGGCATTGCCAAATCTTGAGGAGTGCATTGTGGTGCTGCAGGGCACCTCAGGAGATGATCCACGGTTTGCTTCTCCTGACAAGCACATTGCTCGGTTGCACAGAAGCGCCGTGATTTCATGAGAGGGTTGCAACTTGCCGAAACTCACTTTCAGTCTGTGTAGGCTCCGCCATGTGTGTCATTTGCAATTGGAGCCAGATGCGAGCTCCTCACTGGGAATGATTCCTCGCTGGCTCCATTCAGCAGTTTTGTCACTCGATGTTGTCCCATTCTTTACACCAGAGGGAAGTTCTTGCAGATTGCGGCGATGTGGTCACTGGTACAGTGGAGCACAAGAAGCAGTTTCTCAATGACAGACGACGGTGGGCTGGCTGATGGCCATGATGGACGTCCCCCTCTAGGACTTGCCGGTCGTGGTCACCTGACACCCTCCTCCTGATGTTCGGGGCTGCTATGCCAGAAAGTGCAAATAGGCAGGGACAGGGGTGGCTCTCAGGCACCCTGCTATGACTCTGCACGTGTCATTTACGGCGGTGTCGACATGTTAACTGTGGGTTGAGAGTCCCCAGGTAGAACATGCATATTCAGCCACAGAGATACAAAGTGCTAAGGCAGTGATGCATAGAGTGGATGGATGTGCTCCCCACTTTAATTTTGCGAGCTTTTGCAGAATGTTGTTTTGTGTGTTGACCTTAACTTTGGTATTTAAAGTTATACTTTTTGTATCTGAGTATACGATCCAGTGTTACCCCGAGGTACACTGGGTGACTGGTGTTCCAGGCTCTGGCCTGCCCAGGTGACATTCAGGTGTCGCTCTGCATCCCAGTTTCTCAGTTGGAAGGCAAAGATTTGGTTTTACTCTTGTTGGGTTTGAGAAAATTGTTTAGGTAGCATCTTGACACCTCGTCCAGTGCCCTCTCCAAGATGTTCTCCGTGTGTTCTCGAAATTCCCTTTTGCTGTGTGGTGACACAGAGGCCGTCAGCATAGATGAATCGCTGACATCCAGCAGGAAGTGGCTGATCCTTGTTGTAGATATTTAATTAAAGTGGGGCGAGCATACTGCCTTTATTTTGAGAACGCCATCTACTTTTCTGCCCGTTAAGTTCCACATCGAAGCGTCTGTTGTCCAGGAAGCTACCAATGGTCTGGCTAAGGTCTACGACGCCAGTTATAAGGTACAGTTTGTGGATCAAATCAAAGTGTGGTGTTGAACATTGGCAAATGCAGCAGACAGATCAACAAATGCTGCTCCAGTGATCATCTTCTGTTGGTAACCATCTCCAATGTGCTGTGTGAGGTTTAATCGTTGGCCTGCACAGGATCGTCCGTGGTCTGAAGCCCGCTTGGTCTCGCATGGGTTTGAAAATTGCCAGGGTTGGAATTCATTGCAGGATAAGACGTTCGTAGTGTATGTAAGTGATGCTTAGGAGGGAAATCGGCCTGTAGCTTTTGTTGATGAAAGGTCGTTTCCTGGTTTTGGCAGAGCTATGAATCTTCCCTTCCTCCAAACTGATGGAATCTGTTTACTCGTCACACATGCAATGAATACGTCAAGGAACCATTGCTTAGCAGTGGGTCCTAGATGTTATATCATCTCAAGTCGTATGTCACCTACTCCTGCTGCCTTCCCCTGTTTAAGTAGGCCTATGCCGGCTGTCAGATCATCCATAGGAAATGGGCAGGATGAGCTTTGGGTGGTTGCTTGTCAGGCAGTATCGTAGAGCGACGGTTTTCTCATCTCTAGAACCGCTTCCCATTATTGACCGGTTGTTACGCAACCTGGTTGGCAGTAACGTTTGACACAGCTGGAGGTGTGATGTTGTCACCTCCTAGTTTTCTAATGGTGACTCGAGCTTTCTTGCCGTTATGTGTCAGATTACTAATCACGATCATCACTCTCCAGGCATTGTGTTGCTCTACTCCTAAGTTGTCCATTAGGTTTTCTCCCAAAGTAATAGTGGATTCTTGGGTTGTTTGGAGTCATGTACCAGAGTCAGGTTACTGGACTCTGCCCATTGTTCCTCTTAGAGTCTGCCATCATTGTTGTTGGCATCATATCCCCAGCTGTGTTATGGGATTTGAAGTCGCTGATCACGAGGCTATACTTGCGTGTACAGCCATCCGGTAAAAAGTTTCACTCGAAAGTACTTGATGGTGCTCTTTGGTTTATTCTGTAAAGTCACGTAGGTGAAAACAAAATAAAATAAAAATAAAACAACTAAATTAAATCACGACGCTTCGGAAGCAACACAAGCATCCGTCATCAGGTGTGACTGCTCCAGCAAAAGAGAGCTATATAGAGACACGTGTTTATATAGGGTACTAGGGGGGGGGAGGAGCCAAGGGGTCGGGGGGTGGCATGCGGTAGGCCGTCTGGCGTCGAGGGCGGTTGGGCAGGGGATTAGCATGAGTTCAGCCGATAGATAACCATCTTTTTTCTTTTGTGATGCCAGGGGAGGGGAGGGTGAGTACTTGATGGTGGTTTATATAATTATGTTAGTGCGATGTTCTTGAGGCTAAGTGTGATAGTTCCAATGTTGTTCTCGCTTGTGTTGGTTATGCACTTTCTCAATTTTCAGGTCGGGTCTTGAAAAAACCGCACTGCCATACTCCCTGAGTCTTATTTCAGCAACGAGTGCTTTCCTCTCAATGGTTGGGCGGGGGTTATTAGGACCTTTGTGTGTCTCCTGTAAGCAAACAATGTCATACTCCTCTGATATGACTGCCAGAATGTCAGCTTTGGCCTGTGAGTATCCTTCAATGTGAATGTAGAAGATTGAAAGTGCCGACTGTTTTTCTCCACACGTTTATTGGCTCGACCCGGTGGGTTTAGGAGTGGTTAATAGATTTGGGTTAGATTACGTTTCACTGGTGGTTACATCCACAGCTTCATCGCCTGATGTTGTTGTTGTTGTATCGCGAAACTTCGGTATCTCAAATTGGTGTGGGTTTAAATGCACACGTGCAGAACGGTCTGCTGAAGTTATAACCAATTGGCACGTTTTGTTCCCGTGACAAACCTTACTCATTGGCTGCGTCGGGTGGAGGTGGGTTTACGACACTTTTACATTTACGCAATCTAAAATAAAATGTGGCTGAACTCATGCTGCCGTGTATAGGAGTAATCATTGTTCAGAATATACCAAGGCATTGGCATCGATAACAATGCCAATCTTCATGAAACCTCCTTTGGTGAATAATAAAGCCATCGCATGACACTTCAGATACGATGCTCGTGCCAAGCAGATCAAAGGTTTTACTCTGGATATGAATTTCATTGCTGTGACCAAGCAAGTGGATGAGGCTGGCTCGCCTGATTGAACCTTGTGCCCCAGCCTGTATGGATGTTGAACTTCCTTCCCGAGCCATTGGCATGGGTGATTAAGCCACGCTCCTCGAAGCCAAAACCTGACTCTGAAGTCAACCATCACTCTGAAGTCAACCATCACTCTGAAGTCAACCGTGACAAATGTACAGCCAATCCACCACATCACCATCACCCACAGTGAAAATTAACTTGATAATCATCGACGTGAAAATAATCTCCGTACTATGAACCAGAATCGTCACTGCTCTACCGCATATACCACTAAAACCCCACATCCGGAAATTCGCGAGCGTTGCTGTGACTTTTAAAAAAGTTTTTAAATTGTGGTATTCACAAAACCTTGACACAACGCGTCCGTGTTTCTGTGGAGGGGGACAGAAAGACCACGTGTGGGGGGGGGGGGGACTTGACCACAAGTATTGTGGTTAATGGAGACATGATTCTTCGTATAAATGTTTTAATTTTGTTGGCAGAAAAAAGGGGAAAACCAATTCTTAAAATAGCTGATTGGCACGTTTTGTTGATGTAACAAACCTTACGAATTGGCCGTCAAGTGGTGGTGGGTTAACGACGCATTTATATTCACGCGATGTAACACAAAAACCTTTATTATGAATACGATGGGTTACGTCAAAAAACAAAGATAACGTGGGGCTACGCTGCGTGTATCCATCAATTCTCTGCACTTGAGAATCTGGAATCATCATGGGGCGAAGTATTCATCTGAATTCTCAACGCCTGCACAGTCGGCGTTTTGTATCCCTCCACTCTCACGCTCTTCCCTCTCCGCTCCTCCTCCTCCTCCTCCACCACCTCCTCCTCCCCACTCTTCTTCTCTCCTGCACCATTCCCAGCATCGCTCTCCTTTACTTCAACCTCTCCCACCTCACTCGAAGCTCCTGTCAAGTACCAATAAACTGCCCCCATAATTGTCTGCACTCTCCATTCATTCTTTTAATTATTCCCTCCACTCCTCGCAGTTTCCTTCACTTCCCTAGCACCATTTCCCCCCATTCCTCCACCCTCAACTCGGTCGATGATGCTTCACTCTCCTTCACAACACTCTCCTTTACTCTCCCATCCTGCCCCACCTCACTTTCCACTCCCTCACTGCTTCGCACACCGCTCTTTATTGCTGCTTTACTCAAAACTTTCCCAAAGTTCTGCGTTATTCCTTCATGATGTGCTTTACAGAACCCTCAGCTCCCTTCACCGTGTCCCCACTCTCCCCAGCGGTGCTTTGTACTGCTCCTTCACCCCCCGCCTCGTTCTTTACAACTCCACTCTTACTCACATCGCTCGTCTCTCCTTCACTCTTGCACCCGTCGACTTTCCCTTCTTCACACTTCACCAGGGTACTCTTCTCTCCTCCGCTCTTCTGTCCTCCACGTTCCTTCACTCTCGCACCCTGCGCCACCTCTGCCTCCACTGCCTCACCGCTACGCACACCGCTCTTTATTCCTGCCTTGCTCAAAACTTTCCCAACAAGGTTCTTCTTATCTTTACTTTTCACGTTGTCTTTTAAAGTTGCCGCCGCTCCCTTCTTCGCATCGCCACTCTCCCCATCAGTGCTTTCTACTGCTCTTCCACCCTCCACTTCGATCTCTACGACTCCGCTCTTACTCACATTGCGCTGACTCACATCGCGCTTACTCACATCGCTCTTTTCTCCTTCACTCTCCTTCACTCTCCCATCCTCTCCAACATCACTCTTCATTGCCTTAGTGCTATGCTCATCACTCTTTATTCCTGCCTTACTCAATAATTTTCCAACAAGGTTCTTCTTTGTAACTTTACTTTTCACGTTGTCTGTAAAAGTCTCCACATCTTCCTTTGTCGCACCCTCGCCCTTCCCTGCAGCATTGACCACTGCTCCTCCATCCTGCGCCTCGGGGTGAGGGTTCACTCTCCCGCTCTCCCACCCCTCGCTCTTCCCTGCCCCACTATCCCCCACCTCACTCTTCACTCCTCCACCCTCTGCCACATCACTGGCTACTCCCATCTTACTTTGACGACCATTCTCTTCAGCTCTCTCCTCATCATTACTCTTCCCCACCTCACCAGTCACTCCTTCACCCTCCTCAAACCGTAGACTCAGGCGAAGTATGGTTACCGTCCCCTTGTGCACGCACAGGGCAGGGTAGAGAGGGCCTGGGAAGGCGATGGCATTGAATGAGTGCAGCCGCCTCCTGGTATCGGCGCAGTAGAACGAGAGGAGCTCCTTGTCCCAATGCAGGTGAACGCCGATTTTCCTGGGAGGAGGGCGCACGGCCGCCAGTGCGGTGTGGCGGCCGCGGTGGCTCGCCGCGTAGCCGCCCTCGCGTCTCCACAGGCACCAGGAGTCCGCGCCCGCGCCCAGGAGCCGCGCCTCCGCGCTCCCTCCGCGCGGCAGAGTGGCGCACGCGACGCCCACTCTGAACTGCTCCGCGCCGCCCACGTCCACCTCCCAGTAGTGCGCGCCGCTGGAGAAGCCCTCGCGGCACAGCGCCTGAGCGGAGTTCTCAAAGCGCTCGGGGTGGTGGGGGTAAGAGTGGCGCTCGGAGGACAGAGTCACCGTCCTGAGGTCGACGGAGAGGCGGAGGTCGGAGTTCACGGAATTGGGGTTCACGGTGGGAGAGCACCTTTCTGAAAACAAAGAAGAACAAAAACAATTTAACACGTAGCAGGCTTTCGCGACCAATGTCATCCATATTAGAGGTTTTGGGTTAGAATGCGTAAATATGTAAATGTTGTTAAAACCCGCTACCACCCGACACAGCCAACTCGTAAGGGTTGTCTCGTAAACAGAACTTGGCAAATTCGTCACTAGTACAGCACACCAGTGTGTTGAAGAGCCAAGCCACAACAGTACTCAGTTTGTAAATGTTGTGGCTTGTCTCTCCTACACACCGGTGTGCTGTACTAGTGACGAATTGGCCACGTTCTGTTTACGTGACAATCCTTACAAGTTGGCTGTGTCGGGTGGTGGCGGGTTTTAACAACATTTATATATCATGGGACCTCCTTTGCCAGTACCAAAATATACTAATAGGGTTTTTCCCCTTTTTTCTGGCAACAAAACTGACACATTTTGCAAGGAATAATGCTTACATTAATCACAATACCTGCAGTCAAATGCAAACAAAAAACAATACTCTGATAATTTATGTATTGTCTTTGAAACTGATTGGTCCACACCAGAGACAGCTTTCTTTAGAGCCTAGTCTCATATGGTGTTCGACCAGATGACGCCAAAAGGCGCACAAAACCCTATTAGTATATTTTGGTACTGGCAAAGGAGGTCCTATGATGTAGCTGCTCACCCCGAGCTCTCATTACTCTGGTAATGCGTTGTCTTTGAACTGTGTGCCTTTTGGCGTCATCTGGTCGAACACCATATGAGACTAGGCTCTAAAGAAAGCTGTCTCTGGTGTGGACCAATCAGTTTCAAAGACAATGCATAAATTATCAGAGTATTGTATTTTGTTTGCATTTGACTGCAAGTATTGTGGGTAATGTAAGCATGATTCCTTGCAAAAGGTGTCAGTTTTGTTGCCAGAAAAAATGGGAAACCCCTTATTAGTAACATTTATATATTTACGCAATCTAACCCAAAAACCTCTAATGAACAAGAACAATGATATTTTTGCATGCGTGTTGAACTTATTTTGTGCCGTACATAGCCAAACATGCTTATCGGAGGTGCATATATAAAATTTTAAACCATGAGATATCTATTTTACCAGAAATCCATTGCTGATTGTGGATAAATACCTAAACTATCTGGAATTTAGCCGCATTTTGGTCATAAACGCCACCGTTTACAGCAACAGCAGTGACAGAGCGAACCATTGTCAGAGCCACAGATGATTGAGACTTCATGCCCACCTTGACGTCTCACTCTCCTGACAACCTTCCCAATGTACATCTTGTACACGGACATTGCAACACCCACAAATTGTTACAACAAGGACACTTGTAATGACTATAAACTGAAGCGTGCAAGCATGAGGTGTGCTGGTATTGAAGTGGTTTGTCTCTCACCTGACGATTGTAACACGGCGAGGAAATCTCGTTCATTACTTCTAGTGGCTTCCATCACTACCTTGAGCTCCCCGTCCTTCTTTACACGTTTAACTTCCTCGCGGATGAACTTTTCACACTTGCTGGAGTCTTTTTCCATGTACGCCTTCCAGTAGACGTGCTCCTTGATGTGGCCCTGCATCAACATCTCATGCAGGACGAGATTGGGTCTCCTATACAGCAGCGGTGCCATCTGATAGCCCTCGGCCGTAGACCCAGACGCGGGTTCTGGACTCTTCTCAGCAGTGGAGACGCCACCACTGAGGGGTTGGGCTGCAGAGTGAGAGAACAAAACGCGTGGATGAGAATTGGTGCCTTAATCTCTGCCTGAGTGTGTTTGTGGTCATTCATGATCCATGTGAGTGGATGACGAGGAAGTGATGAATCTCTGATGCAAAACCTTCAAGTTTCTAATCATTCTCCTTTTGGCAATGATACTGTTCCCCTTTTGGCGTTCTCTGGTCTGACACTGGTGAGACTAGACCATGAAGAAGGCTGTCGCTGGTGTAGGTCAATCAGTTTCAAGGAAAATGCCACATATTATTAAATAATGTGTGTCTGCATGTTCACCACAGGTCTGTGTGGTTAATGCAGACTTGATTCCTTGAAAAATGTTTTTATTTGGTGTTTGAACATCTTAATATTTTGTATTGCTAGAAAGAGTAAAACATATTCTTATTTTCATGTTTCTAATGGTATATGTGTGTCGATCCTAACGCTACAGTTCTGAAAATGTTAGAATCATAATCACGTAATGGATTAAGATTGTGGCATTTATTTCACTGGGAAATATATTGACACGTTTCGTTTAAATAGCTTCTGACCGACAATCATTTTTCACTGGGAAATTACCAGATTTATCCAACAGTTTTTCAGAAAGATAACTGAGGGTACATTTAGGTGTAGTGGTGTCTATTTTGAAGCATTGCTGATGTTAAATGTGCACGTAAATGTTTAAAATAATTTATTTCTGTCTGTAATGGACTTCCCCTTGGACTGAAAATATAAGAAGAGCGTAAACATTGGGCAGCCTGAAAACTTTTCGATTTAAAGCTTTCGTGACTGCAGGGATTCATATTCTTGGTTCTTTCGGTAAAGTCACGGAATTTACATGCTAAATTTCTCTGTTGATATGTAGTGTTCATTAGGACGCTGTCTTTCCGACAGCTCTGTTCTTCACCTGAGGACAGCTGCTTGTGTTGTGGCTGAAACGTCGTGAGAATTTTAGAATGTTTTATATTTATTATTTCCCTTCTACATGACTTTACCGAAAGAACCAAGAGTCTGAAAACTCTCCAAAATATTCAGTTTGCTCAAATAACCAGAATTAAGTCTGCTTCCGGATAATGGCCTTTTGAAAGTATATATATATACACAGTGCAATACCAACTCTTTGACCTTGCATCTTTTTCATTACCATAACATTATGGAGAAAAACCTGAACATGATTGGAACTGAGCTTGGTCCTACCACAGTTTACATCAGGTGGTTATGAATTGTTCAGAATCCCAAGATGTTATCAAGCTCTGAATGGCTCTATTTATGGTGATGTTCAAGAGAACTGTGATGCTGCACCTGACAGAGAGCAGGAAAGCCCAATAGCGGTTACTGTTGTGTACATAGCAAGATAAACAAGCAGACAATATGCATCCTGCACGCGTATCTAGGAGTGCATCACTTCTGGGAATGCACCACTTAATCATCAGAGGGTCATCGTCTATACATATCTGGCAGTTCACCAGCACTGGTTCTAGCGAGCCAGACTGCTGATGAGACACGGAATGTTGAAACCAGTCCAGAGTTTGTGTGGAATCAATGCTGCTGAAATGATGCAATACCGGAAGGCGTTGTCGCTCATGGGATGATTACAAAGCACTTTGTTATTTATGTAGAGGGACAGACACGTGAAGGATGCATGATGCCTCTGCTCATTTATGTCACCACTGATATTCTCCACAATGATGCGAATGGATGTGTTGCGTAATTGTACACACGTGGACGTTACCGTTGAGAAAAATGACCGTACCTATGGTGATCGATCCGCTGTGCAGCCACACTGAAGGATAAAAAGGAAGCTTGACCAATTCAGAACGGCGTCCCCACGTAAAAGTGTGCAGAGGCGTCATGGTCTCGGCACAAATAAACGTGAGCATCGAATTGTCACAGTCCAGGTGAAGCCTGATTCGCTGGGGAGGCACTGGCGGGTTCAGCACGGTGACTTCTCCATCGTGAGCAGCTACGAGCTCAGCGTCGCGTCTCCACACGCACCAGGACCCAGCGCTGTGTCCCAGATCTGGTAAATTTCCTTCGTTTTTGACCAAATCCTTCCCACCAACGACACCGACCATGTATTGCTCTGCACAGCCCAAGTGCAGCTCCCAGTAGTGGCGCCCGGAAAGGAATTCCTCAGAGCACAGCACCTGGGGGTGTCTCACAAACCTATCCTCGTGCTCTGGGTACGGATGAGGATGAGTTGCTCTCGTCACCGTCTTGAGGTCCGTGGACAGGAGGAGCATCTCGTTTGCTGTGTTAGGGTCGTATGTTGGTGAGCAGATTTCTGGAAGAATTTGAATAATATCAGCGCTGTTACTGAGTGGTTCGCAAACTATGGGTCGTGAAGCATTGGTGGGTCGCAATAGGTACTGGGGTGGATCACAGAACAAGGCCCAGCGAAACATAAACATTCGTCCTTTTACATTATTTATAATATCACGTTACAGTAATACAGGTAATGTTGCAATGTACGAGTCATTTATGTACTTACCAGCCTGTCTCTGCATGTCTAGAAATGTTCTCTTCTTGCTACTGAAGTACTCGTAAATGTCCCTGAACTTCCCACCGGCCTCCTCTCCTCTGTCTACCACGAGGCCGATGACGTAGTGTGCCCGTCGGGACGCATCAGGGAGGCCGCGTGCCTTCCAGTACTCGGCCTCGTCGATGAGCTCCCGCAGGAAGAGGTCGAGCAAGAGGTGGGGCCCGACCCCACCGCCTCCACTCCCCAGCAGCTCTGAGCGGCGGTCACTCAGCCACGTCCACACGGCACCTCCACTCGAGGCCATCTTCTCTTGGATCATCTCCACGGCGTCTCTCACGACGACATCCTCCACATTCGACACGGCCACTGTTAGGACGTGGACTATGCAATGGAACTTGAATAATATAGTAAAAAGATAACAGCGATAGTAACAACATTATTTAAATAATTGATCAATTATACTTGCAAGTCAAGGTTGTTGCGTATTTGTGACTCCCAGGGGTTATCTTCTTAGGTTTTTTCATAGGTTTTTTCGGTAAAGTCACGTAGAAAGTAAAATAAAATAAAAACAGGGGTTGTCAATCTTTATTTTACGTGCCAATCTCGCCCTCAACAAAGTAGGCATCATTGCACATTACAGCAGAACGGCGATGGTACCGTGGGACATGGAGCAACAGCAATGAGGAAAGAAACCCGTTACACCCTCAGTGGCTGACACCGACTGAGCAAAGTAAATTGCAAATTGGAGAGGCTGGTCCAAGGGACATGGAATTTCCAACAGGGACTCAGGCCTGTAGCAATATGCTTCTTTAAACCAATCAGGATAACACTTTCATATTTTTATTTGAATTATTCTTCAAAAGTTGATGTGTTTACACATTACTCTTTGGTTCTGTCGGTAAAGTCACGTAGATAAAAAAAATAATAGATCACGACGTTTTTATCGCAACAGCAAGCAATCGTCTTTAGACGATTGCTTGTTGTTGCGATAAAATGCAATCGTTTTTAGACGATTGCTTGTTGTTGCGATCGAAACGTCGTGATCTATTACTTTTTCTACCTACGTGACTTTACCGACAGAACCAAAGAGTATGAATTCCTGCAGTCACGAAAGCTTCAAACCAAGATTGTTTACACATTGATCAGCTACTCTGCAGCTGAACCAGCGTCGCTGTAGGAGAATGAGTCATTGACATTGGGTTCACTGCTCAAACTACCGTTGCCAGAGAGTGACTTAGTCTGGCGGTGCTGTCGGAGTGTCACCTGTGGTTCCTCTGTGGGTGGCTCGGGGTGATTCTCCTCTTGCAGCGGTTGCAGCTCCACATCGGTGGCCCCTGCTTGGGGATTGTCGAATAGCAAATCATGAAATTGTATTAATTCTAGATTTGAAGCTTTCGTGACTGCAATGATTCATAGTCTCAGGTTTTTTCGGTAAAGTCACGTAGGTAAAACATTAAAAGTAATGAAAGTAAAATAAAACAAAACAAAAATAAAAATAAAATTCACGACGTTTCGGAGGCAACACAAGTCTCCGTCATCAGGTGGGACCGTCACAGCCAGATTAGCTGCATCAAGTGAAGCAATGATTCAAAATGTAATCCCTTATAAGCAAGTTGAAGGGGGGGAGGAGAGGGGGGGGGGGGAGTTCATCAGAATGTGGTAGCCAATGAATGGAACGTATCGGGAGGGAGGGGGGTGGGAGGGGGAGGGAGCCAACAAAACATTTGGCGACGGCTTGGACGCGGCTGCTGCGCACGCCAACACAATGGGCAGAAAGGGGGGAGGGGAGGTCTGATACACATGATAGAACAAAGGAACGAAAATGCCCATGTTTATACCAATGCAGGCTGAAAAATGAAGAGAGTACTGTTAAAAATAACTGGGGATGTTAACACTCGGTGAAGTAAATTAAAATAGTGCCTGTCAGATAAGATGGTCCAAAAAGTGTAATTAAGTCTTTTTTGCGTGGTTAATAACATCTTTCCAGTGATTACTGAGTTTGTACCCATCATCACGGTTGAAATTATGTCTGTGTTTGTATATTTGTATGGCTTCGTGTACAAACCTTTGATGGTAGCCAGGAGGCTTGCAGAGAACCTTGGTCTCGGAAAAGACAATATCATGAGAGCCCGCCGAGTTGTAGCAATGATCGGCAACGGCCGAAGAGTCAGTTCTGCCGTGTTTCAGATCTGACTTGTGCTCGCGGACACGATCAGCAACATGACGTTTTGTTTCTCCAATGTAGCAATCACCACAAATGCAACTCAATTTGTAGACTCCAGGATACTGTAAGTCAGGAACGACATCCTTCACAGATGGAATCAGATCACGGATTTTATGCACTGTGCTGAATCGGACTTGGATCTTATGTTTGTTTAGAATTTTGGAGATCTTTTTGGTCACGCCTGCTATGTATGGTAACGTGATAGTTTTGGTCGGAGTTTCATGTGGTTGTTTCTGTGTGGTGGGAGAGACAGCTTGGCGGATAGTACGGTCAGAGTATCCGTTCATCCTGAGGGCCCGATGTACATGTCTTAATTCATCAGTCAGGTGGTGTTGGTCAGAAATTCCATGGGCTCTGTGGTATAGCGTTTTGATGAGAGAATTCTTTTGAGATGGGTGGTGGTGGGAATCCGGTTTCAGGTAGGAATCTGTGTGGGTGGCTTTCCTGTAGACAGAATGTCCCAAGGATCCGTCAAGCCTCCTCTTAAACAGAATATCCAAGAATGGTAGTTTACCGTCTTTCTCCACTTCCATGGTGAATCTGATAGATGGGTGTCTAGAATTGATGTGGTCCAAGAAGTGGTTCAATGCTGGGAGGCCATGTGGCCAGATGACGAAAGTGTCATCCACATATCTCTTCCACAGGGAAGGACGCAGGGTGGATGTCTGGATGGCGTCTGATTCAAACTTTTCCATGAAAATGTTGGCTATAACTGGTGACAAGGGGGAGCCCATAGGGGTACCCTCATTCTGTTTGTAGAAGGTGCCATTCCAGGTAAAATAGGTGTTGGTGAGGCAATGCCTAACCAGCGCAGGTACATCAGAATTCAATCCCTGTTGGACTAAGTCCTCAATTATTGTTAGGGTGTCCGGTACTGGGACTTTGGTAAACAAAGATACTACATCAAAGCTGACGAGAATGTCATCAGGAGATAGTACCATGTCCTTAACCATAGAGACTAATTGGGTTGAGTTGAGTACTGCCGAAGAGGTCTTGCCTGTGAAGGGGAGCAGAGTATCTGATAGAAAACGGGCTAGTTTGTACGTCGGAGAGTTTATCGTCGACACGATGGGTCGTAGCGGGGTGCCTTCTTTATGGATTTTAGGAAGACCATAGAGTCTGGGAGGTCTTGCCGCCGATGGTTTTAGAGAGGGACGTTTGCTTGGTTCGATTAGGGAAGTCGAACTCATGATGATACTGTTGGTTTTTGTCGTTAGGCTTTTAGTGGGATCGTTTTTAATTTTGGAGTAACTCCCATCATTAAGAAGGTCCAGGATTTTGTTGTTGTATGAATCTTTATCCATGATGACCGTGGCATTGCCCTTGTCTGCCGAGAGGATGACTATATCATCTCTCTTTTTTAAATTCGCGAGTTCAGAGCGTTCGTTTTTGCTGATGTTACTAGTGGGTTTCTTAGCATTCTTGAGAATAGTAGCTATTTCAGCTCTTGCTACATCAGCATGGATGTGTCCTATGCCTCTGAGGGCTACATCAATCTGATAAATCATATCCTCTACTGGTATATATTTAGGGGTGATGCTAAGAAACCCACTAGTAACATCAGCAAAAACGAACGCTCTGAACTCGCGAATTTAAAAAAGAGAGATGATATAGTCATCCTCTCGGCAGACAAGGGCAATGCCACGGTCATCATGGATAAAGATTCATACAACAACAAAATCCTGGACCTTCTTAATGATGGGAGTTACTCCAAAATTAAAAACGATCCCACTAAAAGCCTAACGACAAAAACCAACAGTATCATCATGAGTTCGACTTCCCTA
Organism: Lampetra fluviatilis; assembly: GCF_964198595.1. Classification (NCBI taxonomy): domain Eukaryota; kingdom Metazoa; phylum Chordata; class Hyperoartia; order Petromyzontiformes; family Petromyzontidae; genus Lampetra; species Lampetra fluviatilis. Next base: position 142,670 of record NW_027620425.1, read on the forward strand.
ATCAAACCAAGCAAACGTCCCTCTCTAAAACCATCGGCGGCAAGACCTCCCAGACTCTATGGTCTTCCTAAAATCCATAAAGAAGGCACCCCGCTACGACCCATCGTGTCGACGATAAACTCTCCGACGTACAAACTAGCCCGTTTTCTATCAGATACTCTGCTCCCCTTCACAGGCAAGACCTCTTCGGCAGTACTCAACTCAACCCAATTAGTCTCTATGGTTAAGGACATGGTACTATCTCCTGATGACATTCTCGTCAGCTTTGATGTAGTATCTTTGTTTACCAAAGTCCCAGTACCGGACACCCTAACAATAATTGAGGACTTAGTCCAACAGGGATTGAATTCTGATGTACCTGCGCTGGTTAGGCATTGCCTCACCAACACCTATTTTACCTGGAATGGCACCTTCTACAAACAGAATGAGGGTACCCCTATGGGCTCCCCCTTGTCACCAGTTATAGCCAACATTTTCATGGAAAAGTTTGAATCAGACGCCATCCAGACATCCACCCTGCGTCCTTCCCTGTGGAAGAGATATGTGGATGACACTTTCGTCATCTGGCCACATGGCCTCCCAGCATTGAACCACTTCTTGGACCACATCAATTATAGACACCCATCTATCAGATTCACCATGGAAGTGGAGAAAGACGGTAAACTACCATTCTTGGATATTCTGTTTAAGAGGAGGCTTGACGGATCCTTGGGACATTCTGTCTACAGGAAAGCCACCCACACAGATTCCTACCTGAAACCGGATTCCCACCACCACCCATCTCAAAAGAATTCTCTCATCAAAACGCTATACCACAGAGCCCATGGCATTTCTGACCAACACCACCTGACTGATGAATTAAGACATGTACATCGGGCCCTCAGGATGAACGGATACTCTGACCGTACTATCCGCCAAGCTGTCTCTCCCACCACACAGAAACAACCACATGAAACTCCGACCAAAACTATCACGTTACCATACATAGCAGGCGTGACCAAAAAGATCTCCAAAATTCTAAACAAACATAAGATCCAAGTCCGATTCAGCACAGTGCATAAAATCCGTGATCTGATTCCATCTGTGAAGGATGTCGTTCCTGACTTACAGTATCCTGGAGTCTACAAATTGAGTTGCATTTGTGGTGATTGCTACATTGGAGAAACAAAACGTCATGTTGCTGATCGTGTCCGCGAGCACAAGTCAGATCTGAAACACGGCAGAACTGACTCTTCGGCCGTTGCCGATCATTGCTACAACTCGGCGGGCTCTCATGATATTGTCTTTTCCGAGACCAAGGTTCTCTGCAAGCCTCCTGGCTACCATCAAAGGTTTGTACACGAAGCCATACAAATATACAAACACAGACATAATTTCAACCGTGATGATGGGTACAAACTCAGTAATCACTGGAAAGATGTTATTAACCACGCAAAAAAGACTTAATTACACTTTTTGGACCATCTTATCTGACAGGCACTATTTTAATTTACTTCACCGAGTGTTAACATCCCCAGTTATTTTTAACAGTACTCTCTTCATTTTTCAGCCTGCATTGGTATAAACATGGGCATTTTCGTTCCTTTGTTCTATCATGTGTATCAGACCTCCCCTCCCCCCTTTCTGCCCATTGTGTTGGCGTGCACAGCAGCCGCGTCCAAGCCGTCGCCAAATGTTTTGTTGGCTCCCTCCCCCTCCCACCCCCCTCCCTCCCGATACGTTCCATTCATTGGCTACCACATTCTGATGAACTCCCCCCCCCTCTCCTCCCCCCCTTCAACTTGCTTATAAGGGATTACATTTTGAATCATTGCTTCACTTGATGCAGCTAATCTGGCTGTGACGGTCCCACCTGATGACGGAGACTTGTGTTGCCTCCGAAACGTCGTGAATTTTTTTATTTATTTTTGTTTTGTTTTATTTTACTTTCATTACTTTTAATGTTTTACCTACGTGACTTTACCGAAAAAACCTGAGAACATGAAATTGTAGTAAAATACAACGCTCATCATACGGCGCGCCCTCGCTCAGCGCGCCGGGTTCACACAGTGACGCGCTTCCGCTACTATGCGGTTCTTCTATTAGGTAACGCTTATCACACAACGCAGAACGCACGCCGTTATAAAACGGACCATGCACCGTTATAACACAGACTATGCACTGTTTTAACGCAGTGTTGATGACGAACTACTTCAATGAGCTGCCTGGCTGAGCGGTGCAGTGATGCGGTAAGCGGAGTGATCCACTAACGCATTGGAGGCATAGCCTCAGTTACTAGTCCCTCCATGTCACTGCGTGGTGTGCGTAGTAGTACATCGTATCTCGCCACACTTAATCATTAACGCGTTTTTCACTTCATGCAGAACCTCTTCAGGAACGCATCCACTACTACTACTAGCGCGTTAAACGAGGACTCGCTGTATTCCAGTGTAACATTCACACAAACTTGTAAACCATTAAACCTTCAAGCACAAATTAGCCGCTGTCTCCATTTTTTGCAAGATTGTACAATTGCCGTGCCTTTCTGCATTGGCAATTCTGAAGCTGTGCACGTGACCTCTCTGCTGTGTGGAATTTGGTGCCCGCGATCATCCACACGCTCTGCTAGCTCGCTCGCTCGTCAGAATTGTTTCCCAAACAAGCAAAGAAAACGCCCTGTGGAGCGTCGGCGAATCTGTTCATCCTTCCACATCCAGCGAGCCTCAGCAGTCTCGCCTCGACATCGGTGACAGTGGCTGGGACCAAGCTGTCAATGCGTGTTCATTATTGCATTCTAAATGTAAATATTTGGTTTATCATTATATCGTGGAATGGTTGTATGTTGAACTTCTTTGGACCGTACGTTGCCAATCATGCTAATCGGACGTGCGAGTGGTAATTAAAGTCAGATTTAAATGTAGTAATGTGCGCATTATTTAATTATTTACAGCATACAGGACACCCCCAAGAACTGGAAACGCTCTCCCTCACCCTAATTATTCCATCATCGAGAGATTTTATTGCAAGAACAATCGTTCCATACTCATTCGAGTGGGAAGGCACTTTAACTTGAAGCTGCTTAATATCACAGAACGTTGGGAGACTCGGATGAATGAAGCTTTATGTAAATTATTAACACGGGAGACCAATTGGATGCATTGCAATCCACGACACGAGAGGACGACTCACCTGCATGTGGACGCATTTTAAATCTCTTTATCCAATATACGAGGCCGGCAAATCCACCCAGAGTAGCGATCATGACGATGACGACAGCCACAATCCAACCCTTTGAGCCTACAACACAAACAAGCCCGCTGTTTATGTACACACACACATGAAGTATAAATTACAAAAAGGAGAGGCTGGCCCTGGGAACATTTCATTTTCAACACGGGCTCAGGCCCGCAGCAAACATGCTCTGTCAAATTATGTTTTTGCGGTTTGACGCAGCTAAAATTCTCCTCTCCGTGCTGACGAGCAGTGCCGTGAGAGTGCTGCATCCGTTGGAAGGTGTCAATGAATCGACTGTGAGAACGATTTACCATGTTTTTTCCTGCGTTAACGCAACAAACTCAACATGCACAACGGCAAAACGCATGTTCACGCTCTGCTGCGTACATCTAGAGGACACCAATGATGCCGATTCTCTCGATGCCTCTGGCGCAAGGTTTGTTGATGTTCCTGTCACACGGCAACTTCACATAGAAGCTCTCAGGCGTATACAAGATGACAAATCTGAAGCTTCTCCCAGCAGCCTATCCAGGCTGTTGGAGCAAGTCCTGGCAGTGAGCACCTTTGAAAGCCAGCACGGCACTTGAGCGGGTGGTGAAGCCAGCACCACCCACGCCCCCCATTACTAATGTTTACACATTGCACCCGGTACTCAGTTAAGGCTGAGTCGACGTAGCGTAGGCACAGAACTGGTTCAGATAATCGCCACTGATTTTAGCTGTGGCTGGGAAGTGAACTCAAGATCTCCGGGTTCAAAGCACCGTGGGCAAACCACCGCACTACCACTCACAATATGCAACCAGAGGCGGTTTCTTCATTAGGGCGATTGGGCGATGCACCACCAATGTCATTCAACCACAGAGTCACGCTAGCCGTCACTGTGCCTCTGGATATATTCCAATCAGCGTCATGTCACGTTCTGTGGAGTACCGCCTCTTTTTGGGCGATTTCACTCCGGCTGAGAATCGCCCAGAGTGTTCCCATAGACTTACATTCAAAGATGTTTTTTTTTCGAACGGGGGGCGCTGCAATGCATTCTCTATGGCTTCCGGGAGGGCTCGCACTGACGTGCTTACGTCATCATACGTAAGCACGTTTCAGTCAACAATTTTACTTGTTGCCACCTAGTGGAATCTTTAATAAAAGAAACTTGAGTGGATTGTATTAATAGTGAGTATAGAAACAAACAATATGTATTGTAATAGTCACTTTATTTTTCATTAATATTAAAGAAGTGAAGTTGCCTTTACATGCTTAAGCTGTTACTTTATCCTTTGCATGGGTGGACCTTATCCTTATAAATCATCCAGACATTTGCCCCCCCTGAGAGATTTTGCAGGAGCCGCCACTGTATGCAACCTAAATATAAACACAAACACGCGATGTATACAATGCAACTTGTGTCTGACCTTTGATTTCCTCACAAAGCAGGGACTGGCTTGCTCTTTGTAGTCCCTCTGGGCACGTGCACACCGTGTCGTGAGTGGTGGTGCAAGGATGCTCTAAAATCTCATCTGCAAGAAAATACCAAGACACACGCCTATCGCCAAACATTCAGCACCATGCGTTGTAACAATCTGCAAGTTTGGCATTTAAATATAAGTTTGCGTTCATTTTTATACTTGGGACTTAATTTCCTCCACAGGACCCTAATATCCCTAATTGTGACTCGGTTTGGCTGTTCGAGGTACCGGCATTATTGCCACGTCATTATAAGAATCGTTGATTAATCTTGACGTAGCTTAGGCAGCTCGTTTAGACCCATATGTGCATTGCATAAAGTGGAAGATGATTTTCGTTGTGGATCACCCATCATTCGGTCAAATATTTGGCTTAATGTGACTATTCTGGGACAACAACAAAAGGACAGTGAAAAGTGCGGTGGTTGTTGTTGTTCGAAGAAATGAGAGGAACCGAAAGAGAAGAAGACCTAACAGGGAATGGTTTGACGATGTGGCCACTACTTGAGCTTATTGGCACTACAAGACAGAACAACGTGGAAAAAAATGAAGAAATGTGCAGTGGACACCTACTATGGGCTATCTGACCATGGATCATGATGACGATGATTCTGCTATCCGAGTACAGAAAATGTGCATACAACCCACCAGGTAGCCATTGGTGTAGGCTCTCAAACTGCTTAGTGCAACACGCGTGTGGTGAACTACTCGCTATAACATGAGTCTCGTGTAGGATGGACTACTCGCTATAACGGAAATCAAAGAGCAGAATGATAAAGCTGGTTTAGTCTGTTTTGTGTTTCAAAAGTAACCGAAAGAACATAAGAGCTGATCTTTAAGCCGCGCCACAGTAGTCAAAAAGTGGTTGAATGATCGCTTCAACAAATTGCAGGCACAATCTAGTAAGAATAAAATGTTTATTTCTGTATAAAACCCCGATTTTGGATTTGATTTACTTTGAGATGTGATGAAGTAATGTGAGATTGGATTTTAGGTAAAGGTTACAATGGTGGGTCCTGTCTAGTACATCCAATGCAAATAAACGAGTAGAATAAGAATTAAAGTTTTATCGGACCTTTGGGAGGCCTCGAACCGGATCAGACATTCGTCACTCACGTAGGCCATGAGCAGGTGCGTAGTGCAGTGCACTAGACGCTACGTTACCGCTCCCCACATCTTTGTCTATCGTCAGTGTTTTACGCTACAACAAAGGCAGCTTCAGAGATGGGTGTCAGTGACCAGGGAATGTACTGACACCACCACTGCTGGGAATGCGGCACCATGGGTGGGAGAGTTGAATAATAAAAATAACAAATACTTTGCTCTTCGCAGACTTTGCATGCGTTGCAGCTGCTCAGGTTGTTTGCCGAGGCTGTGAATGATTCTCCATTGGCACATGACAGGCAGACCGGAAACTCTCCATCAGATCTGCAATCTTCATCCTTAGACGTTCCTGTTGGGTGAACACATTGTTATTTTTCTATTTTGGGGTCTCACAGTGACAGCAAAGGGAAGGGAAACCGATTAAGGGCTTTGAATATACAGTTGATCATCGATTAACCAGCGTGCGATTATCCCAAATCTGTACCAGTCCAGCGATCGGCACCGTGTGCGTGTGACCACAAAAGTAGCTTGATTTCAGTGTCAAGTATTATATACAGCCCATCAATACACGCGATACAACTTAAACAATGCAAATACGTGTTTACCTTTCTCATGACTAATAACTACGCTAATAAAAGCAGATAATATAGAGCGCAATCCGGCGAAAAGTGCGCGTGTAATTTGGCGTTCACACCAGTCCGGTGATTTTCAAACGCATCTTGTTGTGCATATCATTATCATCATCAGAGTTGTTTCTTTTTGTTTGCATTTAGAATTCTTGTGTTGTGGTTATTGCAAACATGATGCCTTGTATAAAGGTGTCAGTTTTTGTACCAGTTGAAAGGGTTAAAATCTATTACTACTAAGTGTGTAGTGGTAAAGTGAATACGGTAACTTATTACAGGAGGATATTTATTTCCGTCTATTTGTATGTTTATTTATGCCCCTTTCACGCTGTAAACACATTTAAAACACTAAAAAAAAACATGCACAACACCTCAACACGTAATGTTATGCAAGAATGTCACAAAAATAGCTATATTCTTGGTTCTTTCGGTAAAGTCACGTAGAAGGGAAATAATAAAATAATATAAATATATTGTATTGTTTTATATTTATATTATTTCCCTTCTACGTGACTTTACCGAAAGAACCAAGAATATGAATCCCTGCAGTCACGAAAGCTTTAAATAAAAAAAATAGCTAAATAATGATGTTAGTGATAATCCGGCGTTTTAGAATATCTAGCACCTCCTTTCCCAGGAAGCCACCAGATAATTAATGATCGACCGTACGTACAATTTGTACTCATATACTTTATTTATGCTTATTTGTAGTGACTTGCTTACCTCTACTTTGCACTCCTATCGTAGTTTGTATTGTGGTTGTTGCTGTAACTTTGTGACACCCCCCACAGACCCTACTGGACATCGGTGAAACAGAACTTCAAAAGCTCATCAGATTCCTCCTCCTGGAGTCTAAATAACGATTCTGATTCTAAATAGAGTTGGGTTTTATCAGGATGACAAAACACAAGAAGAATGGAGTTTCCAAAGCGAGGAGAGTGTGGTCAGGGCCGGAATATGACAATGCACAGGCTACGTCAGGTCTGTCTGTGTGTGTGCCCTTTGTGTGTGTCTGTGTGTGTCTGTATGTGTGTCCTTTGTGCGTCTCTTTGTCTGTGTGTCTTTGTGTGCCTTTTGTGCATATTTATGTCTGTGTTTGTGCAATTGTGGTGACTCATTGCGCCCCTTCCGACAAGCAAGCCAACATCAGGACTCAATGTGAGTGGAAATGTAACCTTTTATATTCATGTTACTTATTTTATGTTTTATTTACTATACAGTTTTTGTTATTGAACTGTAATACATTTCATACCACTGACCGCATGGGAATTCATGAACTAATTATGGCGGTAAGTCGATGACTGTCCAATTAGTTGCTTCGTTACCTGAGGGGCACAGCTTGCAGCAGAAGTTAGTCTCGGTTCTGTACCTTCCTGGGGGACAGCCACCTTGATTGCCCTCTGCAGAGAGTGGAGCCATCTACCCACACACACCACGTGAACTCACTCACACGTGAACCACGTGAACTCACTCACACCTCACACTCACACGTGTACCACGTGAACTCACTCACACGTGTACCACATTAACACACTCACACGTGTACCACGTTAACTCACTTACACGTGTACCACGTTAACTCACTTACACACACACACGTGTACCACGTTAACTCTCTTACACTCACACGTGAACCATGTTAACTCACTCACACTCACACGCACACGTGAACCACGTTAACTCACTCACACGTGTACTATGTTAACTCACTCACACTCACACGTGAACCACGTTAACTCACTCACACTCACACGTGAACCACGTTAACTCATTCACTCACACGTGAACCATATTAACTCACTCACACGTGAACCACGTTAACTCACTCACACTCACACGTGTACCACGTTAACTCACTTATGCAGTCGACCCTTCTGCATCGCGACTTCCCCCATCGCGGTTTCGATATATCGCGGGATCGGCACAATAAATAAAATTGATTTTTTGGGGGGATTTTTTGGGAGTTTTGCGAAAGCCGCAGACCACACGCAAAAAGTTTAGTAACTCGTAAATGCATAAAACATACGTATAGTACCGTATAATATTAACGTCTTTTATCTTTTAATACCATAGAAAAACGCAATTTCTTTTTTAAAGCTACATTTTCTAAAAAGTTAGTTTGCGAAAAGAACTGCGATTCTACGCGCTGGTTTGGAGGACGCCAAGTGTGTTCACGGCAGCCTCCCACGTGATGGTTCACGTGAGATCTCGCAGTGATCTTTGTATCTCGCGTTTGTCGAATCTTTTTGTGCCGTTTTAGTGCCCTGAACTGAACTAAAAAATTATTCACGCGGTTTTTCCAGATCGCGGGGGGCCTGCGCCTGGTGTACGGTAAAACATTAAAATTAATAAAAGTAAAATAAAATTATGTCTGTGTTTGTATATTATATATACTATATTATATATTATATATACAAACAATATACAAACACAGACATAATTTCAACCGTGATGATGGTTACAAACTGAGTAATCATTGGAAAGATGTGATTAACCATGCAAAAAAGATTTAACTACACTTAATTGGACCATCTTATTTGACAGACAACTATTACAGGTTATTGATAGACAGCCAGGCTTGTTTTACCATGTTTAGTTGTTTCTTTTTTCACACTATTGTTATGTAGGCCAGGCTTAGTCACACACCGTACCTCTCCATAACAAAGGCTCAGCCTCTTAGGCCTCACCTTACCATATTAATAAAAAGTGTGCCGTGCTTGGCCCTTCCCCCTCTCCAACCATTATATATATACGGAGTGGTAGCTATTGTAATCTCTCATTTACTTGATACAGCTGTCGTGGCTGTGACGGTTCCACCTGAAGACGGAAGCTTGTGTTGCCTCCGAAACGTCGTGATTTTTATTTAATTTAACTTTTATTAATTTGAATGTTTTACCTACGTGACTTTACCGAAAAAACCTAAGAATATGAATCCTTGCAGTCACGAAAGCTTCAAATCTAGAATTAATGGTGTACGGTGTTTTTTCTGCAATATTTTGCTGTCTTTTCTTGGATTTTCTGTTTGCACTTTGTCACTTAAGATGTTTTAATGTTTTAGTTTTTTGTTTGTTGCGGTTGCACCCGATTCAAGAGCCGAATGGCTCACAGGGCTACACCTAATACATGCACTTGAACCCCCGCGATGTGGAAGGGTCGACTGTCCTGCCAAAGATGTCTCACGACATGCAAAGACAAAGATCCCCCGTATTGCCCCCGAAAGGCTGTTTGGGCAAGTGCTGTGAGCGATCACGTATTAAGGCCGGCACAGCACACAAGCGGGGGGGGGGGGGGGGGTGTAGGTGGGTGGGTGGCCAGAACCACGCGCGACCGCATTTGTCTCCCCAGTGGCGATGTTTACACACCGCTACACCAGGCACTCATTTGAGGAAGCTGAGACGACCTCGGGTCGGCCCAGGACCGGTTCGAATATAATCCACTGTTATTGATTTTAAATAACAACCGCCATTCGCCACTAAGTGGCGGTGACGTCACCACGGAGCTAGTGCCAGGCTAGGTGCACTTTGAGGCCACGTGAAGTGTCAGACGCCCGCTGGCAGGAGGTCACGGGACAGACCCAGCAGGTGCCATAGGTCGCCTGACTGAGATGACCGGTAGATGCACCACCTGTGCCCCCCTACTGTGCCCCCCTACTATGCCCCCTGCTATGTCCACATGGCACAGTTGATTATAAACACACAAAGACAAAGATCCCCCATGTAGCCTTAACACTGTAGGGGCAAGTGCTGTTAGCGAGCACCTATGAAGGCCGGCACGACACACGAGGGGGTGGGTGGGCAGCACCACGGCCGGCCGTCTTTGTCTCCCGAGTGGCGATGTTTACACACCGCACCAGGTACTTATTTGAGGCTGAGTCGACCTAGGGGAGGCCCAAGACCGGTCCAGATAATCGTCACTGGTGTTGGCCTTGAGCGGGAATCGAACCCGGACAAACACACAGATACACAAACACAGAGACACACACACAGACACACACAAAGACACACAAGGGGCACACTTAGGCACAGACACACACAGACACACAGGGCACACACAGGCACACATACACAGACACACACACACACACACGGACAAAAAGATGTCCAAAAAACATTCAGACACACAAAGATACAACACAGATCCCCCATAGAGCCTTAACAGATTGTAGGGGCAAGTTCTGTTTGCGAGCAGCACCTATGAAGGCCAGTACGGAACACGAGGGGGTGGGTGGCCAGCACCACGCCCGACAGCCTTTGTCTACCTAGTGGCAATGTTTACACACCGCACCAGGTACTCATTTGAGGCTGAGTAGATCTAGGGGATGCCCAGGACGGGTTCAGATAATCGTCACTGGTGTTGGCCGTGAGCGGGATTTGAACCCGTGTCGCCGGGTTCATAGCGCAGCGCGCTAACCGCTACACCACCGCTCCCCACACACAGACACACACGGAGCAACACACAGACACACACAGACACACACACACGCAACTTACCAGCATGAGTGTGAAGGGTATGAGTGTGGTGAGCAGGCGGAATGGAGACATGGCCCAGGAGTTGTCCACACGGATGTGTGGATGTGAGCGAGAGGCGATGGACTCCCCTTGAGGCTCGCGTCGGGGATCTCCCCCTGACTGAGGACGTGGAGGGTGCGGCTCGGCTCAGTGGACTTGGGCCTTTCAGCTCAATGAAAATGTTCCAGATGATAGAGGTGTTTTGGGTTAGATTGCATAACGCGATCTCACCCATATTGGTGTGCTTGATCATCCTTCATTACCCCAACCCCTCAATTCCACCACTCCCACCTGTCATCCCAAGTCACCATAACTACACCAACACCCTCAACAAGAACCCCACTCTTTAATTCAACCACCATTATCGTATGCACACCTAGAATTATGGTAAATCATCTTGGAACAAGACGCAATGTAAATAAGATTTAGAAATAAGACTCCGTAAATAAGCAGGACAATAGGTCTACTTTCCGTAGATGTTTCTCCATAGGATTTAAAACATATATGTTTTTACACATCCCATCGGCCATACAGCCTTCCGGGACTTCTTCAGCAGCTTTGCTCTAATGCAACACCGGTGGACTTGGCTGAGCTGTTCACCGCCGGTTGCTCACGTTGAAGGCGGGAGGGTTGGCATGGAGTTTATCAACCCCGCATTCGACCTTTGTGGTCAAGTAAAGTATTGGTATGATTCACTTTTATCAGCGTATGTACTTGCAAATGTAACATTGGGGGATTTTCTTTTTGTTAATCTTCAGTCGACTAACAAGTTTGGCTCTGTACACTGCGAAGTAACTTCCACATAGAAACTGGGGCACAAGGTTCATTCAGGCGAGCCAGCCTCATCCACTTGCTCGGTCACGAGCATCGTATCTGAGTTGCCATGCGATGGCTTTATTACTAATACATGAACTTGAACTTGAACCAAAGGAGGCTCTTCACGAGGATTTGTATTGTTATCGATGTCAATGCCTTGGTGAATTCTGAACAATTATTACTCCTATACATGGCAGCATGAGTTCAGCCACATTAAAAAAAACAACTTATTCATAACGCGTTTTGGGTTAGATTGCGTAAAATAAATGTGTCGTAAACGCACCTCCACCCGACACAGCTAACGAGTAAGGGGAACGAAACGTGCCAATTGGTGTCAACTTCAGCAGACCCTCTGCATGTGTGTGTGCAAACCCACATTTATAATTTGAGTTAACTAAGTTTCGCTGGCGATTACCACCAGCGATATAACCAAAACAAATTTAATTTGAAGAATATTGGTCGCGAAAGCCAACTTGTTAAATACGTAAACAAAAACTGTTGTCATCTTATCTGGGGTGGAGCACACAGTACCTAACTCGCTGTGCTAAATGGAATTCAACGTAATGGGCGGTCAGTCACCTCCGTATCACTCTTCTGGCGCGATCACTTTGGTGACTGTTCCCACGAACTAACACTCATTGACCCCTTCACTCGGTCTTCCACACTGCCCGTGTGGTCCACACCGTGTGCAGCCACCACACGACGCTTCTCTGACTGATTCTTTCCCTGGCATTGCTCAATGTCTAAGTTCCCCATCAAGTCTGTCTCTCTTTCCATGTCCGCACGCCCTTCCTCATTTCAATAAGCGTCTTAACTTTGACTCATTACACGATCGTGAGTGCCGTCTCTGGGTCCGTTTTTGCCAGTATCAAGTTGATGAAAAAAATAATGGGCTTGACTCTTCCCGTCAAGAATACAGGAGGCGTTAAGATGTTCTAACACCAAATAGACTCCCTATCACCACAAGCCATCGAGTCTGCATTAGAGGCGGCTTGTCTCCGGCGTTGGCCAAATCAGCGCTATAGAGAACGCTGTTTACTGCTGGATGCTTGTAATGGCCTCCGACAGCTCCTTTTGTTTTATTGAACTCAAAGTCCATTGAGCTGTGCCCGCACCCTCCTCGTCCTCAGACAGAGGGGAGAACTTCAAGGGGAGTCCATCGCCTCTCGCTCACATCCACACATCCGTGTGGACAACTCCTGGGCAATGTCTCCATTCCTCCTGGTCACCACGCTGCTAACCCACACACTCATGCTGGTAAGTTGCGTGTGTGTGTCTGTGTGTGTATGCGCCTCTGTGTGTGTGTCTGCGTCTGTGTGTGTGTGTATGCGTCTCTGTGTGTATGTGTGTGTGTGTGCATTGTGACTGAGGGTAGTGTAGTAGGTAGCGCTACGCTGCGCTGCGAACCCAGCGGCCTCGAATTCGATTCCCGCTCAGGGCCAACACTAACAGCAGTGAGAATGATCTGGAACCGGCCCTGGGTCTCCCCTAGGTCGACTCGGCCTCCTCAAATGAGCATCTCGTGTGGCGTGTAGTAAATATCGCCACTGGGGAGACAAAGGCGGCCGGGCCTGGTGCTGGTCACCAACACCCTCGTGTGCTGTGTCGGCCTTCATAGGTGCTACTCGCTAACAACACTTGCCCCAACAGCCTTTTAGAGACTACACGGGGGATCTTTGTCTTTGTGTGTTTATAATCAACTGTGCCATGTTGACACAGTGGGGGGCACAGGTGGTGCATAAGTGAATTAACGTGGTCACGTGTGGCAGTAAAAGTGAGTTTACGTGGTTCACGTGTGAGTGTAAGTGAGTTAACGTGGTACACGTGTGAGTGAGTTCACGTGGTTCACGTGTGAGAGAGTTAACGTGGTCACGTGCGAGTGTGAGTGAGTTCACGTGGTTCACGTGTGAGTGAGTTCACGTGGTCCACGTGTGAGTGTGAGTGAGTTCACGTGGTACACGTGTGAGTGTAAGTGAGTTCACGTGGTCCACGTGTGAGTGTAAGTGAGTTAACGTGGTTCACGTGTGAGTGTGAGTTAGTTCTCGTGGTTCACGTGAGTGTGAATTAACGTGCTGTGTGTGTGCAGATGGCTCCAGTCTCTGCACAGGACAATCAAGACGGCTGCCCCCCAGGAAGGTACAGAACCGAGACCAACATCTGCTGCCAGCTGTGCCCCCCAGGTGACGAAACCACGTGGATTCTTTGTCCGATCGAAAGTCGTTTGAACTCATATACTTGATCTATTTTACATATTTATTCTTGTGATTTTATTTTTACGTTTCCTATACTTTGCACGATTATAATTTTTTGGATTGTTTGTTGTTTTAACTTTCTGACCCACCCCATCTGGACATCTTTGGAAAAGCGGTTTTCAGCTCATCGGCTTTCTCCAGCATAAGTTTAGATTCTGGTATGATCTATTGAGCTATCATTTGTGGCCAAGTTGCTTCTGAAAAAAAGCAACATAGATCAGTGAGCTTTACCTGGTAAAGTAAAAAAATATGTTCAGTTTATTTAAATTGACGTAGTTAGCTACAAAGTGGATGATGTGAAATCGTGCACATTGAACTAATTTATTGCGTATAATTCACGTTAATTGGCGATTAAACGCTTTGCTGAGGCTCAAGTTTCGACTTCTCAGATGGTAGCAAACAATCAAATATTTGCTCTGAGCCCTCCGATAGAAGCTAATTCAAAACCCCTCACCTGCCTCTCCACTTTTCTTCCACGGTGAGAGGCATTGACTTCGGTCCTCTCTTTAGCAACTGAGATTAACAACAACAAAATAATAATAATAACCTTTGTTTCACCCAACAGGGACAGCGAAGGTTGAAGACTGCTCATTTGAGGAACATTTCCCAGTCTGCCGTTCGTGTAGCGACGGATCAACATTCACAGACTCGGCAAATAACCTCACCAGCTGCCAAGCATGCAGAATCTGCGACGAGCAAAGTATTTGTCGTATTCTTATTCAACTCTCACACCCGTGACGCTGTGTTCCCAACAGTGGTGGTGTCAGTACATCGTGCGATCACGTGTTCTATTGAGGCCCATCTCTTAAATGCCCTTCGTTAAGCAATGACAATTGTACGCTGTGTTCGCGCGACTTTCTTTGCCAGGGGAGCTTGTTCAGCATAAATGCATCGCCACTGGCGACACGGTGTGCGAGTGCGTGGAAGGAATGTACAGACCAAGCCAGTCCGAGCCCTGTGAGGTTCTTAAAGGTGAGACCAGTGCCGGATTTAGGCAAGATAATGATTAACGTGGTTTCTGCAGCGCTATTCGCACAGGGCCTCAAAGAGCTTTGTGTGCAGGTATGTGCCTTTAACTTCTTTGCACCATACGCAAGCCAACCATGATAATTGGAGATGCGGGGAACGGACAACAAACTAAACACAACAGCAGCAAGCAGTTCTATAGTCATGAGCTCCATGTGAATCTTGTCGAGTTAAGGAGAAAGCCTGCAGTAAAAATGGGTGAGAATCAGCAGATGCACGACTTTTTCGCAGTGGAATATAAAACTTAAGCAGATTGGTGGTCAGATATTTAGGAGCCAACTCGGTTGAAATTAAGGAGGTAGGGGGAAAATTGCTGTCGAGCGCGGTTATTTTCATTCCGATATGACAAAAAATATGCAGGCATTACTCAATAATAGAGATTTTTTTGGGTTAGATCGCGTAAATATGTAAATGTGTCATTTAACCCACCACCACCCGACACAACCAACTAGTAAGGGTTGTCACGTAAACAATGTGCCAATTCGTCACTAGTACAACACACCGGTGTGTTGGAGAGCCAAACCACATTTACAAACTGAGTATGACGTTTCGCCAGTAATTATAACTATCTTCATCAGGCGACAGCCAGATTTGTGGAGAAGTTCACCTGTTTCGTTCCTTATATAGAGGCGTAGATGTGGTGACCAAACTTCTAAGCTCTTGAGTCAACGTACATTATGCATGCGCATTATGCGGGACCATTGATCCTGTCCTTCCTACGTGTTACGAACCCTAAGCTTGACATAGCTTAGGGCCCTCAGCAAGTCCAAATCTGGCCCTGGGTAAGACACAAGTTGTGTTGTACATGGTGTGGTTAAATTACAACGTAGATTTTCGTAGCCAATACGTTCATCGTTATTTGTTTGTGTTCGGCCACGTGGCTAGTTTTATGCCAAAATTAAACTTAACTAAAACGAAGGATTTTTTAAAGCTATTTTTATTTTACACACGCAAGGCCCACTGAGCTTTCAGAAGCAAGGAGTCCAAACAACATTACTGGGCAAAGGGAGCTGACCTTCCAGTGTTTGCAGATCCTCAAAGGTTTGAGAAAGGAGCCAATCACGGTGAATGTAGGTGGTTAGGGCTAAGGGGGCTTAGACCCCTCAAACCTATACATGCCGTTCTAGATTTGAAGCTTTCGTGACTGCAAGGATTCATACTCTTGGTTTTTTCGTTAAAGTCACGTAGGTAAAAAAATAGAAATTAAAATTAATAAAAATAAAATAATAAATGCATGCCGGTTTGTAATTACTGGCGAAACGTCGTACTCGAATTGTAAATGTTGTGGGTTCACTCTCCAACACACAGCCAGTGTGCTGAACTAGTAACGAATTGGCACCACATTATGTTTACGCGCCAACCCTTACTAATTGGGCTGTGTCGGGTGGTGGCAGGTTTAACGACACATTTATATTTACGCAATCCCACCCAAAAAAACCGCTTATCGATGATATTGGTCGCGAGAGCCTCCTACGTGTTATACCTCTGTAATGAGATGACTTCCGAGAAGTGAGGGTTTCTTATTTATTTCTCGATACTTTAAGGACAGGGTCACTGAATAACACGAGCGCTGAGTGAGTTTTAGCTTAGCCACCCATACAGCCACATTGGCAACATACAACTATATAGCTGACTGACTATATAGTGACGATGACCGTGAAGACTGCATAGCCGGCTAGCTATGTAATGATGATGACGACGAAAAGATGGCAGTGATGACAGCGACCACAGCCCCCATGACAGCCTCGAACCCCCGTTTGCCTCTCTCTTATATCCCTCCAGCATGGCGAAGCCCCGTCCCTGGCCACGCCCCTCTTATGGAACTCTCTCGCTGGTTCCAGGAGCTTCCAGATCGATCCCTTCCTCAACCCTTGGCCCAGTTACATCCCCCTTGTGGTTGCTTATTTGTGTGTCGTTCTATAACGCACCTATACCCATAGTTAGCCCCATGGCCAGCACATGGCACCCTGTCACTACACATCCATCAATATCAGCCTGTGTGGACGGAGCTTGGAGCAGATGCATTTCAGCAGCATCAGAATCTTTATTTAGACTACAGGAGGAGGAGGAATCCGATGAGCTATGAAGCTCTTTTCACAGATGTCCAGGAGGGGCAGGGGGGTCAGCAAGTTACGACAACAACAACAACAAACAACAACACGAACATCGAGAGGAGGGCAGCATAGAGACAAGTGGGAGGCAGTGAAAGGACGGTCAGAAAAATAAGAAGAGCCCTGGGCAGCTGAACTAGAGAAAGTTACCATGGTGGGAAGAGCGGGTGGTGAAACTTGCAGTCACCCCATTCATTTGAACACATTCCGTTTTGAGTCCTTCTACTGGCCTGGCTCAATTCCACCGGCGTTGTCTTCAACACTGAGTAGAACATCTTGTTGTTATGCGAGTGTAAATATTGCATATATATAACATTATATTACGTGTGTGTTTTGTGTTGTAGGCTCATTGAATTGGATTTGGGTTGTCATATTCATTATTTTTGCTGCTTTGGGTGGAGTTGCTGTTTTCGTATATTGGTTTAAGAAAGTGAAAACATCTCAACATGCGGGTGAGTTCCATTGTCATCTTGGCATCGTGTTCACTCTGTTGTCAAACAGTGTCAATGACCTGCTTTGACAAGTGGATAAGAAACATGGACACACTTTACGTTAAAATAATTTTCGACCGAAAAATACCAACACCGCAACCTGATCTCACCCTAACACTCACTGCTGTTGATTCATTTTCAATTGGTAATGAATATATTCACATGAAGTAATCACACGTTTCAAAAGTAGAATCTGACCACACACTGAATACGGAGTGATCAATAACACAGGGCTACTGGGTCGTGGCATCTCTGATTCCAGTCACACGCTGCTCCTCAATGCCTCCAGTCTGGTTGTGTTCCTCGCCATTCGAGGGATAATTTCTCAAACCGGACGTTCCCTGCCCTCAGGACTTGCCCTGTGTAACCACAATGCCCGTGTTTGTGTATCATGATGAAAATTCCCAAGCCTATGCCACCGACTCTGAGAGGCAACCGCTGAGTAGCGACAATCACCCCGAGCCAACCCCATCGGAACCACAGGTGACAACTCCTACCACACCACCACCACCACCGCACTCCAGGCACACGATCGGCTACTAACGCTGCCTGTTCCAACTCCTCACCCTGGTTTACAAATCCCTTCATGGGCTTGCCTCACCATATCTTGCTACGCTTGTAACTTTCTCCGTGTGGCCTTTTCGCCCTCATCAGTCTCAATCTTTGCGTCTCTATTTGCTCCTCATTCTCGTTGTGCTCAATCCATGCAAGTTTCATTGTAGAGTCCACGTCCTAACAGTGGCCGTGTCGCAGGTGGAGGTTGCCGTTGTGAGAGACGCCGTGGAGATGATCCAAGAGAAGATGGCCTCGAGTGGAGGTGGCGTGTGGACGTGGCTGCGTGACCGCCGCTCAGAGCTGCTGGGGAGTGGAGGCGGTGGGTTCGGGCCCCACCTCTTGCTCGACCTCTTCCTGCGGGAGCTCATCGACGAGACCGAGTACTGGAAGGCACGCGGCCTCCCTGATGCATCGCGACGGGCACACTACGTCATCGGCCTCGTGGTAGACAGAGGAGAGGAGGCCTGCGGGAAGTTCAAGGACATTTACGAGGGCTTCAGTAGCAGGAAGAGAACATTTCTAGACATGCAGAGACAGGCTAGTAAGTACATAAATGACTCGTACATTGCAACATTACCTGTATCACTGTAACGTAATATGTTTAATTAGATGTGTAGGTCATGCGGTGGTGTTTGAGTGGTACTCCCGCTGGTCAGGGTGGTTGGTAGATTGCATTATTCAAACGGTGAAGAAGAGCAAGTGGGTTGAGACGGAACGCGCCGTTAGAAGGGATGAGAGGCGATGGTCAAATATAGCGGTGGAGGATGCCCGCTGAGGAGACGGGGCAATTAAACGAGTTTGTATGCAGGTGGTCGGTGGATTATTACATCCCGGGTTTGTGAGAGATGGAAACGGCTTGAAAGCCTTCATGTGGCAGTCGTTTGATCTCAGTTGTTGATGATGACATAAATAACGACATCAAGACAGCTCCGTATCCTCCACAGCAACCGTGTTTGTGCCTCGTTATGTTAATTGGGTTATATTCCACGCGTCCGTCCCCCAAGCTGCGCATTTTCTTCTCATCTCCACAACTACCCCACGTGCCCCACTGCCATGATTCGACCGTTCAACCAACACAGCAGGAGCAGCGGTGGGGCCCCTGGCAGCATCATCAACGCCAAATCATCTCATTCATCCGATAACGCCGTTAATTACTTTTATTGTTACAGAAATCTGCTCACCAACATACGACCCTAATACAGCAAATGGGTGCCTACTGCTGTCCACGGACCTCAAGACGGTAACGAAAGCAGCTGATCAACTGTACCCACATCACGTGGACAGGTTTGAGTCCGTCCCCCAAGTGCTGTGCTCAGAGGGATTCTCCTCCGGGCGCCACTACTGGGAGCTGCACGTGGGCTGTGCAGAGCAATACATGGTCGGTGTCGCTTGTGGGAAGAATGCGATGGAGAGAGAAGAATGTATTGCTGGGCTGGACGGGGTTAGAATGTCCTGGTGCGTGTGGAGACGCGAGGCTGAGCTCGTGGCTGCTCACGATGGAGAAGTCACCATGCTGAACCCGCCAGTGCTTCCCCAGCGAATCGGGATTCACCTGGACTGTGACAATCTGAAGCTCACGTTTGTTTGTGCTGAGACCATGACGCCTCTGCACGATTTTTATTTGGAGTGGAAACGCTCCGTTACGATTCATCCTGCAGTGTTGCTGCTCAGTGGATCGATTACCATTGGTGAGATCAGCCATTCATATAATTAACATACATCACCTAGTTATTGGCAGTAGGCTTCACCTGATATCAGCTTAAACATCACTCTTGCAATAGCAATACCCAGGTTGTCGTCGCTAGTAGTACGATTCATACTCTTTGGTTTTTTCGGTAAAGTCAAGTAGGTGAAAATAAAAGAAAAAATGAAAACTAAATTAAATCACGACGTTTCAGGCGCAACACAATTTTCCGTCACATTAACATAGCCACTTACGTGCCCTCGTTTAGGAGGCCGCTCTTCAATCTCACAGTTACATGCTAATTTCTCACATTAACATCACTAACCCCGGCCACTTCTGTATAACCCTTGAGCTACACCCATTTCAAACCTTTTAGAACAGTCTACCTCAGCAGTATACTGTGATTTCTCACCTGATGACGGACGCTTGTGTTGCGCCCGAAACGTCGTGATTTAATTTAGTTGTTTTCATTTTTTATTTTATTTTCACCTACGTGACTTTACCGAATAAACCAAAAAGTATGGATCCTTGCAGTCACGAAAACTTCAAATCTAGAAGTAGTACGATTCATAATTTAGTTTTGAGTGAGGCCAAGTAATGATCGCTCTACATGTGCCGTCAAAACATCCAACAAATCGACAGCCAAACTAAACGCTACGCATGTTTAGAGATTTTCCAGCTGAATATGGCTGGCAGTAATAGAATCAATTATAATATTTACATCACAAAAACTGTTTTTTCTTTTTTAATTGTGTAAGCTTCAAAACACGTCAGATTTAGCATTTTGTAGCTTAATCCATTTTTTACGATCCACTCGTGTGGATGGTTAAAACTCGCACTCAGAGGCAGTGTTCAAGATACTGAAAAACAGCAATGCCGTGAGAAATTTAGCAGCTCTTGCCTAGCAATTGCCTGTGGCTGAGGACTTTGCATTTGCTCTGGATTCTCTCACGTCTCTCATTCGTGTGTTTTTGTTCACCCCTCTCTTAGCTCAACCCCTCAGTGGTGATGTCAACAAATCCGTTCTCGAGAAGGTCGATGAGTACGAGGCCGCTTTGACGTCTGTGCGGATTGAGATGGTGGCCCTGCTGCGCAGGAGACCCTATCTCTTCCTGCATGAGATGTTGATGCAGGGCCACATCGAAGCGCACATATACTGGAAGGCGTACATGGAAAACATTTCCATAAATTGTGAAAAGTTCATCCGCGAGGAAGTTGAAAGTGTAAAGAAGGACGGGGAGCTCGAGGAAGTGATGGAAGCCACTAGAAGTAATGAAAGAGACTTCCTCGCCATGTTAAAATCGTCAGGTAAGAGACAAACCACTTCAATACCAGCACACCTCATGCTTGCACGCTTCAGTTTATAGTCATCACAAGTGTTATTGTTGTAACATAATTTGTCAACGTCAGTGTACAAGATGTACATTGGGAAGCTTGTCAGGAGAGTGAGACGTCAAGGTGGGCATGAAGTCTCAATCATCTGTGGCTCTGACGAAGGTTCGCTCTGTCACTGCTGTTGCTGTAAACGATTCCGTTTACAACCACAATGCTGCTAAATTCCAGATAGTTTAGGTATTTATCCACAATCAGCAACGATTCATCTGGTAAAATAAAGATCTCATTGTTTTAAATTGTAAGCATGCACCTCCGATAAGCACTCTTGGCTACGTACGGTGAGGAAGAAGTTCAACACACATGCAAACATATCACTATTCTTGTTTTGTTTTCAGAAAGGTGCTCTCCCACCGTGAACCCCAATTTCGTGAACTCCGACCTCCGCCTCTCCGTCGACCTCAGGACGGTGACTCTGTCCTCCGAGCGCCACTCTTACCCCCACCACCCCGAGCGCTTTGAGAACTCCGCTCAGGCGCTGTGCCGCGAGGGCTTCTCCAGCGGCGCGCACTACTGGGAGGTGGACGTGGGCGGCGCGGAGCAGTTCAGAGTGGGCGTCGCGTGCGCCACTCTGCCGCGCGGAGGGAGCGCGGAGGCGCAGCTCCTGGGCGCGGGCGCGGACTCCTGGTCCCTGTGGAGACGCGAGGGCGGCTACGCGGCGAGCCACCGCGGCTGCCACACCGCACTGGCGGCCGTGCGCCCTCCTCCCAGGAAGATCGGCGTTCACCTGCGCTGGGAAGAGGGGCTCCTCTCGTTCTACTGCGCCGACACCAGGAGGCGGCTGCACTCATTCAATGCCACCGCCTTCCCAGGCCCTCTCTTCCCCGCCCTGTGCTTGCACAAGGGGACGGTGACCATACTTCGCAAGAGTCTACGGTTTGAGGAGGATGAAGGACCGACCGGTGAGATGGAGGAGAGTGGGGGAGTGAAGGGAGGTGTGGTAGAAGGTGTGGGAGTGAACAGCGACACGAGTAAGAATGTGGAGCTGCACAGCAACGTCGTGGAGAATAGAGGAGAGAAGAGTGGAGGAGAGAAGAGTGGAGTAGAGGAGAGTGGAGGAGTGAAGAGTGGAGTAGAGAAGAGTGGAGGAGAGAAGAGTGGAGGAGAGAAGAGTGGAGGAGTGAAGAGTGGAGTAGAGAAGAGTGGAGGAGTGGAGATTGGAGGAGTGAAGAGTGGAGTAGAGAAGAGTGGAGTAGCGGAGAGTGGAGTAGAGGAGGGTGGAGCATCGCAGATTGAGGTGGGGGATGGAGGAACTGAGGGAGTTGCTGCTGGGGAGAGTGAGGCCAGCAACGGGGTAACGCAAATCTCGAGTGGGGCTGGTGGGGGCACGATGAGCGGAGCAGAGAGCGACGCAACTAAACTTGGGGACGTGAACATTGGCTTAGGGACGATTAAAGGAGAGAAGAGTGACGTGGAAACTGGTAGGGCAGTGAAGGTTGATGGCGGAGGAGGGAAGAGTGGTTTGGAGGAGAGTGGAGTGTTGCATAATGAGTCGGAGGATGGAGGTACTGGGGTAAATGGTGCTGGGCAGAGTGGGAATGTGGAGAAACACACTGTGACGACTGGGAGTAGTGGTGAGAAAAGTAAAGGAAAAAAGGAGAAATCATTTGGGAGTAAACTTAAAGGAATAAAAATGGCTGTGATTAAACGTGAGGGAATGAAAAGGAAGGTGGATGGAGCAGTAAACAGTGACACGAGTGAAAATGTTGACGTGGACTGCAAGGTCGGGGATAATGAAAGAGATGAGAGGGATGTCGAGGTGGGGGGTGGAGGAATGGAGGGGGGTGGTGCTGGGGAGAGTGGGGATGCGGAAAAAAGATCTGAGGCGACTGGGAGAGACGGTGTGGTAAGTATAGGGCGTTTTACATCACTGAGTGGAGAGAGTGAAAGTGAGGGAGTGAATAGTGAGGTGGATGAAAGTGGAGAAGTGAATATCGATGGCGTTGATGGTGGAGAGAAGAGTGGAGTAGAGGAGAGCGGAGTGTCACAGATTGAGGTGGGGGGTGGTGGAATGGGGGGAAATGGTGCTGGGGAAGTGAAGGAAACTGTGAGGAGCGGCGGCGATGACGTAGAGAATGAAGGGAGAGTGCAGACAATTGTGGGGGCAGTTTATAGGTACTTTACAGGAGCTTCGAGTGAGGTGAGAGAGGTTGAAGTAAAGGAGAGCGATGCTGGGAATGGTGCAGGAGAGAAGAAGAGTGGGGAGGAGGAGGAGGAGGTGAAGGAGGAGGAGGAGGGGAGAGGGAAGAGCGTGAGAGTGGAGGGACACAAAACGTCGACTGTGCAGGTGTTGAGAATTCAGATGAAGTCTCCGCCCCGTGATGATTCCAGATTCTCAAGTGCAGAGAATTGATGGCTACACGCAGCGTAGCACCACGTTATCTTTGTTTTTTGACGTAACTCGTCGTATTCATAATAAAGGGTTTTGTGTTACATAGCGTGAATATAAATGAGTCGTTAACCCACCACCACCTGACGGCCAATTCGTAAAGTTTGTTCCATCAACAAAACGTGCCAATCAGCTATTATAAGAATATGGTTTTCCTCTTTTTCTGCAACAAAACTGAAATATTTTTACGAGGAATCATGTCTGCATTAACCATAATACTTGTGGTCAGAATGCAAACAAAAAAACACACTCCGATCATTTTTGCATTGTCCTTGAAACTGATTGGTCCACACCAGAGACAGCTTTCTTTATTTTTTTTGCATTCTGACCACAAGCATTGTGGTTAATGCAGTCATGATTCCTCGTAAAAAGATTTCAGTTTTGTTGCTGTAAAAAAGGGGAAAACCCTATTCTTATATTTTGGTACCGGCAAAGGAAGTCCCATGAATCAGCTATTACTTCAGCACATGGGTTGATGGTGAGTCAACCCAAAACATTTACATTGCATGCAGTACGACGTTTCACTGTGATTACAACCAGCTTCATCAGGAGATTTTCCCGGATTGTGAAGAAGTCTTCCTGGTTCCGGTCTTAAATAGAGCAAGATCGCCCACGTGTTACATTTAAGAGATTCATCTCCTTCAAACTCTTAGAATGAATATTTAGGTACAGCTGTACTGAGTCCGAGATTCTGAGCATGACGTGTGATGTTGCACCACCTGGTGGAGTTCACTGATATTGAAGGGACATCAGAAGCCGCAATGCAACATCAGAATGCAAGAATGAACGGCTCAGTGACAGCACAGCAAATATAAATGAATGTTACGGCCAATTTGAATATGCATAGAGAAAAAGATGAAAATATAAATATTAACACACGATTGCACTTGCATTGTCAAGGGCCAGGTTATGGCAATGCAGTGGCCCTGGGCTTCAAGAGCCGAATGACCCGATCTAGGAGTGGCTGTGTCACGAAGCTCCGTGGAGACGTCCATCTCTAACAAAGCGACGTCTCTATCGTCTTAGGAGTAACGTAGCTACAGCTCCGTGAACAGTCCGCCCCGACGTCTTCACACCTCGTAGACGTTGTCCCGGGCAAGCGCCCAGACCGCGGCCTCGCCCTGCTCACAAAGCCTCTCGGCCCACCCTCAACTGGACAGCGCCCTCCACCCCGAGTGCGTCACGTGACGCCAATCGTCACGACGCGTCGAGTTAATTAATTATAGAGACACTCCCCAATGGCCACGCGTTCTTAACGCCCTCCATGTGGACACTTTAACTTTCTCTTTGCAGTCCCCTACAACTCTAGAGTGTTGTCATGGGAATTAAAATAACAGTTTTAGAGTCTTTATTTTTGTACCTCCGTCACCTTTATTTTTGTTTACCGATCATGTAAAACTTAAACCTTCATATTATTGACTTACAGCTTTCGTGACTGCAGGAATTGATATTCGTTTTTGTCTTCCTCCTGATGACGATCGCTTGTGTTGTGATCGAAACGTCGTGGTTTTTGTTAATTTTATTTGTATTAATTTGAAGCTATCTACGTGACTTTACTTACCGAAAGACCTAAAGAATATTTCATATTATTGTGCTAAATAGAATTAAACGTAATGCAGTCGGGTTCATGGATGATTCAGCACTCAGCAAAATCACTCGACTCACTCGCTCACGTGCGGTCAGTCACCTCCGTTTCACTCTTCTGGCGCTATCACTTTGGTGACTGTTCCCACGAACTAACACTCATTGACCCCTTCACTCGGTCTTCCACACTGCCCGTGTGGTCCACACCGTGTCCAGCCACCACACAACGCTTCTCTGTCTGATTCTTTCCCTGGCATTGCTCAATGTGTAAGTTCCCCATGCAGTTTGTCTCTCTTTCCATCTTCGTACGACCAACCTCATTTCAATAAGCGTCTTAACTTTGACTCATTACACGGTCGTGAGTGCCGTCTCTGGGTCCGTTTTTTGCCAGTATCAAGATGATGAAAAAATAATCGTCTCGACTCTTCCCGTCAAGAATACAGGAGGCGTTAAGATGTTCAAACACCAAATAGACTCCCTATCACCACAAGGCATCGAGTCTGCATTAGAGGCGGCTTGTCTCTGTCGTTGGCCGAATCAGCGCTATCGTGAGCGCTCTTCACTACTGCCTGCTTGTGTAGAGAAGCTAATCGGAGACGTCCATCTTCAGGGGAGTTGAGACTCCAACAGTCAACCCCGATGGTGTCCACCAAGTTGAGACTCCAACAGTTAACCCCGATGGTGTCCACCAAGTTGAGACTCCAACAGTTAACCCCGATGGTGTCCCCCAAGTTGAGACTCCAACAGTCAACCCCGATGGTGTCCCCCAAGTTGAGACTCCAACAGTCAACCCCGATGGTGTCCACCAAGTTGAGACTCCAACAGTCAACCCCGATGGTGTCCACCAAGTTGAGACTCCAACAGTTAACCCCGATGGTGTCCACCAAGTTGAGACTCCAACAGTTAACCCCGATGGTGTCCCCCAAGTTGAGACTCCAACAGTCAACCCCGATGGTGTCCCCCAAGTTGAGACTCCAACAGTCAACCCCGATGGTGTCCACCAAGTTGAGACTCCAACAGTCAACCCCGATGGTGTCCAAATTATTTGGTTATTTCGGTAAAGTCACGTAGATAGAAAAAAATAAGAAAAATAAAAACCACCCCCCTGTTGCCAACGAAACATCGTGGTTTTTATTATTATTTTCTATCCACGTGACTTTACCGAAAGAACCGAAGAATTTGAATTCCTGCAGTCACGAAAGTTTTAAGTCGAAAGTGTCCACCAAGTTGAGTCTCCAACAGCCCCCCCACCCCACTAAACCATAAGACGCGTGTGCTCAGTGCCTTCTGTCCACCTCTTTGTCAACCATCTGACCCCCCCCACACCACCCCTACACTTGTAATGGCCTCTACCAGTTGCGTTTTTATTGAACTCAAAGTCCATTGAGTCGAGCCGCACCCTCCTCGTCCTCCTCATCAGTCACGGGGAGAACCCCGACGCGAGCCTCAAGGGGAGTCCATCGCCTCTCACTCACATCCACACATCCGTGTGGACAACTCCTGGGCCATGTCTCAATTACGCCTGCTCACCACACTCCTAACCTTCACACTCATGCTGGTAAGCTGCGTGTGTGCGTGTCTGTGTACCTGTGTACGTGTGTACCTGCGTGCGTGGGTCTGTGTACGTGTGTACTTGCGTGTCTGTGTGTACGTGTGTGTCTGTGTGTACGTGTGTGTGGGTCTCTGTGTGTGTGTCTGTGTGTACCTGCGTGCGTGGGTCTGTGTACGTGTGTGTGTCTGTGTGTACGTGTGTGTCTGTGTACGTGTGTGTCTTTGTACGTGTATGTCTGTGTGTACGTGTGTGTGTCTCCGTGTCTGTGTGTGTGAGTGGTAGTGTAGCGGTTAGCGCGCTGCGCTGCGAACCTGGCGACCTGAGTTCAATTCCCCCTCACGGCCAACACCACCAGTGACAATTATCTGAACCGGTTCTGGGCCTCCCCTAGGTCGACTCAGCCTCAAATGGAGAACCTGGTGCGGTGTGTAGTAAACATCGCTAGCACTGGGGAGACAAAGGCGTCCGGGCGTGGTGCTGGCCACCCACCCACCCCCTCGTGTGCCGTGCCGGCCTTCATCGGCTGTGCTGGGGATCTTTGTCTTCACACGTCGCGAGGAGCCAACAGGAGGTGCACGAGAGGCTGGTTCATTGTGTCACCTGAGGACCCCATGGACCTCCTCCACTTCCCCATTTGATGTCCCCCCCCTCTCTGCCCGAAGATGCCCGGGGGGTTTGGGCAGGGAAACCAGGCAAGGCAGGCTTGGACCGCGGCGAGCCACGAGGAGGCCTCAACATCGGGTCAATGTTTGGGGCATCGACACCAGCGGGGGGGCGGGGGGGCACACTACAGTATAAACTACACTCTCTACACTATACTATACACACCACACCACAATATACCTGTCAACCCCTTATCAGCGCCTACCTTATTATAGACTGTATTGGTCAACCCGTGCCACTAATACATCTCAAACGTTCATCCTACAAAGACCCATCTAAACACAAACAAATTAGACGAAACATTTGTCCCGCATTGAAACGGCCCGACCCAACATGGACCTCGAAACTCGAGATCCCTGCACAAGCACGCGGGCTAACCCGTACCAGTGCCGGATGATCCCAGTAGCAAAAGTAGCTACAAATACGACGGGGCCCGCACTTTTAATGGTCCCGCGCTAAATGCTTTCAAGCTATCAAGCCCGGTTCAGTGGACTCTGCACTTGCTCTATTACTATAGTACTCTACCGCCCTTCAACTTTTATGAACGACTGGGTGTTTAAGGTTAGCGATTTGTCTTATTATCTGGCCATATAGCAATTGAAAAAAATACAATTGCTTTACTATGCAAGTTAAACATTTACGTGTTTTAATATTTTTTGTTTATTTAGGGCCCCGTTATAACATCGTACGCTACAGCCCCCCTGCACTAGCTTCACTGAACCGTACGCGTCGACAGCTCTGAGATCTGCCCCTGGGGTTTGGACGGGGGGTGGTAGGCACCGATTCCGTGGTTCGCCAGTTGCGAGCGAGGTGGCATTACGCGTGAGATGGCGTCTTGGAGCGGTGGGGGCGGGGCCGGGGGAGGACAAGCGCATGGAGTTGCCTCACGGTCCAAAGACGTCACGTGCGCAATTACATCACGGGGCAGTGTGCACGTGGCCTCAGTTCTTTTTCCGATTATAAAAGCCCGGCGTTGCGTTTGTCCGTCAACTAAAATCATAAGAGAGCCTTTCAGAAGGCCCAAATACCAAAAAAAGTTAATGATGTAGTGGTTGCCGCAAATATGCGTTTCATGCAGTGTGTAAAAACATCGCCACTGGGGAGACAAAGGCGGCCGGGCGTGGTGCTGGCCACCCACCCCCTAGTGTGCCTTGCCGGCATTCATTAGCTGCTCGTCACTAACGGCACTTGCCCCAACAGTCTGCTAAGGCCCTACGGGGGATCTTTGTATTTGTTGTGTTGGCGCGTTCCAATCGGACGCATCCGTTAAGCTCAGTTACAGCGCGAGAACTGGCAATGGAAGATTGCTTGAGAAAGGAGTACTGTCTTAACCTCACACAGTACTTGTGGTGAAATACAAACATGCTCAGATAATAATGCATGGCATTGTCTTGGAAACCGATTGGCCTAAACGAGAGATACAGTCGCATTCTTTATGACCTAGTCTCACTCCCAGTGTTGTGGACCAGTAGAATCATATATCGTTTTCATGTATGCATTGCCTGTAATCGTAATGATAAACTTGCATTGTCTTTGAAACTGATTGGCCTACGCCAGAGCGACAGCAGCCTTCTTCATGGTCGAGTCTGAGAGTCTCTGTACCAGTGTCAGACCAGAGAACGCCAAAAGGCGACCAGTACAAGGACAATGCCATATATTATTATCAGCGCATGCTTGTTTACATGTTCATCACAAGTACTGTGCGTGGTTCATGCACTACTTGATCCCTTTTATTATTTTATTATTTCCCTTCTACGTGACTTTACCGAAAGAACTAAAAAAAGTATTTATTAAAGATGATATAATTATAGGGGAGCGGTGGTGCAGTGGTTAGCACACTGCGCTATATAACCCCGGCCCTTAAGAGTTAAATTCCCGCTCACAGCCACCAACACCAGTGACGGTTATCTGAACCGGTCCTGGGCCTAACGTAGATCGACTCAGCTTCAAATGAGTACCTTGTACGGTGTGTAGTAAACATCGTCACAAGGGAGACAAAGGCGGCCGGACGTGGTGCTGGCCACCCACCCCCTCGTGTGCCAGTGCCGGCCTTCATAGGTGCTGCTCGCTAACAGCACTTTCCCCAACAGTCTGTTCAGGCTACACGGGGGTTCTTTGTCTTTGTTTCGTGGGATGGAGACGCTCGAGGGTCATGTGACCAGGTCTCCGAGCCAGGCAATCAATTCTACATTTGTGGTCGCTGCCATTAATAGTGCTGCTTGGCTGCACATAATGTCCATAACATTGAGTACAAGCGAGTTAACGTGGTGCACGTGTGGCAGTATAAGTGAGTTAACGCTGTGCATGTGTACAGATTGCTCCAGTCTCTACAGAGGACAATCAAGAGGATTGCCCCCAAGGAAGTTACAGAACTGAAACCAACATCTGCTGCTATCTGTGCCCTGCAGGTACCGTGACAAAGCGACGTGGATTATTCATGCAATTGAGATTGGATTTTTGGTGAAAATAGAATCTTTGAATTCAAGTGAGATTCAAGTCAACCAAATAGCACACCGAGTGTCATAATGGCCGTGTCAAGGACACCGAGTCAGCACCGTTGAGTCATCGGATGGTGGTTTGAGGGAAATCGCCAATTTACCAAATAAAACCACTGGTTTAAATTCGGTTTAAAAAAAATATACAAAGTGAATGAGCCCAACCCTCATACGTTGTAAAGCACCTTTGGACTAAGCCACTGCTGTATACCAATCTATACAAGGAATGCAGATAAGATATTTATTGCTACAATATTACCCTCACAACTGTCTTACCTTTCACTTGTAAACTCAATTCCATTCATATCGAACGCGGCTAAAAACATCTGCTACCAGTCCACTTTGCTACCACTGTGAGTTATACTGCCATTGGCCTTTGTTATGCAACGGATATACAGGGACGCCTCTACTTACCAACATTTGACTTACGAACTTTCAGAGATACAAACAAACCCGTCCATATGTCCAGTTGCCTGTTGGACCGAGAGTCGTAAGTTCAACCGCCGCGCAATAGATGGCAGTCACAGCATCTACTTCTACAGAACGTGAAGAACCAATGGCATCTATGTCTACAGGAGATTATACAACTTTTAAAGCCATTGCCCGTCTTGAGTGTACATGCCATACAACACGTTTGAAATCGACACGAGTAAAGTTGGACTGAGGAACAAATCGACTTACGAACAGACATCTGGAACCTAACTCACTCATAAGTAGTGGTGTCCCTTGTACTCTATAAACATCAATGATGTTTGTTTGTTTGTTTAACTCAACAGGGACGCACAAGAGCCACGAATGCACAACGCATGGACAGTTCCCAGTCTGCCTGTCGTGCATAGATAAATCAACGTTCACAGACTCCGCAAATAACCTCACAAGCTGCCAAGCATGCAAAATCTGCGACAAAAGTAAGAGATAGCAACCGAACTGAGTGGTGGATGTGCCAGTGTGGGAGCTGTGGCACAATGTTTGGTCGCACTGTGCTACGAACCCGGCAGAGACCCGAGTTCGATTCTCATTCACGTCCAACAAGTGCCAAATATTTTAACTGGGCCTGGGCCTCCCCTAGGTCGACTCGGCCGCAAAAAAGTACTTGATGCGGTGTGTAAAAACATCGCCACTGGGGAGACAAAGGCGGCCGGGCGTGGTGCTGGCCACCCACCCCGTAGTGTGCGGTGCCGGCCTTCATTGGGTGCTCGTCACTTGCCCCAACAGTCTGCTAAGGCCCTACGGGGATCTTTGTATTTGTTGTGTTGGCGCATTCCAATCGGACGCATCCGTTAAGCTCAGTTATAGCGCGAGAGCTCGCAATGGAAGATTGCTCGAGAAACGACTTGTCTTACCTTACGTAGATTTACATACATTGGCACCTTAATCCTTAGGCCAACCTTTATCGTCACCACATTATGAACGCATCTACCTCCTATGAGCAGTGCGTTCCAGTGAGGACTCGCCGCATTTGACATGGGGAGTAAATTGGCGAACGCGGCCAGACTTAGTGTGGCGGTGGTGGATCACAAAGACTGGAGTTTGGGAAACCCTCGTATGCTGTATTAACTATTTTTTAGGCCCACTGAGCTATGTAGCTCTTTTTCAGAAGCGACCTGGCCATCATGAATGATAGCTCAACGAAGTGGCTTATCATCATCATCGTGGAAATTTACTCTAAAATGCATATCGATTCTAAATGTAGGAGGAACTAGAGGACCTGGGGAAAAAAAATCGACGAGACCACGGGGAAAAGAGACACGCAAACTCAAAATATGCAGGTGTCAGGGTCAGGATCGAACCCACAACCTCCTATTTACCAGGCGAGGTACTGTAGTTAACATCTTGAAACCACGGCACCCACACTAAAAATCAGAATATTTATTTATCCAGGAGGAACCCGATGAGCTGTGAAGCTCTTTGTCACAGATGTCCAATAGGGGCTGGGGGGGGGGTTAGTGAGTAACAAACAAACACAACGATAGGAGTGCTAAATAGAGAAAATGCAAGCCACTATTAATAAAGAATAAGTAAAAAAATTCCTAACTACACAAATTCCTGCCGATTTGCCAACACTAAATGCAAGCTTTGTGCAAGGAAGCAAAACTACAACAGCAGTCCCAGCCCACACCAAAACAACAACAACAACAAGTCCCTGCTTTGGTGCTTCTCCTCAGGTACCTTAACATTAAAACTTGATTTGACGCTTTCCTGTCTGCAGGAATTACTCTTTGGTTCTTTTGGTAAAGTCAAGTAGAAATAAAATAAATAAAATAAATTGTCAGATCATTAAGTGAAATACTTAATGTAATATTGTTTTCCTTGCCAACCCTTGAGAACTGGCCTGTACCCAGGTCACCAAGACAATAACGCACAGTCCCTCAGTGGTAGTCGGTGTATCGTCGCGTTT
The DNA here is from genome assembly GCF_964198595.1 of Lampetra fluviatilis. Lineage (NCBI taxonomy): Eukaryota > Metazoa > Chordata > Hyperoartia > Petromyzontiformes > Petromyzontidae > Lampetra > Lampetra fluviatilis. Next base: position 174,989 of record NW_027620425.1, read on the forward strand.
TGGTTTAGCCATATTTGTTTGTTGTAGTACAGAGTTAGACTGATAACTTTAATCTAAATTGTCTTATGGTTAAATTTCGATTTAAAGCTTTCGTGACTGCAGGGATTCATCTTCTTGGTTTTTTCGGTAAAGTCACGTAGAAGGGAAATAATAAAATAATAAAAATAAAACATAATCAAATTAAATTCTCACGACGTTTCGGCCACAACGCAAGCAGCCATCCTCAGGTGAAGAACAGGGCTGTCAAAAAGATTCGGACGCTGTCTTTCCGACAGCCCTGTTCTTCAGCTGAGGACGGCTGCTTGCGTTGTGGCAGAAACGTCGTGAGAATTTTATTTTATTATGTTTTCTTTTTATTATTTTATTATTTCCCTTGTGACTTTACTGAAAAAATCAGGAAGATGTCTTATGGTTGTTATTGTTTGACTTGCATCCCACTGGGATTTTTGCACACAGCGTTGATATACGGTGCTTTTTCTGGAAGACTTTGCTGTTTTTTCCTGGATTTTTCTGTTGCGCGTAGTCACTTTAAGATGTTTCTTGCTCATGTTTTTGTTTGTTGCTGTTGCACCCGATTCAAGAGCCGCATGGCTCACAGGGCTATACCTAATAAATGAACTGGACTGAAATGAAATGAACTGTGTGATCTGGTTACGCGATGTTCTTGCAGGCGAACTCTTTGAACGCCAGTGCAGCACGATTAGCGACACGGTGTGCACGTGCATCAAAGGACTACACAGACCGAGTCCGTCCCAGGCCTGCGAGGACATTGAAGGTAAGATGAGTTAAATTATAGAACGATGTCTTTGTGTGTGTTTAAGTGGGGAGCGATAGTGTAGCGGTTAGCGTGCTGCGCTATGAACCCGACGATCCGGGTTCGATTCCCGCTCACGGCCAACACCATTGACGATTATCTGACTCAGCCTCAAATGAGTACCTGGTACGGTGTGTAAACATCGCCACTGGGGAGACAAAGGCGGTCGGGCGTGGTGCTGGCCACCCACCCCCTTGTGTACCGTTCCGGCCTTCATAGGTGCTCGCAAACAGCACTTGCCCCTACAGTCTGTCAAGGCTACACGGGAGATCTTTGTCTTTATACCAAGTGTGCGTGTTCGTGCTGTAGGCTCCAAGGGTTGGATTTGGGCTGTCGTGCCCGTCGTGATGATGACTGTGGCTGGATTCGTTGGCCTCATATTTTGGATGAAGAAACTGCAAGCGAAAAGATTTCGACGTCTACGTGAGTCCCGTCCGTACAGGCAGACAAGGCGGTCTCGCCTAGGGCACCCCCAGTTAAGTGGGGCGCCAAATTCTAGTAAAAAATACAAATAAAATAACGAAGCTGTCATTATTTCAATTCCCGTGTGCTTACAGAGGCAATATTAATTATAATTAATTTCTCAACATTGCTTAGACGTTGTTGGTTGGATAGACAGATGAACAAACTGATTAAAAAAAAGCTTTAAAAAAATGAATGGAAAAGAGGGGCAAAATGTTTCCCAGGTTACCAAAAACCCCTCAGCCTAGATCTGCCCTTGGGGTTTGGGCGGTGGTGGGCACCGGTTGTGCTGTTTGCTCAGGGCCCTGCCACTTGCTGGCAGCTCGTCATAGGGTGCTCCTGCACCAAAACGTGTGGAACTCTTGCGGCAGCATTCGCATGAGCTGCTCTTGGCTGCCACACACCCCGGCGTCTCCAGTGATTTGTTTGAGCCACTTCTCACGGGGTGGGGTGACCACGAGGACGGCTCCATTCCTTTGAGGGGGGAGCGGAGGGAGTCGGGTCCCGCAGTTTCACTTTCCAAACGTCAACCGCCAACTGAAATGGGCGCAATTTTCTGCGTGCGTTTGCGCATCAAGACGGGGCGACTGTGTCCACAGAGTGACGGCACAGCCATCTCCTCCCTCGAACGAAGCTCTCAATCGCTAGGACACTGGTCTCAGACGCCCCAGCGGTGACATTTCCGACGAAGTCGAACCACCGGATGCCAAGAAGGGCGTCTTTGGCAATCGTGGAAAGACTGGCAGCCGATCCAAATCAACTTAAAGCAATGTCCAGGCCCCTCCACGCCATACAACAACCAAACTGGCCAGACACATCACTGGTAGATTAATGAGGCTGGTTGTAATCAACGGCGAAACGTCACGGTACTCGAATTGTAAACGTTGTGGGTTTACTTTCCAAAAACACACGAGCAGTGTGCTTAAATAATAACTAATCGGCATGTTTTGTTTACGTGACACACCTTACTAATTGGCTGTGGCGGACATTGGTGGGTTTAACGACATTCATATTTACGCAATCCAACTTCATTACGTGATATGTCATAAAAAGCTTAATAGCTCATTGGATTCCTCCTCCGGCAGTGTAAATCAATATTCTGATTCTGTTTTTATTCCCAAGTCAAGGACACCGAAGCTGAGATGAAACCGCTGCATAGCGACGACCACTCCATGCCAACCCCAGTGGAACCACAGGTGACCACTCCTATCGCAACACCACGGCACCACAGGCCACACGATTGCCACTCTGAGCAACGATGCTCCGAGTGAGAGAATAGCAGCAAATCCCGCCAATACATTACGAATAACAACATTTGTAGACATGTTTATATAATTTATGGATTATTATTGTTGATCAAAATCTGAATCTGTATTGAGACTGGAGGAGAAGGAATCCGATGAGCTATGAAGCTCTTTTGTACAGATGTCCGGTAGGGGCAACAGGGTCAGCGAGTGACAGCGAACAAATAATAAAGTTCACAAGTATAAATTGCACAAGTTCAGTGAACCCTCAGTTTAACGTAATAATATGGGGGGGGTGGGGGAAGGGATGTTTGTAGAATCCGATTGTTATTGGCCAAATCACGTAGCACTAAATCACACACGACTACTTACTTACAGTTCAGTAAATGATCATTATAAAATATTCTAAGGCTTCATGATAAAAAAATTAACACAGTAGTAATAATGATGATAACTAGTGCAATAATAACTTTGCATACACGATTAGAGCAGAGGGTCACATGTGGAGGCTCCTCAGGGCAGATGTGTTGGGGGGCGTGAGCACGTCGCTGACAGCAGAGCCTCGCAGCTCTCCCATTGGAGGACGAGCCGCTGACCCCATGACGCGCTCTAGGAAAGGCCCTACGAGCGACATGATTGGAGGAGAAAAGAGCGAGAAGAGAGAGGCGGGGGGGGGCAGCGGCAGACGTGGGCAGAGAGGGCATAGCGATGGCTGTGTAAGCGGACGCTGGAGAGAGAAATAGAGAGGGTTAATATTTACCCGTCTCCCTCGTGGATTTCATTACACATGTTAAAGCCTTTGTAGTCTAACATCATATCAATCCGTTCTGTTGAAACCGTCCAAGCGTGAAGCGATCAATGTTCACCTTGTGAAGTTATATATACGATATTGTATTGTCAAATATTTTTAAAGACAAAGTTCTGTAAATGTATTGTCACAACGTCATTCTACACTTTTATTTCACCTGTGCTTTTCTTTTGGGGTTGGAGGCAAAGTCTATCGTTGGTCGTCGTGCAAGCGTGGGGCAAGGCAGCAATACACCAGCGACAGCAATTTAACAGCAACAACAGCGACACACCAGCAACAGCAACACGAGCATCAACGGTCGCAGACCTCACCAAGGAAGCCGTGCTTGAGATGGCCAGTTGGGATCTGTACTCACAAAATCTCTGCACGTTCCACGGGACATGTTGAGTGTTTAGTTAACTCCCTCTGTAATTTTCCACCACTGTTGACCAACTTGGCTGGAGATAAAGCTGAACGAACCCAGCTTAAATCTTATCTCATACAGCACTATATAGCGCCTTAAAATTGTACGCAAGATGATAGTGGGTTGAAAACTAAAATTTGTGGGCTTGTTCTTAAAACTGGTGGTGGGTGTAGTTATGGTAACAGGAGGACAGGTGGGAATGTCAAGGAAAGGTTGGGGTAGTGATAGGGGTTGGGGTAGCTTGGTCGTGGCTGGGCGGTGGGGGCAGGGAGTAGCAGTAGCTGCAGGATTCTGGGCTAGCGGAGAAGAGATGGGGGTTGTTCTGAGGGACGAATTCAAGCTGCAGGTTTTTGTTGATGGTGAAGATGATTGTTCAGCGTGATGCAGTGGGTTTCTGTGAAGGGGAGCGAGAAGGGAACAGGAATTAGACTGGGCACAGGGTGGCCAGGGAGGCACAGAAAGGGACGGTGGAGACTGGGAGCAAAGAGGACGGGATGGGGCAGAGCAGTAAGAGATGAGAGAAGCAATATTCTGTTGGGCAAGACCACGGAATCAATGTCTGTGTCCATCTCTACTGTAACCAGCCCAAGACAGAAGGCAGCGGGCTGACTCCACCACAGGCGGGAGTTGAACTCACGGATCTGTGCTTGAAAGTTCCATTGCAGAGTCCACGTCCTAACAGTGGCCGTATCGCAGGTGCAGGTTGTCGTTGTGAGAGACGCCGTGGAGATGATCCAAGAGAAGATGGCCTCGAGTGGAGGTGCCGTGTGGATGTGGCTGAGTGACCGCTGCTCAGAGCTGCTGGGGAGTGGAGGCGGTGGGGTCGGGCCCCACCTCTTGCTCGACCTCTTCCTGCGGGAGCTCATCGACGAGACCGAGTACTGGAAGGCACGCGGCCTCCCTGATGCGTCGCGACGGGCACACTACGTCATCGCCCTCGTGGTAGACAGAGGAGAGGAGGCCGGCGGGAAGTTCAGGGACATTTACGAGGGCTTCAGTAGCAGGAAGAGAACATTTCTAGACATGCAGAGACAGGCTGGTAAGTACACAAATGACTCGTACATTGCAGCATTACCTATATTACTGTAACGTGATATTATAATGTAAAAGTACGAATGATTATGTTTCACTGGGCCTTGTTCTGAAATCCACCTCAGTACCTCTTGCGACCCACCAATACTTCACGACCCATAGTTTTGGAACCACTCAGTAACAGCGTTATTATTTTCATTGTTACAGAAATCTGCTCACCAATATGCGACCCGAACACAGCAAACAAGATGCTCCTTCTGTCCACGGACCTCAAGACGGTGACGAGAGCAACTCATGCTCATCCGTACCCAGATCACAGGGATAGGTTTGTGAGTCACCCCCAGGTGCTGTGCTCTGAGAAATTCATCTCCGGGCGCCACTACTGGGAGCTGCACGTGGGCTGTGCAGAGCAATACATGGTCGGTGTCGTTAGTACGAATGTGTCCAGAAGTGGTGGGGAAGGCGATCTGGGACACAACGCTGCTTCCTGGTGCGTGTGGAGACGCGACGCTGAGCTCGTGGCTGCTCACGATGGAGAAGTCACCGTGCTGAACCCGCCAGTGCCTCCCCAGCGAATCGGGCTTCACCTGGACTGTGACAATTCGAAGCTCACGTTTTTTTGTGCCGAGACCATGACGCCTCTGCACACTTTTACACAGATGTGGGAACGCCATTTTATGTCTACAAAGAAGTGTCCTTTTTATCCTGCCGTGTGTCTGCACAGCGGTTCGATCACCATAGGTACGGTAATTTTTCTCAACGATAACGTCCACGTGTGTACAATAACGCAACACAGCCATTCGCATCATTGTGGAGAATATCAGTAACAACATTAATGAGCAGACAGCATGCATCCTTCACATGTCTGTCCCTCTACATAAATAACAAAGTGCTTTGTAAACATCCCATGAGCGACAAGGCCTTTCAGTATTGCATAATTTCAGGAGCATTGATTCCACACAAACTCTGGACTGGTTTCAACATGCAGTGTCTCATCAGCAGTCTGGCTCGCTAGAACCAGTGCTGGTGAACTGCCAGATATGTATAGACGATGTCCCTCTAATGATTAAGTGGCGCATTCCCAGAAGTGATGCACTCCTAGATACACGTGCAGGATGTATATTATCTGCTTGTTTATCTTGCTATGTACACAACAGTAACTACTATTGGGCTTTCCCACACTCAGTCAGGTGCAGCATCACCATTCTCTTGAACATCACCATAAATAGAGCGATTCAGAGCTTGATGTCATCGTGGGATTCTGCATATTTCATAACCTCCAGATGTAAACTTTGGTCGGACCAAGCTCAGTCTCAATCATGTTCAAATTTTTCTCTATAATTTTATGGTCATCGAAAAGGTGCAAAATCAAAAAGTTGGTATTGCACTGTGTGTATGTATATATACTTAAAAGCCATTATCCGGAAGCAAACTTACTTCTGGTTATTTGGTCAAACAATATTTAGAAAGTTTACAGGCTGCCCAATGTTTACACTTATATTCTTAGTCCGAGGGGAAGTCCATTACAGAGATAAATCAATGGTATAAAACATTTACGTGAACATTAAAACATCAGCAAATGCTGCAAAATAGACTCTATCACACCTAAATATACCCTCATGGTTATATTTCTGAATAATTATTGGATAATTCTGGTGATTTCGCAGTGAAAGATGACTGTCGGTCAGAAGCTATTAAAAACACCTATTAAAACATTCCCCAGTGAAATAAGTACCAGATTTAATCCATAGCGTGATTATGATTCTGACATTCCCAGAACTGTAGGGTTAGTCTCGAAATACATAAACGATGAGAAACATGAAAAATAAGAATATCATTTACCCCTTTCTAGCAATAAAACAGATGTTAAGACGTTCAAACACCAAATAGTAACCTTTTAAGGAATCAAGTCTGCATTAACCACACGTACCTGTGGTGCACATACAAACATGATTTAATAATGTGGCATTGTCTTTGAAACTGACCTACACCAGCGACAACCTTCTTCATGGCCTAGTCTCACCAGTGTCAGACCAGAAAACGCCAAAAGACTAACAGTATCATTGCCAAAAAGAGAATTATTAGAAAGTTGAAGGTATTGCATCAGAGAATCATCCCTTCCACTATAATGGATCATGAATGCCCACAAACACGCTCAGGCAGAGTTTAAGGCACCAATTCTCATCCACGCGTTTTGTTCTCTCACTCCGCAGCCCAACCCCTAAGTTGTGGCGTCTCCACTCTTGAGAAGAGTCCAAAACCCGCGTCTGGGTCTACGGCAGAGGGCTCTCAGATGGCACATCTGCTGTCTAGGAGACCCTATCTCTTACTGCATGAGATGTTGATGCAGGGCCACATCAAGGAGCACGTCTACTGGAAGGCGTACATGGAAAAAGACTCCAGAAAGTGTGAAAAGTTCATCCGCGAGGAAGTTAAACGTGTAAAGAAGGACGGGGAGCTCAAGGAGGTGATGGAAGCCACTAGAAGCAATGAAAGAGACTTCCTCACCATGTTACAATCGTCAGGTGAGAGACAAACCACTTAAATACCAGCACACCTCATGCTTGCATGCTTCAGTTTATAGTCATCACAAGTGTTATTGTTGTAACATAATTTGTCAATGTCAGTGTACAAGCTCTACATTGCGAAGGTTGTCAGGAAAGTGAGACGTTAAGGTGGGGATGAAGTCTCAATCATCTGTGGCTCTGACAACGGTTAACTCTGTCATTGCTGTTGCTGTAAACGATGGTGTTTACGACCTCCGATAAGCACTCTTGGCTACGTACGGTGAGGAAGAAGTTCAACACGCATGCAAACATATCACTATTCTTGTTTTGTTTTCAGAAAGGTGCTCTCCCACCGTGAACCCCAATTCCGTGAACTCCGACCTCCGCCTCTCCGTCGACCTCAGGACGGTGACTTTGTCCTCCGAGCGCCACTCTTACCCCCACCACCCCGAGCGCTTTGAGAACTCCGCTCAGGCGCTGTGCCGCGAGGGCTTCTCCAGCGGCGCGCACTACTGGGAGGTGGACGTGGGCGGCGCGGAGCAGTTCAGAGTGGGCGTCGCGTGCGCCACTCTGCCGCGCGGAGGGAGCGCGGAGGCGCGGCTCCTGGGCGCGGGCGCGGACTCCTGGTGCCTGTGGAGACGCGAGGGCGGCTACGCGGCGAGCCACCGCGGCCGCCACACCGCACTGGCGGCCGTGCGCCCTCCTCCCAGGAAGATCGGCGTTCACCTGCATTGGGAAGAGGGGCTCCTCTCGTTCTACTGCGCCGACACCAGGAGGCGGCTGCACTCATTCAACGCCACCGCCTTCCCAAGCCCTCTCTACCCCGCCCTGTGCGTGCACAAGGGGACGGTAACCATACTTCGCCTGAGTCTACGGTTTGAGGAGGGTGAAGGAGTGACTGGTGAGGTGGGGAAGAGTAATGGTGAGGAGAGAGCTGAAGAGAATGGTCGTCAAAGTAAGGCTGGAGTAGCGAGTGATGTGGCAGAGGGTGGAGGAGTGAAGAGTGAGGTGGGGGATAGTGGGGCAGGGAAGATCGAGGGGTGGGAGAGTGCGAGAGTGAACCCTCACCCCGAGGCGCAGGATGGAGGAGCAGTGGAAAATGATGCAGGGGAGAGCGGCGATGCGACAAAGGAAGATGTAGAGACGTTTACAGACAACGTGAAAAGTAAAGTTACAAAGAAGAACGTTGTTGGAAAATTATTGAGTAAGACAGGAAGAAAGAGTGATGAGCATAGCACTAAGGCAATGAAGAGTGAGGTTGGAGAGGATGGGAGAGTGAAGGACAGTGAAGGAAAGAAGAGCGATGGGAGTAAGAGCGGAGTCGTAGAGATCGAAGTGGAGGGTGGAGGAGCAGTAAAAAGCACTGACGGGGAGAGTGGCGATGCGAAGAAGGGAGCGGCGGCGACTTTAAAAGACAACGTGAAAAGTAAAGATAAGAAGCACCTTGTTGGGAAAGTTTTGAGCAAGGCAGGAATAAAGAGCGGTGTGCGTAGCGGTGAGGCAGTGGAGGCAGAGGTGGCGCAGGGTGCGAGGGTGAAGGAGCGTGGAGGAGAGGAGAGCGGAGGAGAGAAGAGTACCCTGGTGAAGTGTGAAGAAGGGAAAGTCGACGGGTGCAAGAGTGAAGGAGAGACGAGCGATGTGAGTAAGAGTGGAGTTGTAAAGAACGAGGCGGGGGGTGAAGGAGCAGTACAAAGCACCGCTGGGGAGAGTGGGGACACGGTGAAGGGAGCCGAGGGTTCTGTAAAACACATCATGAAGGAATAACGCAGAACCTTGTTGGGAAAGTTTTGAGTAAGGCAGGAACAAAGAGCGGTGTGCGTAGCAGTGAGGGAGTGAAGAGTGAGGTGGGGCAGGATGGGAGAGCGAATGAGAGTGATGTGGAGGAGAGTAGATGAGTGATGGAGGAGAGAATGTCGATGACTACGACTGTCTATGGAAACGACGACAGCTGTCTCGGAAGCTTGGCACGAGTTTACGTCATCCTTCGTTTTACATTCGACTCTTGATTATCTGCGTGTGGGGTTTATCCAATCTGCATATTAACCGCGCACCTGAGATTGACATGAATTAATAACTCATGGATATCCCCTTAAGCTCACGTTAATAGCCTAAAAGAGTTACACCTCGTTATTCTTGGAAATGTTTATTACAAGTCACATGGTGCTTAAACCGAACAAATGTGCGCCGGTTAAGCCAAAATCCACGTGGTCGCCCCGACAGTACAGTAGTTTGTATATCTTTATAAACTAGGGGCGGAGTTTGATTGGAGTGGCTCTGCTGCTGTCCAATTAGTAGGCGGAATCTTCTGCTAGGGAGGAGGAAAGTCATCACTGAGCACGTGCATCAAATCGGTCGTTGTTAGTTTTAGGCCATCGTGTTTTTTTGTATGGACTTTTGTAATTAAACAAGATCAATACATTGACTATGAATTTTAGTTTTGTGTATTCACAAACTATGTTCTTAATATAGGGGTTTTGGGTGAGATCACGCAAGTATAAATATGTCGATTTGAAGCTTTCGTGACTGCAGGAATCCATACTCTTTGTTTTTTTCGGTAAAGTCACATAGGTAGAAAAACAACAGATCATGACGTTTCGATCGCAACACAAGCAATCGTCATCAGGGGGGACAACCTACTTCAGCAGATTTTTCTTGCTGTGGTTGTCCCACCTGATGATGATTGCTTGTGTTGCGATCGAAACGTCGTGATCTGTTATTTTGCTACCTCCGTGACTTAACCGAAAGAACTAGAGTATAAATGTTTCGTTAAACCCGCCACCACCCGACACAGCCAATTAATAAGGTTTGTCACGTAAAGAGAATATGCGTCATCTGGTCCAACCCATGTGAGACTAGGCTCTAAGGAAAGCTGTCTCGGGTGTGGATCAATCAACTTCAAGGACAGTGCATATATTATCGGAGTTATGTTTTTTTTTGCATTATGGCTGCAGGTATTGTGGTCTATGCAAACATGACTCCTTGTAAAAAAAGGTGTCAGTTTTGTTGCCAGATAGAAGGGTAAAAAAACAATTATCATTTGTGAGCTCCTCACACAATCCAGCCTGCAGGTTAAACCCAGGATGGATCGTAGGCAGGGCCAGCCTGAATCTATCTAACCTGCGAAGATGTTCCATTAGGGGGGGTTTACACCACGCAACCAATACCAATACCCACCATTCGCCACTAAGTGATGGTGACGTCACCACGGCGCCTGTGCCAGGCCAGATGTATTTTGAGGCCACGTGAAGTGTCGAAGGCTCGCTGACAGGAGGTCTTAGGACAGACCCAGGTGCCATGGGTTGACCGAATGAGATGATCAGTAGATGCACCACTAGCTGTACCCCCTACTGTGCCAACGTGTTGTATTTTAGCTGCCCGGGGCTGTGCTCATTGTTGTGAACGTCACTCCGATGCCCTCCGTTGTTGCTGGAGGCTGACAACCACACAACCACTACCACCACGACCACCACCACCACTACACGGGGGAAGAGACGCAGCATCCTTTATTACGTCGGTACCGCCTCGACTGCGCAACCCCTGGGTCCTCACGTGCGTACGGCTTGGGGTAAAACGCCCCTCCCGTGGGGGCAAGCCTTTTCCCACTGCGGGGGGTAGCGTTCTTCAAACTCACCGCAATCAGCAAATCCCCAAACTCCACGGCGTTGCGGGGAGAAGTCGGAGGTGGTTTGGTTCCCGGTTCGCAATACGACACTCACCCACCCCTCCTGTTGTTTTGCGCTACCCTGCATCAACCCAACACGTTAAACGGGAGAGTATTTTGAACGTAAATACGATTCTCGTTACCTAGTGACGAATATAACGTGTACGGTAAATGTATAGAATGAACAAAAAATTACATAGTGTACGGTTACCGTACTTAATGAGACCTCCTTTGCCAGTACCAAAACATGAGAATAGGTTTTCCCCTTTTTTCTGGCAACAAAACTTAAACATTTTGCAAGGAATCATGTCTGCATTAACCATAAAACTTGTGGTCAGAATGCAAACAAAAAACACACTCTGATAATATCTGTGGCATTGTATTTGAAACTGATTGGTCAACACCAGAGACAGCTTTCTTTCGAGCCTAGTCTCAAACGGTGTTAGACCAGAGGACGCCAAAAGGCGTACTGTTTACCGTACTATTTCCTGTAAAGTTACCGTACTGTTTCCTGTAAAGTTACCGTACTGCTTCCTGTAAAGTTACCGTGCTGTTTCCTGTAAAGTTACCGTGCTGTTTCCTCTACAATTACTGTCAAGTTACTGCACTGTCCACTGCAGGAAGAGAAATGGCGTGCGACTGAACCTCGCTGCCTCCTCATTGGAGGCTGGGAACGCCACGTGGCCTGGAACCCGCGATAGGAGACCAGGCGGCAGTCAAGACGGGAAGACGAGATGCAAATCACTTTGCCGTATAGTGAATCCGCGTGTGGGCCTGCGAAATTAACATAATTTATCACCGACTCAGATTCAATGCGGCACCGTCACAGCGCTCGCAGGTGGCGGGAGAGCCTTAGTGGCGCAAACCTCCATCGTTGTCTGCGGTGCAACCCGCCACGTTTTTGTGCGAAACTAACGTCGGTGGACGGTCGCCTCCAGAGAGAGAGAGTGCCGAGTTGTTTACTCAAGGAGGATACCCAGCCACGGCAACAACGTCAACAACAACATCAGCAGCTACATCCGCCTTTGTGACGTCACTACGGTAATGTCGCCTGGCTCGGTGCAATTTGAGGCCATCACGTGAAGCGCGCAAGGCTCGCTGCTGGCACGGGGGTCACGGGACAGACCCTGCAGGTGCCATGGGTGGATTGACTGGCAGATGCACTACCAGCTGTGCACCCAAATGCACCAAATCGCTGCCCAATCGTCGGGGCGATCCTCGGATCCACACGCGTCACACACCCCGTGATACATGCTCCCCTAATCCCCCCCCCCCCCACTGACCCCCCTCCACCCTCTAATCCCCCCTCCACACTCCACCCGTCCGATATTTCTGTAACTTTTCTGAAAATTCACCCAACTCCTCCTACTCTGACTCCTCCTTTACCACCAAATATCTCTCCTCCAGTCACCAGCGCGACCCTTACTCCCCTATAAACCACCACCCCACCCCCCACTCTCCTCCCCACCCCCCACTCTCCACCCCCCACTCTCCACCTCCCACACTCCACTCCACCCCCCACTCTCCGCGTCGTCCGTCAGTCGCTGTCCTCCCCTTCTCCCTCGTCTCCGCCCCGCTCCGCCGGGCCCCGCAGGCTGCACACGGTGATGCAGCTGCACCCGTGGAACCCGCTGAGCCTCAGGGCCGGGTGCAGGGGCTGCGTGAACCCGCCGGGCACCAAGAACGTGTGCAGCGGCACGGCGGGCCGCTCCGCGTCGTAGAACGACAGCTCCCCGGCCTCGTGGTCCAGGTAGACGCCCAGCCGGCGCAGCGGAGCCTGCTGGCCGCCGCTGCCGTCGCGCCCCCTGGCGCCAACCGCCCCGGCCACGCCCCCGGCTCCGGCTCCGCCCCCGGCTCCGGCTCCTCCCCCTCGGCCGCCCATCGCCAGCTCCGCGCGCCGTTCGGCGTGCACGGCCGTGTAGCTGGAGCCGGCGCGGCGCGCGCACCACGAGACCGCGTTGCGGCCCAGGCCGCAGGCGTTGGCGCTGCCCTTGCGCGCGATGCTGCCGTAGGCGGCGCCCGCGCGCCAGTAGGCAGCGCGGCTCACGTCCAGCTCCCAGTAGTGGCGGCCCGGGCCGTAAGCCTGCGTGGCGAGGACCTGGGGGGTGGGTGGTAGGGAGGGTGGAGGGTGGGTGGGGTGACGGCGGTGTCGAGATCGTCCTCTGTGGAGGAGGAGGCTCGTTTTCAGTTTCATTGATTAGGTATAACCCTGTGAGCCATGCGGCTCTTGACTCGGGTTCAACCGCAACAAACAAAAACATGAACAAGAAACATTTTAAAGTGACTACGAGTCGGAGGCAGTCGCCCTTCAGCAACAACGGAGGGCGGAGAAGCGACGCTCACAACAATGAGCGGAGCGACGGGCAGATAAAACACAGCAAGTTGGCACAGTAGGGGCACAACCTGGTGGTGCATCTACCCGTCATCTCAGTCAGCCAATCCATGTCACCTGCTGGGTCTGTCCCGAGACCTCCTGCACCTAGCCTGGCACGGTGTTGCCCACCTGCTCCCAGTAGTCAAAGCGTCCTGAGTTGTCGGCGCAGCGCTGCTTGCGCTCCCCGCACGCCGCGCTGCGCAGGTCGGCCGAGAGCAGTAGCCTGGGGTGGGCCGTGGAGGGGTCCAGCGTGGGGGAGCGGGCGTCTGGTGGGGGGAGGGGGGGTGAGGGGGGGGGCAAAGAAAGCACGGGGAGGGATGAAATAGTCACTTCCCCCCCACACTCACTCCCTCACCCGCTCACCTGCTCACCCGCCCACCCGCCCACCCGCCCACCCGCCCATCCGCTCACCCGCTCACCCGCCCACCCGCCCACCCGCTCACCCGCCCACCCGCTCACCCGCCCACCCGCTCACCCCACCCACCCCCCCACCTCCCCATCCACCCCCCACCCACACTCATGGAAGGGGGGCGCATTGGCGCCCGCCGGCACGGAGATGGAGCCGAAGCTGCGGAGTCGCTCGTCCACCGCCTCCTCCAGCAGCGCCACCTTCTCAGCGCTGAGCTCACGGGACAGCGGCGGACGCTCCGTGGGGGGCTCAGCCCACAACCTGGGGGGGGGGCACGGGGAGGTGGGGGGAAGGCATGGGGAGGTGGGGGTGGGTAGGGGGTGGGTATGTGTGGTTAGGGGTGGTTGAGTAGGGGTGGGTAGGTAGGGGTGGGTAGGGGTAAGTAGGGGTAGGTAGGCGTGAGTAGGGGTGGGTAGGGGTGGGTAGGGGTGGGCGGGTAGAGGTGGGTGGGTAGGGGTGGGTGCACGACAGAAGAACTCTGGACCGGTTTCGACACCCTGTGTCTCATCAGAAGCAGCAGTCAGCCTCTGCTTGAACATCAAGGCAGCGGTGACGATGATGGTGCTGGTGATGACGACGATGATGCTGATGGTACACCCTACACACGCTGCACACACTACACACTCTACACACTACACACCCTACACACCCTACACACTGCACATGTGTAGTGACATATAATAAGTAACGTAACAGCATAGCGCTGGCTGCTGGCAAGGAAGGGGATCTGCGGCTTGCAGCAGCCCTGACGCAGCAGGTCACGTGATACACCAGAGGGGATAATCTGGGGGAAAGGTCACAGAACTGGCTGGTAGGTTCTAGAGAGGGGCGTGGTTGGAGCGGAGCATCCGGCCACGCCCCTGGGAGCATAAAAGGAGGCCCTGAGCGAGAGCTCGGGGCTGTCGTTTAGAGTGAGACCCCCATCGTGCTTTTGAAGATCATCGCCATCGTTGCTGTCATCTCGTCGCCATCGTTGTTGTTGTCTTCACTCGATATTGCGATGCTAGACGGTGGTTGGCTGTCTCGGTTCAGCGCCGTCAGTGTCAGACGGCTCGTGTTGTGTATAGGCTCGCGACCCACGTAGAGTTGTGTAGAGAAGTTTGGGGATGGGCTATGCCCATCCCCAAACCTTTATAAACAGTTTGCCTTTAGAGGCCGACTCCTTTGCCTGATGACGACCGCTTGTGTTGCGATTGAATCGTCGTGATTTGTTTTATTTCTACCTACGTGACTTTACCAAAAGAACCAAAGAGTATGGCTTCCTGCAGTCACGAAAACTTCAAATCAAGATTAAATAAATCAAGTGCCACCTTAGCGTCTTCGAGGAAGGCACTACACATGTACACATGCGACGCACGCTACACACTCCACACACCCGACACATCCTACACACTATACACGTACACACAATACACACACTACACCCCCCTGTACTCACTACACACTACAAAAAGTACAACCTACACACACGACAGACCCTACACCCTCCCCCCCGTAACTCACTTGTCGAAATTCGGCTTGCGGATCTGTCGACAGAAAAGAGAACAAAGAAGGTGAGAGTGGTCATGAAATGCACTACTATACACTATATACTACACTATACACGACTACACACTACACTACTATACACTACACTATACACTACACTACTATACACTACACTACTATGCACTGCTATACACTATACACTACACTATACACTACACTATACACTATACACTACTTTATACTACACTACTATACATTACACTATACACTACACTGTACACTACACTATACACTACACTATTATACACTGCACTACTAAACACTACACTATACACTACTATACACCACTACACACTACACTACACACTACAACTCCCCCACCGCCCCACCACCCCCACCTTGAGGAAGGGGAGCATCCCGTCCGCGTCCCCCACACGCAGCAGCTCCCCCAGCCTCCCGTGTGCGTCCCTCAGGGGCCGCAGCGTGGCCCCCCGCAGCGCCTGCAGCTCGCGCTCGGCCCCCCGCAGCTCCCGCTGCAGCTCCTCGTCCAGCAGCGCCAGCACCGCCGCCTCCTCGCCACGCGCCAGGCGGCGCAGCTCCGCGTACTTGTCCCGGACGCGCTCGCGCACGCGCTCCGCAGACTCCTTGTGGTGGTGGTGGGTGAGGTGGATTGGTGGGTGGGGTGGATTGGTGGTGGGTGCAGGGTAGTGGGGTAGGGTTGGTGGGGTGGGGTGGGTGGGGATGGGTGGGGTGGGGTGGAGTGGGTGGGGTGGGTGGGGTGTTGTGGGGTGGGGTGGGGGGAGTGTGGTGGGGTGGGGGTGGTGGGAGGTGGTGGAGGAGGAAATGGAGGGGTGTGGGTGGGGTGCCAGAAGTGGGGGGAGATGGAGGAGGAGGTGGAAGAGGTGGAGGAGGTGGAGGAGGTGCAGGTGTAAGTGGAGGAGATGGAGGAGGATGTAGAGGTGGAAGAAGTGGAGGAGTAGGATGAGGTGTAGGAGGAGGTGAAGGATGAGGTGTAGGAGGTGTAGGAGGAGGTGTATGTACCTGCAGGCTGGTGCAGCTGCCCTGCACGTAGTGGATGTGGCTCTCCACGCTCCTCCTGCGGTCGCCCAGCGCCGTCCGGAGGTCGACAAGAGCCCTCTGTGGGAGGGGTGCGAAGCGGCGCCGTGAGGACACCCTGGGCCGTGAGGATGCCCCGGGGCCTGCCCCTGGGTTGTCTCGGGGGTGGAGGAGGGTGGGTGGGGGTGGTTGGGGGTGGGTGGGGGTGGGTGGGTAGGTAGGTGGGTAGGTGGGTGGGTAGGTGGGTAGGTGGCTGGGTTGGTGGGTGGGTGGGTTGGTGGTTAGGTGGGTGGTGGGTTGGTGGGTGGGTAGGTGGGTGGGTAGATGGGTGGGTAGATGGGTGGCTGGGTAGGTGGGTGGGTTGGTGGGTGGGTTGGTAGGTGGGTTGGTGTGTGGGTTGGTGGATAGGTGGGTGGGGTAGGTTGGTGGTGGGTTGGTGGGTGGTGGGTTGGTGGGTGGGTGGGTGGGTGGGTGGGTTGGTGGGTGGGTGGGTGGGTAGGTAGGTGGGTGGGTGGGTGGGTAGGTGGGTGGGTGGATAGGTGGGTGGGTGGGTAGGTGGGTGGGTGGGTGGATGGGTAGATGGGTGGGTGGGTAGGTGGTTCGGTGGGGTGGGGTAGGGTTGGAGTAGTGAAGGGCCCCACCCACCCGCTGCGTGGCGAACTCCTCGTAGGCGCTGGCCACTTGGTGGCCCTGTGCAGCGCAGGCGGCGGCGCAGGAGCGACACCCCAAGAGCTGCTCGTCACAGCAGAACGAGTCCAGCGGCTCCCCCGCGTGCCTCCTGCAGACGTCGTCGTCATCATCGTCGTCATCGTCATCGTCGTCGTCTTCGCTGCCTTCGAAGTCAACGCCGTTATTCAATTCGTCGCCACCACCATCACCGCCATCACCGCCATCATCGTCGCCACCGCCACCATCACCGCCAACATCGTCGCCACCATCGTCGCCACCATCGTCGCCACCAGCGTTGCCATCACCGCCAGCAGCAGCAGCTTGAACGCAAACATGAACAGTGTCAACGTGAACAAACTCCATTAGACCCCCCCCTCTCCGCCTCTGATCTCTGCACCTGATTGGGTATAGTGATTGGGTTCAGACATAAAAAAATACACATTACATCTAATTACTAATCTATAACTGATTACTAATATATTATATAAGTACAATACCCTCTGCCTCTCCGCCTCTCCGCCTCTGATCTCTGCACCTGATTGGGTTAACTGACGATGACGTCACCCTGCTGCTGCTCTATCTACCACTGTGAGCGGGTGGAAGGCTTCACTATTCTGGCAAATCGCCCGATGACGCTGGGGATGTCATTACCAGCGAAACGTCACAGTACTCAAACATTGTAAATGTTGTGGATTCACTCTTCGACACACCGGTGGGCTAAAGTAGCGAACTATTTTGTCTTTTGTCAACTGATTGGCCGTGTCGGGTAGTAGAGGGTTGCGACACATTTATAAACAACGCGGTCTAACCCAGAAACCTTTATTATGAATAATATTGGTCGCGAAAGCATACGTGTTAAACAAACTCCACTGCCATCATCATCACCACTGTTAATATCACCACCACTACCAACAATACCACCACCAACACCTCCACTACCATCATCAACACTACCAACACCACCACTGCCACCACCAACACCAATACCTCCACCACACCACCATCACCTCCATTACCACCACCAATACCATCACCTCCTCCACCACCACCATAACCTCCACCACGACAATCACCACCACCACCTCCATGAGTAGCAGCAGTCTCGATGCGAAGGCTGTCCGCTCCGTGCTGCCGCCGTTCCTCCGCTCCACCGCTGATCACACCCCACGCCTCCGCATCTCCTCCACCACCTCCACCACCTCCACGACCTCCACCACTTCCACCACCACCTCCACCAGTGGCCCCACGCCCCACCAGTTCCTCCGTCTCCACCTCCTTCCCATCTCCCGGGTGGCCCTTGTCACCGTGCCGGGCTCCATTACCGAACTCGGCCTCCAGCTCCTGATGATCCTCCTCATCCTCCTCATCCTCCTCCTCATCATCTTCCTCCTCATCATCCTCCACCTCCTCGTCCACCTCCTCCACGTCGCCATTCTCGTTCTCATGGCCTATAGTGCGGGTTGAGGCTTCGTGCCTGTCCCACGCCCCCGTCACAGAGTGGAACTCCCCATGGGGAGTGGCGGTGGTGATGCTGGGGGCAGAATCGAGGCCTCGTCCGACTCCGACTCCTCCATCCTCTGGGTGCCCGGGCTGTCCTGAGTCCATGGCTTTCTCCTCTTCCCCCCTCTCCTCTTCTCTTCCCTCCTTTTCGCGGCAAATGATCTCCCCACGTGGGCCACGCAGGAGACTCGTCGGTGACTACGACACGAGGGGCCGAGACACAAGGAGGAGATTTTAATTTGACATTTATCGGAGATGTAAGACCGAAGATTGCGGCTGCCAGTCGCACTGTGTGTGTTAGTGTGTGTGTGTTAGGTCTGTGTGTGTGTTAGTGTGTGTGTTAGGTCTGTGTATGTGTGTGTTAGTGTGTGTGTGTGTAAGGTCAGTGTGTATGTTAGGTCAGTGTGTATGTTAGGTCAGTGTGTGTGTGTTAGTGTGTGTGTGTTAGTGTGTGTGTGTTAGTGTGTGTGTGTGGTCTGTGCGTGTGTTTTTTGAGGTACTAATCAGTTACACATCTCAATTCCATCAAATACTTGATCGGGTGTCCGTTTATCATCATTCCATTTTTGTTATATTTTTTTCCATTATGCTATTTAATTGTACTCAATGTAAAGCAACCGTGATCACTGAAAGCCACCGCGGGCGCATTAACAAAGCCTTCACGTGCAGCCAATGGTGGAGCCAGGATTTTCAGGTAGGGAGGGCAACCCATCCAGCCACGAAAAATGATATGAGTTGTTAATAAGTAACAAGTTGTTAGTAAGGACTTGATCCTTGCTTGTTATTAGACGCGTGTGCGGCAATGGCGCAGCCATCGATCGAGCTTCTAATTAGAACCGCGTGTGATCGGCATCGCGCTCGCTGAAGGTGTTTGCCTTCAGGGAAGTCGTGTCCTGTACACGCAACTGCGCACAATTCTGTGAGTCGATTATAACTGCTTTGCCGTTACTTATTGCCAATTATGGACGCAGACTATTGTCCTATCACCTCATAATCGCATTGTTTCAAATTGCGATTAATCGATTTGAAATCGCGAGTGACGTCGTCGTCCGCGAGTGACGTCGATGGTGACGTCGTCCGCGAGGCAAAGCAGCGCGCGCAGCGGCATTGAGTTGCGACCGGCAGCTGCAGGAGTCGGCTTTCCAGCAGCTGTTACGCTCGCGTACGTGGCCCGTTACAAGTTAAAAACAGAACTACAACACAGTGCTACACCAACAAAAATACGACACTCTGAAAGCTAGAGCCGAACAGCATTGTAATAATGCCTAACACTCGATGTATTCATCTTGATTTGAAACTTTCGTGACTGCAGGAATCCACACTCTGGTTCTTTCGGTAAAGTCACGTGGGTAGAAAAATAAAACGAAATTAAAATACATTTTCACGACGTTTCGATCGCTAATCACTACTGCAGTTATTGTGATGTGTTTATGGGTGAGGAGACACTGCAGTCAAGCAGGAGAGGGGTGTGGGGAGGAGAGCACACACAACCCACTATGAGACGTTTAAAAAAGTACGAGAGGGAAATAGACACAACAGAAAGTAAAATGGGACATTATTTGCCCGGATCAAAGTATGAAAAAACAATAACAGGTTTTACCCTTTCTGCCAATAAAACAGGAGGTGTTAAGATGTCCAAACACCAAATAGAAGCCTTGTGCGAGGAATCAAGTCCGCTGATTGTGGTGAACATGCAAGCAAAACATGCTCTGATAATGATATATGATGCGTTGTCTTTGAAACTGATTGGTCTCCACCATTGATAGCAGCCTTCTTGGGGTCAAGCCTCACCTTTCTGTGGCAGTAGACAACGCCAAAAGGCGAACAGTGGAGACCAATCAGTTTCAAAGACAACGCATCATTTATCACTATCAGAGCGCGTTTTGGTTTGCATGTTCGCAACCAGTAGCATGTGTGGTTAATGCAGACACGATTCCTTGAAAAGGGTTTCTATTTATGGTTTGGACATCTTAACACCTGCTGTGTTATTACTGCCAGAAAGGGGACAGCCTATTATTATTTCTTTCAAACGTTCTAATTAGTGTGTGAACATCTTAACACCTGCTGTGTTATTACTACCAGGAAAGTTAAAACCCTATTCTTATCTTTCGATTTAAAGCTTTCGTGACTGCAGGGATTCATCTTCTTGGTTCTTGACTTTACCGAAAGAACCAAGAAGACCTATTCTTATCCTTTCATACAACAGAAAGTATCAATGGCGGTGAAGACAGTGATGGGGGAACAAAAAGAAACACTCCTAAGGAGCGAGGCCAGCCAAATGCAGACCTTGCCTGGATGCTGGACCTCCAAGGCCTGGTGCAACATCACAAGACGCAACGCGACACAAACAAACGAAACATCTCGATTTAAAGCTTTCGTGACTGCAGGGATTCATCTTCTTGGTTCTTTCGGTAAAGTCACGTAGAAGGGAAATAATAAAAATCAAACATAAAATACAATTCTCACGACGTTTCGGCCACAACGCAAGCAGCCGTCCTCAGGTGAAGAACAGGTCTGTCGGAAAGACAGCGTCTGAATGAACACCACCAAGCTTGGCAGCGTATATTTAAGCTGGGTTAGAGTAGGGAAAAAAGCCTTGACAAATAATTTGCATATCAACAGAGGAAATTAGCATATTTATGGATAAATGCAGATATGGGATTAGTCACTACTTGTGAAATGCGTAGATGGGGGGGGGGGGGTCTCAAAGTCATATGATGCCCGTGAATTATGTAGGATTAGCAGCAACAAAGGGAGGAAGTAGGGTTAGCAGTAATAAAGGCAAGGAATTTTAATAGTAAAGAGCTGCAGCAGCCAAAAAACGAAACATCGCCAACTATCACGGCTAAATGAACACCGAGAAGGCGACGGAGACGCGAGATGACCGACGTTTCGATCGAAGTAGGCTACTTCTGCAGTTGTTTTCTTGTTGTGGTTGTCCCACCTGACGACGATTGCTTGTATTGCGATCGAAACGTCGATTTTACCGAAGGAACCAAAGGGTATGGATTCCTGAAGTCACGAAAGCTTCAAATGAAGATGGGAAGAGAGGTGTTTCAGCAAAGGGCGAGGCCGGCCTCGGCTACTCAGACCTCGCCTACACACCAGGATGACAAAGCCTCACACCACCACAAGCAATTAGAGCTTGACAACAACAACCACAACAACAACCACGAAAAACCCGAGACGGGTACAAGAAGAAGAAGACGCACAGCTACTCGCGAGACCTCCACCAAAAACAAAGCGACAGATGTGACCCCAGAAGGTGTAGAAATTGTAAGAAAATAAAAAACGTTCAGTAGCTCACTGCACCATGTCCTCTCTCAGTGTGTGTGTGTCAGACGCGTGGGTGTGAGTGTCAGACGTGTGTGTTAGGTCTGTGTGTGTTAGGTCTGTGTGTGTGTGCTAGACGTGTGTGTGTGTTTTAGACGTGTGTTAGGTCTGTGTGTGTTAGGTCTGTGTGTGTGTGTGTGTGTGTTTGGCATGTGTGAGTGTGTGTGTTAGACGTCCAACACCAGTGACGATTATTTGAACCGGTCTTGGACCTCCCCTAGGTCGACTCAGCCTTAAATGAGTACCTGGTGCGGTGTGTAAACATCGCCACTGAGGAGACAAAGGCGGCCGGGCGTGGTGCTGGCCACCCACCCCCTCGTGTGCCACAGTGCCGGCCTTCATAGGTGCTCGCTAACAGAACTCGCCCCAATAGTCTGGTGAGGCTATACGGGGGATCTTTGTATTTGTGTGTATGGCTGTGTGTCTGTCTGTACGTATGTAAGTGTGCCTGTGTGTAGAGTTAGGTGTCTGTATGTCTGACTAGGTCTATGTCTGTGTGTATGTGTATATGTCTCTGTGTCTGTCTGTCTGTTTGTGTATGTGTGTGTCTGTCTGTGTTTCTATGTATGCGTGCGTATGTCTGTGTCTGTCTGTGTCTGTGTGTCTATGCCTGTGTCTGTGTATGTGTCTGTCTGTGTGTGTCTATGTATGTGTGTATATGTCTGTGTATTTGTGTATATGTCTGTGTATGTCTGTCTGTGTGTGTATATCTGTGTGTGTCTGTATGTGCCTCTGTCTGTGTGTCTGTGTGTCGGGTTCTGTGCCTTACCTCGCTATCCGTGCCAAAAGAATCGTCGCTCTCTGTCAGCCCTCCTCTCTAGCTCCCATCGCGGTCACGTGGGCACCAAGCCCAGCCCACCACATCCAGTATCCCCCCCCACCCCCAACTTCTCACCGTCTCTCTCTGTGCGTCTCCCTCTGTGTGTCTCTCTCTCGGAGTCTCTCTCTCTCTCTGTGAGTCTATCTCTGTGTCTTTGTCTCTCTCTCTCCGTCTGTGTCGGTCCGTCTGTGTGTGTCTTCGTCTCCGTCTTCCTCTCTCTCCCTGCACTCTGCGAGTGAGTGAGGATCTCTATGGGGATATTTACGGATTTGTGTTTGTGTGTGTGTCTCTGTCTGTGTGTGTGTCTGTGCGAGTGTCTGTGTGTGTGTGTGTGTGTCTGTGTGTGAGTGTATCTATGTGCGAATATCTGTGTGTGTGTCTCTGTGTGTAACTGTGTGTGTGTGTGTGAGGATCTCTATGAGTGAGTGACACTGAGTGATTGAGTGACTGAGTGAGTGACACCGAGTGAGTGACACAGAGTGGCTATGGGTGACTATGGGTGACTATGGGTGACTATGGGTGACTATGGGTGAGTGATCTCTATGGGTGCTGCCGCCTCTGCCCGTCTCTGGTATCCCCGCTATGCCCACTGCTGCTGCTGCGTCTATCTTGGGCCGATCAGATTCGTTACAGATCTTAGGTTTCCCTGGGGGTGGAGGGGGGGTTGAGGGGGGGGTCGAGGGGGTCTCCAAACCCCGGGGAATGCCACGCGGGGCGTCATCCGCGCGCGTTTACACCACAAAGACAAAGGTGCCCCGGGTGGCCTCTAGCTGGACTGCAGAGGCAAGTGCTGCTACTCGCTGGCAGCAGCAGCGTCTGTGAAGGCCGCCACTGGTGGCGCACACAGACGGGTGGCCAGCACCAACACGCTGCCTTTGTCTCCCCCTAGACAGATACACTTTAACACACGGACATATCCCCTGTATAGCCTTGACAGACTATAAGGGGCAAGTGTTACCGGCACAGTGGCACACAGGTGTGCCAGTGTGCCTTGTCTCTCCCCAGTGCTAGCGATGTTGAACGCACAGCACCGCTACACCAGCTGCTCACTTGAGGCCGAGTCGACCTAGGGCAGGACCAGTACAGATACATCGCCATCGCTGGTGGTGTTTTAAGCCACAGTTTTTAAAAACACACCGGCTCATACACCGGGTTGTAACCTATACATTGAACGCATTTCGCCATCACCGTGTCCCTCGGAATTACCTCGTTATGAATGGAGGCCATTAGACATGCGGATTCCAAATCGTAACAATGGTGGGGAAACGAGGCTGGACTTTTGGGGGGGGGAGGGGGGGTGAGAGAAGGGAGACTATTGGCCAAGGGGGGAATGGGGGCAGGTGAACGAACCTTTGACAATAGAGGGGGGGGCCGCAAGGGCTATAAAAGGGGGGGAGCGCACGAGGCGAAGGGACGCTTGGGAGGGAGGACGAAGTTCAAGCATCAAGAACCAAAGTGTCTCTGCCTCGCTGTGCGCTGCACCGCTAGCCGAGTAGTTAAGCTCACATCCGATAAACCCGAACCAGAGCTGAACAGACTCCAAAAGTCATTTATTGATTTAAACGAGGTAAATAGACGCCACTTCTTAAAATCCCACAATGGACAATTATAGCCGTCTTCACGGAGGCGATGTGTGCCGCCATCTTGAATTCTGTGTAATGGCAGAACCCCAGCCTCGTGGTCAAATCGGAACTTCCTGGTCACGTGACCAAACTCCGCATCACAGGAAATTCCGCTTCTTCTTGGTTCTTTCGGTAAAGTCGCGAAGGGAAATAATAATAAAAATAAAACAAAATACAATTCTCACGACGTTTCGGCCACAATGCAAGCAGCCGTCCTCAGGTGAAGAACAGGGCTGTCGGAAAGACGGCGTCTGAATGAACACCACCAAGCTTGGCAGCGTATATTTAAGCAGGGGTTAGGAGGAGAGCGCCTTGACAAAGGAATTTAGCAGGAAATTCCTGTGTTAACACGCCCCCCACGGAGCAAAACACCTACCCGTGAGGCAGAACATAAAGCCTGGACCACAGGAAGTGCGTTGTGCCCTCAATAAAAAAAAAGTTTGAGTATGCCAAGCACATTAAAGGTTTCTTGCGTCCGTAGCCCCTCCACCGCCCGACGCGGCCAGTAAGGTTCCTCGGGTAAAACATTGCGCCAATTGGTTACTCGTATATAGTGTGGTGTATAGTGGTGGAGTGTATAGTGGTGTGTAGTAGTAGAAGATTGTGCCGAGGCGGCTCGTGGGGGACCGAGGGGCCATGCACACGATGGGAATTCGCAAACCGGGAAAGATTGAAAGAAATGAATAAAAAGTCTAGCATTTTATTATTTCATACAATGTCATCTTTTTACCCGCCAATCCCCAAAAACACCCATAAAATAAAACTCTTTTCTGAACGCAATTTAGGCAAACTTAAACACAGTTTGGAATATTTAAAATATATGTGTAGCAACTCTCGAACGCCAATCGCGGATCTGTCCGGCTTCTAAAACGCGATGTTAATCAAATCAACGCACGCATTAATCTGCAGACCGAGGGGGTGAGTAAGTGCAGAGCCCAACACTGCATCCAAATCGTCACTACAAAAGAACACCGTGAGTGTGGTGGTTCAGTGTGTTAACATGCTTATCAAAGTGCCAACCTTAAAACAGATATAAAGCATAAAACTACTGTAAAAAAATACATATAAACTATTCATGGTAAGGCGACACGGATATAATCACAACTATCACCAGCCGTCACACACGCCGAGTGTTCTTAGAGAAGAGCTATTGGACGTTTTTATTAAAGTAGAATATATTTTTAAGATTGGTTGATTATCCATTCCTGGAATGTAATGCTTTCACGTACGAGTTGAACTTAACGGCTTAAAAACCTCACGCCCAGGGTAGTTAAAGGACATTTCAAACCATTTTTAAAAAGACACGAAGCCGAAAGTTATCCCCCACCCCGACTTTCAAATATGTGGCTCAAATGTATTTTTTATATTACTTTTTTTATTATGGCCCAGGGTTCAATAATTTAATATCTTGGCAGTGCAATATGGCACTCGGCTACACGAGCCACGCCCCCCACCCAGGCCCCGCCCCCATCCCACAAGCCACGCCCCCCACCCAGGCCCCGCCCCCATCCCACGAGCCACGCCCCCACAGGCCCCGCCCCCATCGCACGAGCCACGCCCCCCACCCGGGCCCCACTCCCACGTGGAGCAGTGCCGTGGAGCAGCAGCGGCAGCTCCAGATTCACATCGAGGGTCCGCCGGTTGCCCTGGGGAATGGACCCGCACCGTTATTACGGTTGGCTTACGTACCGGTGCCAAAGCCGTTCACACCTTGCAAATCGGCATCTGTACGCACGCATACGATGGGCAGCAACCACGAGTTCCCCCCGTAAATCGCCTGTAACGGATTGTTGTGGCGCGCGCTGTTAGCAGCGAGTATCAGCACCGATGAAGGCCGGGCACTGTGGCACACAAGGGCCGTGGGTGGCCAGCACAAACCCCGGCCGCCTTTGTCTCCCCCAGTGGCGATGTTTTGTACACTGCCCCAGGTACCCATTGGAGGCAGAGTCGACCTGAGGGGGGTGGGGGGGGCCAGGACCAATTGAGATAAATCGCGAGCGGCGTTGGTCGTGAACGGGAACAGACCTCGGGTCTCCAGCACTGGACAGCGCCAACCGCTGCATCACCACTTCCCATCAAAAGACAAAGATCCCCCGTATAGCCCGAACAGACTGTTGGGGCAAGTGCTGTTATAGCGACTAGCACCTATGAAGGCCGGAACACCACACCCGTCCGCCTTTGTCTCCCTGTTTGCAATTTTTTTTACGCATCAAACCAGGTACTGAAATTGAGGCCGAGCCGACCTAGGGGCGGAGGTCCAGGACCGGTTCAGATAATCGTCACCTGGTGGTGTTGGCCGTCAGCGGGATTTGAACTCGGTTCATCAGGTTCGTAGCACAGCGTAGCGCTAACCACTACAGGACACACACACACACAACTACACATGAACGCACCCAGGGGCAGCACTCAGCAGAAGTAGACGGGGTTGCAGGCGTCGACCGCCAGGGGTCTCCAGCCGGTGGCCGCGGCCTTGCTGAGGGTGGCCGGGTTGACCCAGTGGAAGCGGTCGGCCCCTCGACCCGCTCGCGCCCTCCTGCCACCGCCGCCACCGCCGCCACCGCCGCCACCGCCGCCACCGCCGCTCCGGTAGTCGTCGTAGGGACGCGGTCTCTCCGCGCGACGCCGCAGGGGCAGGCAGAGGTGGGGGGCCGCCTTGCCCGGGAAGCCGCGCGGAGTGCGGGCGGCCAGGGTGGAAGGATGACGCGGGGGAGGAGGAGGAGGATGGGGAGGCAGAGACAGCGCCGTGAAGCACGCGGCGGAGGAGGGGAACAGCAGCAGAGAGGGGTCCGTCCGGGAACATCCCCACTCCGGTGCGGCGGCAGACGATGAGGCGGAGGACGACAGCGACGACGACGACACCGACGATGGCACAGACGCGGAGAAGGCGCGGCCTTGCTGCTGCTGCACCTGGACATGGTGGGCAGGGGGTGGAGAGGTAGGGGTTGGAGGGGAGCGTGTGGGATCGCATTAAGTGAGCGGATTGCCACGTATGCGCAACTACAGACGCATTTAAAAAAGTGAAAACAATTGCTATTTGTAAAAAAAGAAACGCTAGCAGTATGGGACTTTTTTGGCAATGCTATCAAAAAAAAGACCAGACGTTTAACCCCGGCTGGCAATAAAACGCCAAATAGATATACCTCTTGGGAAGGCATCAAAGTCTGCATCAACCACACACCTGGTGACAAAACGTTATCAGAGCTCCAGGAGGTGTTTTTTGGGGTTAGATCGACACGTAAATATCAGTGTCGTCAAACCCGCCACCACCCAGCCAGCCAATTAGCGAGAGGTTTGTCACATGGACAAAACGTGCCATTTTAGTTACTAGTTCATTTCGATTTAAAGCTTTCGTGACTGCAGGGATTCATATTCTAGGTTCTTTCAGTAAAGTCACGTAGAAGGGAAATATTAAAATGAAAATAAAACATAATAAAATTCTCACGACGTTTCGGCCACAACGCAAGCAGCCGTCATCAGGTGAAGAAACAGCTGTCGGAAAGACAGCGTCCTAATAAACACTAAGCTTGGCAGCGTATTTTAAGCTGGTGGGAGGAGCAGAGAGCATTGACAAAGGAGTCTACATAGAGGAATTTAGCATGTTGATGACAAATGCAGATATGGGGTTAGTCACTCCTTGTGGAATGTGTAGGCAGTGGGGGGGGGGTCTTCAAAGTCATATTATGCTCGTGTATTATGTAGGATTAGCAGTACTAGTTCATGCCGGCGTGTTGCAGAGCAAGCCCACCACATTCACAATTAGAGTAAAACGTTACATTTATATTCACAAGATCAAACCTGAAAGGACTTCTATTTGTGGGATATTGTTCTCGAAGGCCTCCCGAGTTTTCAATTATCAGAGCTCGTGTGTTTGCGTGCTTTGGCCACAAGCACGTGCGGTCAATGTCGACTTTGATGCCTTGCAATAGGTGGCCAGAGGTCATCTTGCTCGCCTGGTATGCGGGACGTCGCGACCAATCCGTCGCCAGATGCCGATTGTAATTAGTGGCTAAACGTCACGGTACTCGAATAGTAAATGTTGCGAGTTCACTCTGCAGCACCCAACCGATTAGTGCTGTACTAGTAACGAATTGGTACGTTTAGTTCACGTGACAAACCTTAATTTGGCTGTTCGGGTGGCGACGGGTTTAATGACGTATCTATATTTACGAGATCCAACCCAAAAAGCTCTATTATGAATGTATATTTGGAGTTTGCACATCTCCCCATGGTCGGGTGTATTTCTTCCCCTCCACGATTAGAAACGCTGTTTTTTTAAGCATTTGGCTGCTGTAAATTTCCACACGATAAAGCCACTTCGTTGAGCTTATCAACATGTGTGGCGGCCAGGTCACTTCTGAAATAAATAACTACGCAGCTCAGGTGGGCCCTTACCTGGTAAAATAAATAGTTTTTATATTAGTATATATATATTTGGCGTTTGAACATCTTAAAAAACAGATACAACACTAAACTATCCTACCCAGGCAAAGCCCACCGAGCTATTAATTTAGTTTCATTTGGACATTGAGAGCAAAAATTCTCAAAGGAGGGCTTACTGCGGGTGTTTATAATCGGGATGGTGAGCAGTTGACAATTAGTCTTATCACCGTCTACAAATACTGATCTAGCCCTGGTGGGTTCAGTTCAAATGGTATGGATCCCTGGATTATGAGCCCTGGTAGCGAAGCCTGAACACCCACAGGCGCCCTGTGATAACCCGGCGAGACGCTCACTGTATAATAATATTTGGAGTTTGCGTCTCTGTGGGTCGCGTGGATTTTGTCTGAGTCCTCCGGTTCCCCCACCAACCTCCACATTTTAGAAAAACGTGCGTTTCGGATATTTAGATTAGTTTGCTGCTATAAATGTCCAAACGATGGGGCCCCACTTTGGTGGATCTATCATTTGCGGTAGCCAGGGTCGCTTTTGAAAAACAAACTTAATAGCTCCGTAGGATGGGGATGGTTTAAATGTCGTGTCCATCCGTGTGAGGCGTTTACCCCTCGTCCTGTACTTTGCGCCACCATCCTTGTTGCAATGTTCTCACCCCGTGCCCCCTACTGGATTATCTGTAAAGAGCTTCACAGCTCAGATTCCTCCTGCAGTCTCAAATAATCCGATTCCGAACCCCGCCAGGCACCCCCCCCCCCCCCCGCACCTGATAGACGCTGTTGGGATTGCAAACCGTCTCGATTGGCTGCGCCGCCTGGAAGCTCCCCGCGATGTCGTCCGAGTGGAGAGACGCGACGGAGGAAGAGATGGAGGAGGAGCACGAGGAGGAGGACGAGGAGGTGGTGAGGGCGACGCTGGAGAAGGCCGGAGAGGGCGGGGGAGAGGAGCCGGAGCCGGAGTCGCCAGTGGCCCTCTCCACGGCGGCGCTGATGCTGAGAGACGCCGGCTCGCTGCCCCGGGCGAGACTCGTGACGGTGAACGCCCGGCTCTTCTCGCCGTACCTGCATGGAAGCAATCGCCACACAAACAAAGATGGACGGGTTGGGGAGAGAAAGAGACACCAACCGGGGCAGAGAGATGGAGACGGGAGATGAGAGAAAGAGCGAGGGGGGCGTGGAGGGAATACCATGGACAGAAGGCAGGGCAGTGTTGTCGAGCCTACGGGCATGCATTCAATGGTTCTTTCGGTAAAGGTCACGTAGATAGAAAAATAATAATAAAGTGAATAAAAATAAAATTTACTTTAATTTTTGGCATTATTTTTCTTTCCAAGCGACTTTACCGAAAGAACCAAAGAATACAAATTCCTTGCAAGTCACGAAAGTCAAAACCTACGGGGCTGGTGTTGTCGGGGCCCTACGGTCGCGGGAGTCGAACCTGCAGCTGACCTCCCCGGGGTCGACCCAGACGGTGAGCTCACGCGGGAGGCCCAGCTCCGCGTAGGCGATTCCGCTCGCCTCGCACGCCGCCGCCAGTACCGGGTCCACCGCCTTGATGCTGTTCATGCGCAGGCACCTGCAGCGGCAAGCAGCACCGCCACCAGGAACAGTAAAAAGTGGAACTCTTCTACTGGAAAACATTGGAATTTACTAACTTTCAGGAGATACGAACAAACCCGTCCTGTATGTTGAACCGCCGTGCAAGAGATGGCAATGGCATCTACAGAACGTGAAGAACCAGCGGCATCTACATCTGCAGAACGTGAAGAACCAGCGGCATCTACATCTACAGAACGTGAAGAACCAGCGGCATCTACATCTACAGAACGTGAAGAACCAGCGGCATCTACATCTACAGAACGTGAAGAACCAGCGGCATCTACATCTACAGAACGTGAAGAACCAGCGGCATCTACATCAGCTCCGCGATTATCCAACTTTTAAAAGCTACTTCGTGTTTAGTGAGCACGCCATATAACACGTTTGGAATTCACAGGAGTAAAGTTTGACTTGTAAACGAATCGACTTTCGAACACAAACCTCTGGGACCGACTCATTCGTAAGTAGAAGAGTCCCTGTACCCGGCAAAGACAAAGACCCCCTTTCTCCAGTATAGCCTTTAATACTTTTTGGGGCAAGTGCCATCAGCGCGTAGCAGCACCTATGACCGAGGCTGGCTCGGCACAGCACCAGCCCGCCTTTGTCTCTCTCCAGTAGCGATGTTTACGACACTGCACCAGGGACTTGAGGCCGAGTCGACCTAGGTGAGGCCAAGAACCGGTTTTAGTAGTCGTCACCTGGAAGTGGGTGGGCGAGCGGGAATTTAACGGGGGTCGCCGGGTTCGTAGCGCAGCGTAGAGCTAACCACTACACTACCCACACACACACCCATCCATCCATCCACCCCACACCACCCACCCACCCCACACACACCTACACCCCACCCACTCCCCACCTGTAGGCCTGTCCGCGGCTGGGCTGCTCGGGGTACCAGTGGTTCTTGTAGCGGTCGAGGAGGCGCGCCGTGAGCTTGGCGGTGAGGCGCGCCACGCGGCGCTCGTCCAGGCGCTCGCCCCTGCGCGCGAGGCGCGTCACGAAGAACACCGCGGCCGCGATCTCCTCCCTCATGGCGACGATGAGGCACGAGGCAGCGACTGTGACGAGGCACGTGGCAGGCTGTGACGCCGATCCAGTCACTGGAGCGACAGCGAGGGTTGGAGGAGGAGGAGGGGAGTGGGGTGATTACTGCACGGACAGAGACCCCCACAGGGGAGAATGAGACTCCCACAGGGGGGGGGGGGGGGGGCAGGGACCCCCATTGACGTCCACGACGGCCTCGAGCTCACCGACTGCCGCTGCCACGGTGACGGCGATTCAAGAGCCCCTGCACAGCCGGGAGACAAACGGCGAGCCAACCACAGCGCCACCGCTCCTAACGGCGAGCCAACCACAGCGCCACCGCTCCTCACGGCGAGCCAATCACAGCGCCACCGCTCCTCACGGCGAGCCAATCACAGCGCCACCGCTCCTCACGGCGAGCCAATCACAGCGCCACCGCTCCTCACGGCGAGCCAATCACAGCGCCACCGCTCCTCACGGCGAGCCAATCACAGCGCCACCGCTCCTCACGGCGAGCCAATCACAGCGCCACCGCTCCTCACGGCGAGCCAATCACAGCGCCACCGCTCCTCACGGCGAGCCAATCACAGCGCCACCGCTCCTCACGGCGAGCTAATCACAGCGCCACCGCTTCTCACGGCGAGCTAATCACAGCGCCACCGCTCCTCACGGCGAGCTAATCACAGCGCCACCGCTCCTCACGGCGAGCTAATCACAGCGCCACCGCTCCTCACGGCGAGCTAATCACAGCGCCACCGCTCCTCACAGCCAGCTAATCACAGCGCCACCGCTCCTCACAGCCAGCTAATCACAGCGCCACCGCTCCTCACAGCGAGCCAATCACAGCGCCACCACTCCTCACAGCGAGCTAATCACAGCGCCACCACTCCTCACAGCGAGCTAATCACAGCGCCACCACTCCTCACAGCGAGCTAATCACAGCGCCACCACTCCTCACAGCGAGCTAATCACAGCGCCACCACTCCTCACAGCGAGCTAATCACAGCGCCACCACTCCTCACAGCGAGCTAATCACAGCGCCACCACTCCTCACAGCGAGCTAATCACAGCGCCACCACTCCTCAGTGAGCCAACCACAGCGCCACCACTCCTCACACGACTCACCCGGTTCGCGGCTTCACCAACAACGACGTTTTCGGACTCAGAAGTAAATAAAAGGTAAAATAAAAAGTTAATAATTAGTCGTAGTAATTAGTAATAATTATTAATCACCACGATCTTTTCCTCTCTGGACGCCAACAAAACTATTTCACGTTTAAAACTTTGTCTCTCTCCCTCTGGGTATCTTTTTGCGAGTTAAAACAAACACACTTTAGTTAAATATATTTCACGTACACGGACAGATATTTACATTGATGACATAGATGTGTAAACTCTACACAGATAATCACGGAGATGTAGAAACTCTAGAGGGATAAGTCACGGAGGTGGAACAAAGCGATGTCCCCCACGGGAGCGCATGGGAGGGAGCGATAAAACGTCGCGACACGAGGAAGCCGTCGCGCCTCCGAGCCCCCGGGGCATTTATAGGCGAGCGGGGGAGCCCCCGGGGCGTTTTGCTTGGGGGCTCCTTCAGAGACGCTCGTGGTGGTGATTATTGGTGATTGGTGATGATTATTGGTGATTGCTTGTTGGTGATGATGATTAGTGATGATGATTGGTTATTGGTGGTGATGTTTGGTGATTGGTTATTGGTGATGGTTATTGTTGGTGATGATGATTGGTGATGGCTATTGGTGATTGGTTATTGGTGATTGGTGGTGATTATTGGTAATCACGGGGGAGGGGGGGGGGGGTCGTGAGCTACCCTCCTCCTCCCGCCCCCATCTGTGCTGAGTCGTTCGTGGGTGCTGAGTGGCTGGGCGAGTCCGGGTTAGAGCGCTCAGGGTAGCTGGCGATCGTGGTCGTGGTGTGGGGGGGGGGAGAGGCGGAGGAAGGCGGGGGGGGGGGAGAGGCGGGGGGGGGAGAGGCGGGGGGGGGGGAGAGGCGGGGGGGGGGGAGAGGCGGGGGGGGGGAGAGGCGGGGGGGGGGAGAGGCGGGGGAGGGGGAGAGGCGGGGGGGGGGAGAGGCGGGGGAGAGGCGGGGGGGGGGGGAGAGGCGGGGGGGGGGGAGAGGCGGGGGAGAGGCGGGGGGGGGGGAGAGGCGGGGGGGGGGGAGAGGCGGGGGGGGGGGGAGAGGCGGGGGGGGGGAGAGGCGGGGGGGGGGGGGGGAGAGGCGGGGGGGGGGGAGAGGCGGGGGGGGGGAGAGGCGGGGGGGGGGGGGAGAGGCGGGGGGGGGGGGAGAGGCGGGGGGGGGGGAGAGGCGGGGGGGGGGGGAGAGGCGGGGAGAGGCGGGGAGAGGCGGGGGGGGGGGAGAGGCGGGGGGGGGGGAGAGGCGGGGGGGGGGGAGAGGCGGGGGGGGGGGAGAGGCGGGGGGGGGGGGAGAGGCGGGGGGGGGGGGGAGAGGCGGGGGGGGGGGAGAGGCGGGGGGGGGGAGAGGCGGGGGGGGGGGAGAGGCGGGGGGGGGGGAGAGGCGGGGGGGGGGGA
This sequence comes from Lampetra fluviatilis, assembly GCF_964198595.1. Classification (NCBI taxonomy): domain Eukaryota; kingdom Metazoa; phylum Chordata; class Hyperoartia; order Petromyzontiformes; family Petromyzontidae; genus Lampetra; species Lampetra fluviatilis. Next base: position 208,747 of record NW_027620425.1, read on the forward strand.
GAGGCGGGGGGGGGGGAGAGGCGGGGGGGGGGAGAGGCGGGGGGGGGAGAGGCGGGGGGGGGGGGAGAGGCGGGGGGGGGAGAGGCGGGGGGGGGGGGAGAGGCGGGGGGGGGGGGAGAGGCGGGGGGGGGGAGAGGCGGGGGGGGGGGAGAGGCTGGGGGGGAGAGGCGGGGGGGGGGAGAGGCGGGGGGGGGGAGAGGCGGGGGAGGGGGAGAGGCGGGGGGGGGGGAGAGGCGGGGGGGGGGGGAGAGGCGGGGGGGGGGGGAGAGGCGGGGGGGGGGGAGAGGCGGGGGAGGGGGAGAGGCGGGGGGGGGAGAGGCGGGGGAGAGGCGGGGGGGGGAGAGGCGGGGGAGAGGCGGGGGGGGGGGAGAGGCGGGGGGGGGGGGAGAGGCGGGGGGGGGGGGGGAGAGGCGGGGGGGGGGGGGGAGAGGCGGGGGGGGGGGGGGAGAGGCGGGGGGGGGGGAGAGGCGGGGAGAGGCGGGGAGAGGCGGGGGGGGGGAGAGGCGGGGGGGGGGGGAGAGGCGGGGGGGGGGAGAGGCGGGGGGGGGGGAGAGGCGGGGGGGGGGGGAGAGGCGGGGGGGGGGAGAGGCGGGGGGGGGGGAGAGGCGGGGGGGGGAGAGGCGGGGGGGGGGGAGAGGCGGGGGGGGGGAGAGGCGGGGGGGGGGAGAGGCTGGGGGGGAGAGGCGGGGGGGGGGAGAGGCGGGGGGGGGGAGAGCGGGGGGGGGGAGAGGCTGGGGGGGGGGGGAGAGGCTGGGGGGGGGGGGAGAGGCGGGGGGGGGGAGAGGCGGGGAGAGGGGGGGGGGGAGAGGCTGGGGGGGGGGGAGAGGCTGGGGGGGGGGGAGAGGCGGGGGGGGGGGAGAGGCGGGGGGGGGAGGCGGGGGGGGGGAGAGGCGGGGGGGGGGAGAGGCTGGGGGGGGGAGAGGCGGGGGGGGGGAGAGGCGGGGGGGGGGAGAGGCGGGGGGGGAGGAGAGGCGGGGGGGGGGGAGAGGCGGGGGGGGGGGAGAGGCGGGGGGGGGGGGGGAGAGGCGGGGGGGGGGAGAGGCGGGGGGGGGGAGAGGCTGGGGGGGGGGAGAGGCTGGGGGGGGGGGAGAGGCGGGGGGGGGGGGAGAGGCGGGGGGGGGGGAGAGGCGGGGGGGGGGAGAGGCGGGGGGGGGGGGAGAGGCGGGGGGGGGGGGGAGAGGCGGGGGGGGGGAGAGGCGGGGGGAGAGGCGGGGGGGGGGGGGGGAGGCGGGGGGGGAGAGGCGGGGGGGGGGGGAGAGAGAGACTCATAAAGATATACAGAGATACACAGAGACTCACAGATACACAGAGAGACTCATATAAACACACAGAGGCTCCTAGAGATACACAGACTGACAGATACACAGAAATACACAGAGATGACAGAGACTCATAGAGACACACAGAGACAGACAGATACACAGGGATACACAGAGACTCATACAGATACACAGAGACACACAGAGATACACAGAGACTCATAGATGCAGACCATTCCTGTCCAGTTTCAACCTCATCCTTCAAGACCCCCCGCCACTCGCTGTCCTCCCTGGGCCTCCTTCCCTCCACCCCTCGGTACCCACCGCGAATTCCCCTTCCCACTCAGCCTCCCACCCCGTCCCTATCGAGGCCACCCTCATTGCACCACTTAGAGCCCCTTTGTAAAGCGCCTCGCGTATAGGGCGCCATATACATTCAAGATAAGATTAGAAGCCTCCTGTATCGCCGGAGTCTGCATGGATCTCCGGGGCTCTCTGTCTTACGATGTTATTTTAAGCTCCCTCCAACAACAACAACCGCCAGGCTCCACTAAGTGGCGGTGACGTCACCATGGCGCTTGTGCCAGGCCATGTGCACCTTGAGGCCACGTGAAAGGTCGAACGCCCGCCGGCAGGAGGTCACGGGGCAGACCGAACAGGTGCCATGGGTTGTACTGACTGAGATGAGTGGCCGATGCACCACCTATGCCCCCTACTGTGCCAACTTGCTGTGTTTTATC